>NW_027307787.1:0-359333 GCF_047496885.1 Scyliorhinus torazame
ATCCAGCTGATCGGCATTGGGGGAGTCACACACACCCAGCTGATCGGCATTGGGGGAGTCACACACCCAGCTAATCGGCATTGGGGGAGTCACACACACCCAGCTGATCGGCATTGGGGGAGTCACACACACCCAGCTGATCGGCATTGGGGGAGTCACTCACACACAGCTGATCGGCATTGGGGGAGTCACACACACACAGCTGATCGGCTATGGTGGAGGCACATACCCAGCTGATCGGCATTGGGGGAGTCACACACACCCAGCTGATCGGCATTGGGGGAGTCACACACACACAGCTGATCGCTATGGTGAAGGCACATACCCAGCTGATCGGCAATGGGGGAATCACACACCCAGCTGATCGGCATCGAGAGAGTCACACACATCCAGCTGATCGGCATTGGGGGGGAATCACACGCCCAGCTGATCGGCAATGGGGGGGAATCACACACCCAGCTGATCGGCATTGGGGGAGTCACACACATACAGCTGATCGGCATTGGAGGAGTCACACACTCACAGCTGATCTGCCATGGTGGAGGCACATACCCAGCTGATCGGCAATGGGGGAGTCACACATACCCAGCTGATCGGCATTGGGGGAGTCACACACACCCAGCTGATCGGCATTGGGGGAGTCACACACACCTAGCTGATCGGCATTGGGGGAGTCACACACACCCAGCTGATCGGCATTGGGGGAGTCACACACACCCAGCTGATCGGCATTGGGGGAGTCACCCACACCCAGCTGATCGGCATTGGGGGAGTCACACACACCAGGCTGATCGGCATTGGGGGAGTTACAGACACTCAGCTGATCGGCCATGGTGGAGGCACACACCCAGCTGATCGGCCATGGTGGAGGCACACACCCAGCTTATCGGCAATGGGGAGTCACACACACCCAGCTGATCGGCCATGGTGGAGGCACATACCCAGCTGATCGGCAATGGGGGAGTCACACACATCCAGCTGATCGGCATTGGGGGGGAATCACACGCCCAGCTGATCGGCAATGTGGGGGAATCACACACCCAGCTGATCGGCATTGGGGGAGTCACACACATACAGCTGATCGGCATTGGAGGAGTCACACACACACAGCTGATCGGCCATGGTGGAGGCACATACCCAGCTGATCGGCAATGGGGGAGTCACACATACCCAGCTGATCGGCATTGGGGGAGTCACACACACCCAGCTGATCGGCATTGGGGGAGTCACACACGCCCAGCTGATCGGCATTGGGGAGTCACACACACCCAGCTGATCGGCATTGGGGGAGTCACACACACCCAGCTGATCGGCATTGGGGGAGTCACCCACACCCAGCTGATCGGCATTGGGGGAGTCACACACACCCAGCTGATCGGCATTGGGGGAGTTACAGACACCCAGCTGATCGGCCATGGTGGAGGCACACACCCAGCTGATCGGCCATGGTGGAGGCACACACCCAGCTGATCGGCAATGGGGAGTCACACACACCCAGCTGATCGGCCATGGTGGAGGCACATACCCAGCTGATCGGCAATGGGGGAGGCACACACCCAGCTGATCGGCAATGGGGAGTCACACACACCCAGCTGATCAGCCATGGTGGAGGCACATACCCAGCTGATCGGCCATGGTGGAGGCACACACCCAGCTGATCGGCAATGGGGGAGTCACACTGACCCAGCTGATCGGCATTGGGGGAGTCACACACACCCAGCTGATCGGCATTGGCGGAGTCACACAGACCCAGCTGATCGGCATTGGGGGAGTCACACACACCCAGCTGATCGGCAATGGGGGAAGCACATACCCAGCTGATCGGCAATGGGGGAGGCACACACCCAGCTGATCTGCATTGGGGAGTCACACGCACCCAGCTGATCGGCAATGGGGGAGGCACACATCCAGCTGATCGGCAATGGGGGAGTCACACACACAGGTGATCGGCCATGGGGGAGACACACTGATCCAGCTGATCGGCCATGGGGGAGTCACACCCACCCACCGACAGTCCCTCCTGGTAATGCAGAATGGTAAATCTCTTCCTGTGTCTCTGCTGTATCTGTCTGTGCCGCTATCTCTGTCGCTGTCTCTGTCGCTGTCTCTGTCTGTTTCTCTGTCTCTGTCTGTGCCTGTGTCTGACTCTGTCTGTATCTGTGCCTGTGTCTCTGTCTGTGCCTGTGTCCCTGTCTGTGTCTGACTCTGTCTGTATCTGTGCCTGTGTCTCTGTCTGTGCCTGTGTCCCTGTCTGTGTCTGTGTCTGACTCTGTCTGCATCTGTGCCTCTGTCTCTGTCCGGCCCGGCCACCCAGCCCTTCCCACGGCACCCACAGCCCGGCCCTCCCCCACCCAGCCCTTCCCACGGCACCCACAGCCCTCCGCCACCCAGCCCTTCCCCCGGCACCCACAGCCCTCCGCCACCCAGCCCTTCCCACGGCACCCACAGCCCGGCCCTCCGCCACCCAGCCCTTCCCACGGCACCCACAGCCCGGCCCTCCCCCACCCAGCCCTTCCCACGGCACCCACAGCCCGGCCCTCCGCCACCCAGCCCTTCCCACGGCACCCACAGCCCTCCGCCACCCAGCCCTTCCCACGGCACCCACAGCCCGGCCCTCCGCCACCCAGCCCTGCCCACGGCACCCACAGCTCGGCCCTCCGCCACCCAGCCCTTCCCACGCCACCCACAGCCCTCCCCTACCCAGCTCTTCCCACAGCACCCACAGCCCTCCCCTACCCAGCTCTTCCCACGGCACCCACAGCCCGGCCCTCCGCCACACAGCCCTTCCCACGCCACCCACAGCCCTCCCCCACCCAGCCCTTCCCACGCCACCCACAGCCCTCCGCCACCCAGCCCTGCCCACGGCACCCACAGCCCTCGGCCACCCAGCCCTTCCCACGCCACCCACAGCCCTCCGCCACCCAGCCGTTCCCACAGCACCCACAGCCCTCCGCCACCCAGCCCTTCCCACGGCACCCACAGCCCTCCGCCACCCAGCCCTGCCCACGGCACCCACAGCCCTCGGCCACCCAGCCCTTCCCACGGCACCCACAGCCCTCGGCCACCCAGCCCTTCCCCCGGCACCCACAGCCCGGCCCTCCGCCACCCAGCCCTTCCCACGGCACCCACAGCCCGGCCCTCCGCCACACAGCCCTTCCCACGGCACCCACAGCCCTCCGCCACCCAGCCCTTCCCACGGCACCCACAGCCCGGCCCTCCCCACCCAGCCCTTCCCACGGCACCCACAGCCCGGCCCTCCGCCACCCAGCCCTTCCCACGGCACCCACAGCCCTCCGCCACCCAGCCCTTCCCACGGCACCCACAGCCCTCCGACACCCAGCCCTGCCCACAGCACCCACAGCCCTCCGCCACCCAGCCCTTCCCACGGCACCCACAGCCCTCCCCCACCCAGCCCTGCCCACAGCACCGACAGCCCTCCGCCACCCAGGCCTTCCCACGGCACCCACAGCCCGGCCCTCCCCCACCCAGCCCTGCCCACGGCACCCACAGCCCTCCGCCACCCAGCCCTTCCCACAGCACCCACAGCCCTCCGCCACCCAGCCCTTCCCACGGCACCCACAGCCCTCCGCCACCCAGCCCTTCCCACGGCACCCACAGCCCTCCGCCACACAGCCCTTCCCACGGCACCCACAGCCCGGCCCTCCCCCACCCAGCCCTGCCCACGGCACCCACAGCCCTCCGCCACACAGCCCTTCCCAAGGCACCCACAGCCCTCCCCACCCAGCCCTTCCCACGGCACCCACAGCCCGGCCCTCCCCCAACCAGCCCTTCCCACGGCACCCACAGCCCTCCGCCACCCAGCCCTTCCCCCGGCACCCACAGCTCTCCGCCTCCCAGCCCTTCCCACGGCACCCACAGCCCGGCCCTCCCCACCCAGCCCTTCCCACGGCACCCACAGCCCGGCCCTCCGCCACCCAGCCCTTCCCACGGCACCCACAGCCCTCCGCCACCCAGCCCTTCCCACGGCACCCACAGCCCGTCCCTCCGCCACCCAGCCCTTCCCACGGCACCCACAGACCTCCGCCACCAAGCCCTTCCCACAGCACCCACAGCCCTCCGCCACCCAGCCCTTCCCACGGCACCCACAGCCCGGCCCTCCGCCACCCAGCCCTTCCCACGGCACCCACAGCCCTCCGCCACCCAGCCCTTCCCCCGGCACCCACAGCCCTCCGCCACCCAGCCCTTCCCACGGCACCCACAGCCCGGCCCTCCGCCACCCAGCCCTTCCCACGGCACCCACAGCCCTCCGCCACCCAGCCCTTCCCACGGCACCCACAGCTCTCCGCCACCCAGCCCTTCCCCCGGCACCCACAGCCCCCCGCCACCCAGCCCTGCCCACGGCACCCACCGCCCTCCGCCACCCAGCCCTTCCCACGGCACCCACAGCCCTCCGCCACCCAGCCCTGCCCACGGCACCCACAGCCCTCCGCCACCCAGCCCTTCCCACGGCACCCACAGCCCGGCTACCCAGCCCTTCCCACGGCACCCACAGCCCGGCCCTCCGCCACCTAGCCCTTCCCACGGCACCCACAGCCCTCCGCCACCTAGCCCTTCCCACGGCACCCACAGCCCTCCGCCACCCAGCCCTGCCCACGGCACCCACAGCCCTCCGCCACCCAGCCCTTCCCACGGCACCCACAGCCCGGCCCTCCGCCACACAGCCCTTCCCACGCCACCCACAGCCCTCCGCCACCCAGCCCTTCCCACGGCACCCACAGCCCTCCGCCAACCAGCCCTGCCCACGGCACCCACAGCCCTCCGCCACCCAGCCCTTCCCACGGCACCCACAGCCCGGCCCTCCGCCACCCAGCCCTTCCCACGGCACCCACAGCCCTCCGCCACCCAGCCCTTCCCCCGGCACCCACAGCCCGGCCCTCCGCCACCCAGCCCTTCCCACGGCACCCACAGCCCTCCGCCACCCAGCCCTTCCCACGGCACCCACAGCCCGGCCCTCCGCCACCCAGCCCTGCCCACGGCACCCACAGCCCTCCGCCACCCAGCCCTTCCCACGGCACCCACAGCCCTCCGCCACCAAGCCCTTCCCACGGCACCCACAGCCCTCCGCCACCCAGCCCTTCCCACGGCACCCACAGCCCTCCTCCACCCAGCCCTTCCCACGGCACCCACAGCCCTCCGCCACCCAGCGCTTCCCACGGCACCCACAGCCCGGCCCTCCCCCACCCAGCCCTGCCCACGGCACCCACAGCCCGGCCCTCCGCCACCCAGCCCTTCCCACGGCACCCACAGCCCTCCGCCACCCAGCCCTTCCCACGGCACCCACAGCCCGGCCCTCCCCCACCCAGCCCTGCCCACGGCACCCACAGCCCGGCCCTCCGCCACCCAGCCCTTCCCACGGCACCCACAGCCCTCCGCCACCCAGCCCTTCCCACGGCACCCACAGCCCGGCCCTCCCCCACCCAGCCCTGCCCACGGCACCCACAGCCCTCCGCCACCCAGCCCTTCCCACGGCACCCACAGCCCTCCGCCACCCAGCCCTTCCCACGGCACCCACAGCCCTCCCCCACACAGCCCTTCCCACGGCACCCACAGCCCTCCGCCACCCAGCCCTTCCCATGGCACCCACAGCCCTCCGCCACCCAGCCCTTCCAACGGCACCCACAGCCCTCCGCCACCCAGCCCTTCCCACGGCACCCACAGCCCTCCGCCACCCAGCCCTTCCCATGGCACCCACCGCCCTCCCCCACCCAGCCCTTCCCTCGGCACGCACAGCCCTCCGCCACCCAGCCCTTCCCACGGCACCCACAGCCCGGCCCTCCGCCACCCAGCCCTTCCCAAGGCACCCACAGCCCTCCGCCACCCAGCCCTTCCCACGGCACCCACAGCCCTCCGCCACCCAGCCCTTCCCACGGCACCCACAGCCCGGCCCTCCCCCACCCAGTCCTTCCCACGGCACCCACAGCCCTCCCCCACCCAGCCCTGCCCACGGCACCCACAGCCCGTCCTTCCGCCACCCAGCCCTTCCCACGGCACCCACAGCCCTCCGCCACCCAGCCCTGCCCACGGCACCCACCGCCCTCCGCCACCCAGCGCTTCCCACGGCACCCACAGCCCGGCCCTCCCCCACCCAGCCCTGCCCACGGCACCCACAGCCCGGCCCTCCGCCACCCAGCCCTTCCCACGGCACCCACAGCCCTCCGCCACCCAGCCCTTCCAACGGCACCCACAGCCCGGCCCTCCCCCACCCAGCCCTGCCCACGGCACCCACAGCCCTCCGCCACCCAGCCCTTCCCACGGCACCCACAGCCCTCCTCCACCCAGCCCTTCCCACGGCACCCACAGCCCTCCGCCACCCAGCGCTTCCCACGGCACCCACAGCCCGGCCCTCCCCCACCCAGCCCTGCCCACGGCACCCACAGCCCGGCCCTCCGCCACCCAGCCCTTCCCACGGCACCCACAGCCCTCCGCCACCCAGCCCTTCCCACGGCGCCCACAGCCCGGCCCTCCCCCACCCAGCCCTGCCCACGGCACCCACAGCCCTCCGCCACCCAGCCCTTCCCACGGCACCCACAGCCCTCCGCCACCCAGCCCTTCCCACGGCACCCACAGCCCTCCCCCACCCAGCCCTTCCCACGGCACCCACAGCCCTCCGCCACCCAGCCCTTCCCATGGCACCCACAGCCCTCCGCCACCCAGCCCTTCCAACGGCACCCACAGCCCTCCGCCACCCAGCCCTTCCCACGGCACCCACAGCCCTCCGCCACCCAGCCCTTCCCATGGCACCCACCGCCCTCCCCCACCCAGCCCTTCCCTCGGCACGCACAGCCCTCCGCCACCCAGCCCTTCCCACGGCACCCACAGCCCGGCCCTCCGCCACCCAGCCCTTCCCAAGGCACCCACAGCCCTCCGCCACCCAGCCCTTCCCACGGCACCCACAGCCCTCCGCCACCCAGCCCTTCCCACGGCACCCACAGCCCGGCCCTCCCCCACCCAGTCCTTCCCACGGCACCCACAGCCCTCCCCCACCCAGCCCTGCCCACGGCACCCACAGCCCGTCCTTCCGCCACCCAGCCCTTCCCACGGCACCCACAGCCCTCCGCCACCCAGCCCTTCCCACGGCACCCACAGCCCTCCGCCACCCAGCCCTGCCCACGGCACCCACCGCCCTCCGCCACCCAGCCCTTCCCACGGCACCGGTCGTCGGCCAGCAGCGTAGAAACCTGCCGACGGGCCCCGCGTCCTCTTTCCAGCGCGTAGAAGAAGCGGGAGCCGCGGTCCATGTCCGTTAAGAGACGGATCCGCGACCTCACGTACGCGCCGCTGGACCCGGCCAGTTGCAGGCCCCGCAGTGCGCCCCTCTTCTCCCTGTACACCAGCCCCAGGGCCGGGCCTCATCGGGCTGAGCGAGACGTGACTCCAGATCGAGGAGTTCCTCAGCCAGGTTGGCGATCGTGGAGTTCCGCCCCGCCGAAGACCCCTTCGTGTACCCCTGACAGAAGGCACGGTTCTGGGCCTTGCCCACATCCCACCGTAGCCTCAAGGAGGGGAAGCCACCCCGCTCCCTTCTCCAGCCGGCCCAGAAACGGCAGAACGAGTCCAGGAACCGCTCGTCCTCCAGCAGCAGGTTGTTAAAGTGCCAGTACGCGGACCGTGTCTGAGCGCGGGACGGGGCGAGACCCGCCCACACCAGGTGGTGATCCGAGCTCGGCACCTGCTCCATGGAGGCCGTCGGAACGCTGGGCAAGTACGTCTTGGAAATGTAAAGACGGTCGATGCTGGACGCTCTGAACGGGGGCCGCACAGAGGTGCACCCCCGCAATTCAGGATGGAGAGTCCGCCAGACATCCACCAAGTCAAAGGACCTAACCAGGTCCCTCAACTTCACCACCGCCGCCGGGCCGCGCTGGACTTCACCACGGTCCTTGTCCTTGAGGGGGCAATTAAAATCCCCTCCGAGGACGATGCACTCTGTTTTTGAAAACTCACCACTATTCTTAGAAAACCCCCTCTACCAAAAAGGGGCGACATTCTAAATGGTGATCAGGATTCTCACTCCCGACTCCGATGCAGGCTTCAGTGGGTGCTATTCAGGTCAAACTATATTTTCAAATTATCCCCCGGTATAACCCATGCCTTCACCGAAGATTTCACCTAATTCCCACTTAGTACCATCGATCCTGGGTCCCGCATTGCCAAGTAAGTAAAGTACACTTTGGAATAACCACTATTTCAGGTTAAATTAAGTTATTTTATTACTATATTTTTTTATTTTAAAAGCTGCAAATACATTCTTTGCAGAAAGGAAAAATACCTTGCTTCTGGGTCCTTCTGGGTGTTTGAAGGGACCTTCAGGCCCACCTTGACAATCAATCTTCTTTATAAAGTCTGGTCTTCTTTAGATGTAATCGCTGATGAGCTCGGTTGCTGTGTCCTGTCTTTCCCATGTACCGAGCTGTGAGAGCTGACTCTGCTGGCTATCTCTGAGCTGACATAGAGCTGACTCTTTGAATTCTAGTCTTCCTGAGATGTATTAGCTGTTTTAGCTCGGCTGCTATGCCTTGTCTTTCCCATGGCCGAGCTGACTGTAATCTGACTCTGAGCTGCTTGTTTCTTCTCTGCTTCTCTCCCTCCCTCTGAGTTCTGGTTCTGGTTCTGGTAGTTCCTGCCCTGGTCTCTGGGTTTACATATTTTTCAAACAGTTATCTAGTTTTTATGACTATGTCGTAAAGTAACTGATTTCACTTTGATTGTAAAAAGTATCTTTGATCTAAACCTTCTAATCCAACTACGTATTCATTTTGACATAACTGCATCTCAGTGATCTGATTACATTGTTTCCTTTGTGATGATCAAAATGCTTTGGTTTCAAGAGGTGTTACTTTTAATTCCTGTCATTTCTGTAGTTTTATTTTCCAATTGTGTCCTCAGCTCGTAATTTTGACTTTGATTTTGGCTTTGAATTATGTTTCTCGTAGACTGATAGTCTCCAGTTTTCTTTAATTTACCTGGTTTAGCAAATTTTCACACCTAGAATTATCACCAAATGCAACTGAACCTCATCCTTTTTTTCCAGCTGCAAACTAAGACAGTTACTTTCAATGAAGGGGTGGGCCATTGTTTTTGGCTTCATTCAAAATCCTGTTTGTCTTGTTTGCTAAGCCTGCTTGAGCAAGGCTATCTGCATTTTACAATCCTCTCTTGGCAGCTGCTGTTAACCCTTTGTGGGATCTTTCCCTGTATCCTCTCATGTTTCTCCCAGACCAGATATTGCCAGACTTCAAATGTTTCAAATGACACATCTTTCCACATTTTCAATCACACCCCGTTTTGACATTTGATACATAACTATATCATTTGGTCAATTATCCCCCCCCCCCATCTAATTGAACTGACGAACATTTATCCCCGATATTTCTCATTTGTTTGTACATGTTTTGTGATTGTAAATTGTGCATCACAATCAATTTGTAAATGTATCCATATCACAGACCAGTATCTTTTTTCGTTCTTTCCTCAAGTCCAATTACGGTGAACCATAGCCGTAGCCGCTCAGGAAGGTAACACAATAGCTAGATCCGGGTTCCACTACCTCCAAAGCAGTTTACTTCCTTGGGGTAGCAGCACCGTAGAAGCTTCCTCATGTCCCTTAGAAACAGCACACAACTCAGTCCATCAGTCACCAAAAAGGCCATTTGTCCATCACTGGCTGTTTCGTGTCCATTTTTCCGTCATCCAAATTGCTTACCTCATTGGAATGGTAAATTATGACATCATGTACACCCACTGGTCCCCTCGCTTCATTAATTTAAAAGGTTCAATCTATCCTGCTTCTAACCCTGACTTCCCCACATTAATGTCTAATATTGTTCTGAACCATGTATGTCTGCCAGCCCCTGGTGTACAGGAGAGAATATCATTCTGACAAACTTCCTTCAAATCCCCTTCGTCTGTTATCATTTCCCTTACAACATTTGCAATACAATATGCCGACAGTATTCGCAAAACCACATCGAACTGTCACTTTTTCCAAATAAATTCTCCCTATTGTTAAATACACAGTAAAAAAAAATTGAGTCTTATCTTAACACATTACCCATCACCTAACCACACAAATAGACCGTGTGTTACAACTTTACATAATTGCAACTGTTATCACAATTTCAATACGAAAAATAAAGTACAATATCGACACATCCCTTCGTGGCTTTGGAACTAATAGTCACTGCATACTAAATATGGCGTGTTAACAGCATCGATATTATTTGTGATGTTCTATGCAGTTAAATCAAGAAAGCACACTAAACTACCACTATTCCCCCCCTATTAAAACATTCACACAGTTTCGAAATGCTGATCAAGTTCTCTAACGGCACACATACCCCCATGATCATACATACATAACAGTGCTAACAATTGACATGACATTTCTTCCTTAATAATGTTTACAGCCCGACAATGCAATATTGTTTGCTGCATTGGTAATAATTTTCCCCCCTTGGCATCAAGCTCCAAAAATTCTTAAACTATTGTCGTTTATCATATTGGGGTTCCTCGTCAGTCGCTGCTGTCTGCCGAGACCCTTAATAACTCCACCACACCCCATGGAGACCGCAGATCATCCACCAGCTGATGTCCAGTTAGAGATGTCTGACCGGAGGGTTCACTGTTCAGTAATAATTTGAGATTTTGATGTGTTTCCAACCCGGAAAGTTTTCCCTCGGGCTCTATCATTTAATTCCCTCAAGTATGTAGGCGATTGTATCATTAGTTCCCCCCCCCCCCCCCACCCCAATCTTGTCTAAAACATTCCTTTCTGGAGTGCAGTTCTCTTCCTTCTTGTGAACTGGTTTGTCTGTTATTTACTTTTTCCATCTGAAAAATCAAATGAGCAGGTCAAGGGTGGAGAGGGCCCTATTCTTTAATTTGTACTTTCTATCTTCGTTTGAACACTCCCGAAGTGCCCTCTCCAGGACTTCCGGATTTCTTTTGCTACCATTTCTTTTATCTCTTTTCTTTTTTTTTTAACTCGTATTTTTTTCCTTATCATTGATGTACATCACACAATGAAGGCCTGTTAAGCCTCCTCCTTCTGTCATTGCACCCCTGAGTGAGATTCGAAGAATCTCAAACTCCTCCCCTTTTGCTCACTCTGATCCAATCTGTCGAAACCTTACCCTGATACATTCCTGATATTGCTACTGCATTTACTTCACTTACCTTATTTTGATTACGGCCGGACTTTTATGAAGGTAAGTTCCAAACATGACATTTTAACTTCATGATCTGTCCAATCAATGCTGCTAACGGGTTTTAATTCACTGTCTTCCCACCAATTGGGTCATGTGTTTTAATTGTGATATAATTTCTTTTGCTCCAGACACCATGCTTCGCTAAGTCAACTGTATGTTTACCCAGATTCTGAACAATCTTGTCTTCACATTTTACAGCTTCACTGATTATTTTCCCTGCAGTTTTAGTTGGTAGCTTCACCCAAACTTATTCTGTGTTATCAATTGTTTTAATATCTTAATTTTACCTGCATCTCTTTTTATCAAATCTTTTCCTGCCATCAGATTCTCTTTTCCTTATACTGCAAGTAATTCTCTTAATCTAACTTTTGATCCAAAATCTTTATTCTCTAAAGCTCCTTCTTCAATGTATTTAACATTCTAAACATGATTATTTTTGCTGGTGACATTCTAAGCTCATCGGGCACTAGGACCCTGCGGAGCTATGCAGTGTCAATTTCAACGCTCAGTTTCAAAGCCTGCGAGCAGCTGACTGCTGCCCAGTACAAACCCTTGATCTGTTTATTCTGAGACCAATTTAACTCTGAAATACTGATTTATCACCTCATAATACTGATCACATTTCTACCTGCCATTTATAACTTTTAATTGATGTGAAACTCGGTTTTGCAAAATACAACATTTTAAAAAAAATACAAACACCAAAGGGAATTCACAATTCCGTATTAGACATACACACACTCATTCATCCGCTCAGATCTTGGACCTCTACTTTGTAGGGTTTCACAAACCCTTATTGAACACGCACTCACGTTTATAAACTGAGATCTTGGACCTCTGTCCAGTGGGGTTTTAATTACTTTTAACAAAAATTGAGACCCCCTCCATGCTGATAAAGTTTCACTTATGCAGGAGTTTTTTGCCTCTATTAATTTCTTCCACTCTGGTTCATTGCTTCAACTCTCTTGACCGTGTTTCACATCAAGAGGATTATTCTAATTGCCATTTTTCGGAATTCTAAGTTCTGTTCCTGGTTGTCCCTTTCAGTTGCAATCTGAAATTAAGGATAGGTGCCCTTTCTGGGCCCTACCCAAGGCTAACTAAGGCACTATCTTCCTGTTTTTAGTTAAGGGTCGATCGGTTATTGGTCTCTAAAGATTCTAGGCGTCCTCTATTTCTTTAGGATTTACCCTCACAATCTGCCTTACTCTAAGGATGATTTATTTTTTGACCTCCTTTTACCAGTAATGGATGCAATATTTTTAGTGCTGTCACCAAGATGTCTTGCAGACTTTTCTCAGGGTCAGCATCTGCTAATTTGCTGATTTCACACCCAACCTGAGTTTTATGTCCCCTCAATCCACAGAATATCCTTACAGAAATCAATCACATGACTTTCCAGACTAAACTCGGCAGGTAAAGTCTGACTCACAATAGACCAGAAACTTCTAATATTCTCGCCTTTGTGCCGGTTAGAAACTTCTCATATTCCAACCGTTTGTTGGGAACTAGAAACTTCTAATATTCAAGCACCCTCTGCTGATGTAGAAACTTCTACTATTCTAGCCTCGTTTTACCTAGAAACTTCTAATATTCTAGGTCTCCACGCTGGATGCCATGGAGAAAGCAAAACAACCGGCTGGGCGCAATTCACACGGTGTTAACACGACGGCTGCCATGTGGAAAATAAAGCAACCCATTCGGCGTAATTGACAGGGTTTTAATTAAAACGTTGGGCGCCATGTTTTTGAAAACTCACCACTATTCTTAGAATTCCCCCTATACCAAAAAGGGCCGACATTCTAAATGGTGATCAGGATTCTCACTCCCCGACTCCGATGCAAGCTTCAGTGGGGGCTATTCAGGTCAAACTATGTTTTTTAGTTATCCAACGGTATAACCCATGCCTTCACCGAAGATTTCATCTACTTACCACTTAGTACCATCGATCCTGGGTCCCGCATTGCTAAGTAAGTAAAGTAGACTTTGGAATAACCACTATTTCAGGTTAAATTAAGTTATTTTATTATTATATTTTTTCTTTTAACAGCTGCAAATACTTTCTTTACAGAAAGGAAAAAGACCTTGCTTCTGGATCCTTCTGGGTGGTTGAAGGGACCTTCAGGCCCACCTTGACAATCATTCTTCTTTATAAAGTCTGGTCTTCTTTAGATGTAATCGCTGATGAGCTCGGTTGCTGTGTCCTGTCTTTCCCATGTACCGAGCTGTGAGAGCTGACTCTGCTGGCTATCTCTGAGCTGACATAGAGCTGACTCTTTGAATTATAGTCTTCCTGAGATGTATTAGTTGTTTTAGCTCGGCCGCTATGCCTTGTCTTTCCCATGGCCGAGCTGACTGTAATCTGACTCTGAGCTGCTTGTTTCTTCTCTGCTTCTCTCTCCCTCCCTCTGAGTTCTGGTTCTGGTTCTGGTAGTTCCTGCCCTGGTCTCTGGGTTTACATATTTTTCTAACAGTTATCTAGTTTTTATGATTTTATTGTAAAGTAACTTATTTCACTTTGATTATACAAAGTACGTTTGACTAAACCTTCTAATCCAACTAAGTATTCATTTTGACATAACTGCATCTCAGAGATCTGATTACATTGTTTCCTTTGTGATGATCAAAATGCTTTGGTTTCAAGAGGTGTTACTTTTAATACCTGTCATTTCTGTAGTTTTATTTTCCAATTGTGTCCTCAGCTCATAATTTTGACTTTGATTTTGGCTTTGAATTATGTTTCTCCTAGACTGATAGTCTCCAGCTTTCTTTAATTTACCTGGTTTAGCAAATTTTCACACCTAGAATTATCACCAAATTCAACTGAACCTCATCCTTTTTTCCAGCTGCTAACTAAGATAGTTACTTTCAATGAAGGTGTGGGCCATTGTTTTTGGCTTCATTCAAAATCCTGTTTGTCTTGTTTGCGAAGCCTTCTTGAGCAAGGCTATGTGCATTTTATAATCCTCTCCTGGCAGCTGCTGTTAATCCTTTGTGGGATCTTTCCCTGTATCCTCTCATGTCTCTCCCAGACCAGATATTGCCAGACTTCCATGTTTCAAATGACACATCTTTCCATATTTTCAATAACAACTCTCCCACCAGGATGGTGCCTGGAAGAGTGGACACCTTTTGGAAGGAAGCCGCCTGCTGCGGTCCGGCCACGGGAGCGGATACATTTACAAAGTGAATCACCGCTGCCCCGAAACGGGCCTTTAGGTGCAGCAGACGGCCTGGCACCGGCTCCTTGACCCCCAAGATCTCCGGCTGAAAATGTGGAGCCAACAAGATAGCCACCCCTCCCGAACGTGGGGCCAGGTGACTCATGAAGACTCCTCCTTGCCCCTCCAGGGTCCACTGAGCTTCGTCACCCGGATAGCCTGGGTTTCCTGCAGGAAGCACACCCCGTACTTTCCGTCCCGGAGGATAGACAGGAACTGGAGACGGTGGTGCGCGTGGCTGCTGCCGTTGATGTTGAGGCTGGCCATGGTTACCTCCATGTCAGCAGCAATAGTTATCCATCCCCTTCAGTGCTCAGAGTGGGGGTACCGCCCCCTCCACTCCCTCAGGAGTCCCACAAGGACCTGAACAGCTTGGCGCTGCTCCTCCTGGTCTTGATCGAACTCCCGGGCCTCTCTGACATAGGCCCGGGCGGAGCCAAGGAGCAGCCCCAGGTTTCCCCAGCTGCCCAGGGCCAGCCGCACACAGTCCGGGTGACCATGGTGCGTTCCCAGAAATGTCCGGCGTTCCCCAGGGGGGACGAGGGGGGACTCGGTGCCGGGTGTGAGGGTGCCCTCTGCCTCGCTGCAGAGCGCGTCTAAATCCTCCTCCTCACCCGCCACCGAGCAGCCTTCCTCCTCCGAACGGTCACCTCCCGAGCTCGAGTCCCCCGCCACATGGAGTATGGCGGGCGGCACGGGCCCACCGGCTAACCCTTGGCCCGAGTCGACCCCACCCCCCAGGGTTGTCCTCAGGCAGGTCCCTCGCAGGCTCCTCCCGTGGTTCAGGGCCCGTGGACGGCGCCTCCACCCACGCCGGCGACTCCGGGACCTCGGAGAGACCCCCCCGAAACATGTCCGGCTTGAAAACAGGGCTCTCCGGCGTCGCCCGCCCGGGTGTAGAGGGCGGGGAGCCTTCCCCGTACTCCCCAGTCCACGGCCCAGAGTGGCACGATGAGCGGTCGCTGCTGCTGCCGGCCCCCGGCGATGGTGAAGAGGAGGCGTCCGGGGAGGAAACTTGCATCGGGCGGGACGGGCCCCCAGGGGCTTCGACTCCGCTCGACCCCGGGTCCTCCTGCTCGGGGGGCGACAGCAGCTCGAGTGGCTCGGGGGCCTCGGAGGCCCCCCCCGGCCTTGCTTCTCTTCATTGTGTGCCCCAGGCCAGGCGTCAGGGGGATGGGCTCCAACACGGGAGAGATGGGGCAGGAGGAGCTCGGTGGGGAGGGAGGGCGGGACGTTTGATAGAACAACACGTTCTGCGGTGGCCTCCAGCGTCTCCACCGCCACGTGTGTCCCGCCCACCGTAAGCCCCCTTTCCAGGGCCCGGTGGGCCGCCTGCTCGGCCCGCAGGAAGAACCCGGCCTTGCCGTACATCCGCGAGGCGGCTACGATGGCCGAGGGGCCGACAGCCCCGCCCATCGCACGGGTGCCCGCCTCAATGGTCATGGTAGGGTGGGCATAGCACTTCACCCCCAGCTGCCGCGTGAGCAGGCGGGAGGGCGAGGGCACCGCGGGGGCAGCGGAGCGACGGGAGGCTGCCGCCCCCACATAATGTCTTGTCCGCCCTGCCCCCGGCAGTGGAGGATGCCCCCGAGGTGCAGGCCAGAGGGTGGGAGGACAGGAGGCTGGGCCTGCAGCCCTGGATGGTCCCACTCCCACCTCAGGCAGAGGGGGGGGGAGGACAGGAGGCCGGGCCTGCAGCCCTGGATGGTCCCACTCCCACCTCAGGCAGAGGGGTAGGAGGACAGGAGGCCGGGCTTGCAGCCCTGGATGGTCCCAGTCCCACCTCAGGCAGAGGGGTGGGAGGACAGGAGACTGGGCCTGCAGCCCTGGATGGTCCCACTCCCACCTCAGGCAGAGGGGTGGGAGGACAGGAGGCCGGGCCTGCAGCCCTGGATGGTCCCACTCCCACCTCAGGCAGAGGGGTGGGGGACAGGAGGCCGGGCCTGCAGCCCTGGATGGTCCCACTCCCACCTCAGGCAGAGGGGTGGGAGGACAGGAGACTGGGCCTGCAGCCCTGGATGGTCCCAGTCCCACCTCAGGCAGAGGGGTGGGGGGACAGGAGGCCGGGCCTGCAGCCCTGGATGGTCCCACTCCCACCTCAGGCAGAGGGGTGGGAGGACAGGAGACTGGGCCTGCAGCCCTGGATGGTCCCAGTCCCACCTCAGGCAGAGGGGTGGGAGGACAGGAGGCCGGGCCTGCAGCCCTGGATGGTCCCAGTCCCACCTCAGGCAGAGGGGTGGGAGGAAGGAGACTGGGCCTGCAGCCCTGGATGGTCCCACCCACCTCAGGCAGAGGGGTGGGGGACAGGAGGCTGGGCCTGCAGCCTGGATGGTACCAGTCCCACCTCAGGCAGAGGGTTGGGAGGACAGGAGGCTGGGCCTGCAGCCCTGGATGGTCCCACTCCCATCTCAGGCAGAGGGGAGGGAGGACAGGAGGTTGGGCCTGCAGCCCCGGATGGTCCCAGTCCCACCTCAGGCAGAGGGGTGGGAGGACAGGAGGCCGGGCCTGCAGCTCTGGATGGTCCCAGTCCCACCTCAGGCAGAGGGGTGGGAGGACAGGAGACTGGGCCTGCAGCCCTGGATGGTCCCACTCCCACCTCAGGCAGAGGGGTGGGAGGACAGGAGTTTGGGCCTGCAGCCCTGGATGATCCCACTCCCACCTCAGGCAGAGGGGTGGGAGGACAGGAGGCCGGGACTGCAGCCCCAGGCGGTCCCACTCCCACCTCAGGCAGAGGGGTTGGAGGACAGGAGGCTCGGCCTGCAGCCCTGGATGGTCACACTCCCACCTCAGGCAGAGGGGTGGGAGGACAGGAGGCTGGGCCTGCAGCCCTGGATGGTCACAGTCCCACCTCAGGCAGAGGGGTGGGAGGACAGGAGGCCGGGCCTGCAGCCCTGGATGGTCACACCCCCACCTCAGGCAGAGGGGTGGGAGACAGGAGGCCGGGCCTGCAGCCCCAGGCGGTCCCACTCCCACCTCAGGCAGAGGGGTGGGAGGACAGGAGGCCGGGCCTGCAGCCCCGAAAGGTCCCGCTCCCACGTCAAGCAGAGGGGTGGGAGGACAGGAGACTGGGCCTGCAGCCCTGGATGGTCCCAGTCCCACCTCAGGCAGAGGGGTGGGAGGGCAGGAGGCTGGGCCTGCAGTCCTGGATGGTCCCACTCCCACCTCAGGCAGAGGGGTGGGAGGACAGGAGGCCAGGCCTGCGGCCCTGGATGGTCCCAGTCCCACCTCAGGCAGAGGGGTGGGAGGACAGGAGGCTGGGCCTGCAGCCCTGGATGGTCCCAGTCCCACCTCAGGCAGAGGGGTGGGAGGACAGGAGGCTGGGCCTGCAGCCCTGGATGGTCCCACTCCCACGTCAAGCAGAGGGGTGGGAGGACAGGAGGACGGGCCTGCAGCCCTCGATGGTCCCAGTCCCACCTCAGGCAGAGGGGTGATCAAACCGTGATCTTTATCAATGATGAGAAGGCGGAGACAGTGGAAGTTTAAACTGGACAGATATTTCACAGCTGGATTCACACAATACAGACAGCAATGTATCGTAGATTGTGGAAGTGCCACAAATGTTGTCAAATGCAGGACGCGGGTTCCCTCAATGTTTCAATCTTGCTGAGAGACTGTCAGCCCACAGGGACAACATTTCTGTTTAATAGGACTGATGCACAAGTTAAAATAGTTCCGTTTCAAAGTTTAAAATAACCAGTCATTGCTCTGTGCAGCTTTCGGAATCTGTCAGTGGAATTTACTTCACACAGGCAAGTTTAACAAGTGTATGGGGAACTGATTAGAAGTTTTGATGGAGATATTCCTGCATTATGGAAATGTGTGAGATCTATTTAGGGTTTGGAAATGGATTGAGGATCAAAGGAAGCAGTTGTTTTTTAACTACATTAGACTGAGAGCCTTGAAGATTCACAACTTCCATGTGCTGTGAGAAAGGATTGATTAACCAAGGCCTATTATTCAAATACTTCAGACAAGTGAATAAGCTACAGGAACATTGAATACACAGACAGAGACAAGCAGACACCTGTAATCGGAGCTTAAACTTCACGTTTGAATGTGAAGGGCTGAAATAAACAAGAGTCCACCCTGGGATTCGGTGCAATTTGAGTTCTGCTTTTCAAAAAAAAAAATATAACTATCTGCAATGAAAAATTCTTTGGACAGGACAGAGGGATTTTGACTCTGTATTTAATCCCAGACAGTATTTGCATTGAGTGTTTGGTGGACAGGGCAGATAAAGCTTTACTCTGAAACACTGGAATTTAGCTTAAGGGTGATTTAATCACATGCTTCAGAATAATAATTGATATTGTACATCTCGTGTGTGTCTCAGTGACAGCTCTGAAACATGTACAGCACAATCTCATCCTGTTTCTGTGTGTCTCTCTGAAATTAGCTGGTCCATTTCCTAAATTACTCCTGTCTAGATTTCAAAAGGGCTCCATTGCCTGTGAAGCAGTTTGTGATACACAAAGGTTATGAAAAGTGCTTTAGAAAAGTCTGTCCCCAAGCTGCTGTGAGGATGTTCAGAGTCAGTGTGTGACTTGGGTCACACACAGGCCAGATACACCTCTCCAAGTTAAAGGTGGAGAATGGATCTCGCTCCATTTGAAAGATGAATTGACCCAGTCTGTCTGAGTTTGAGTATCTGTGTTTATTTACACGTGTGTGTGTGTTTGGGGGGGGGGGTTATGTGTGGCATTCTCTACGCGGCACTGGAGGTTACACGGTAGCACAGTGGTTAGCACTGCGGTCTCACAGCTCCAGAGCCCCAGGTTCGAATCCCGGCTTGGGTCGCAGTCTGTGCGGAGTCTGCACGTTCTCCCCTTGTCCGCGTGGGTTTCTCCCGGGTGCTCCAGTTTCCCCCCTGACGTCCCGAAGGACGTGCTGTTTGGTGAATTGGACATCATGTATTCTCCCTCAGTGTACCCGAACAGGCGCCAGAGTTTGGAGACTAGGGACTTTTCTCAGTAACTTCATTGCAGTGTGTGACTGTGTGTCTGTGTGTGTCTGTGTGTGTGTGTGCCTGTGTGTGTGCCTGTGTGTGTGTATGCCTGTGTGTGCGTGTGTGTGTGTGCCTGTGTGTGTGCCTGTGTGTGTGTATACCTGTGTGTGTGTGTGTGGGCGTGTATCTGTGTGTGTGTGTGTATCTGTGTGTCTCAGTTTGACTTTGTTGAGTACTGATTGAAGATAATGAGATAGAAAGTTTGATAGAAAGTTTGGCAGCATTGTAGGTGTAAACAATAATGACAGAGACAGTGTGAACCCTGAAGAGAACGCCATACCTGGGCCCACTCCCCTACCCCGTCGCTGTCACCCCACCTAACCTGAACATCTTTAGATACTGTGGGCAATTTGGATTGATCACCGCCAACCCACCTAACCTGCACGTCTTTGGGCGGTGGGAGGAAACCGGAGCACCCGGAGGAAACCCACGCAGACACGGGGAGAACGTCCAGACTCCGCACAGACAGTGACCCAAGCCGGGGATCGAACCTGGGACCCTGTAGCTGTGAGGCAGCAGTGCTAACCACTGTTCAATCCCGGCTCTGGGTCACTGTCCGTGTGGAGTTTGCACATTCTCCCCGTGTTTGCGTGGGTCTCACCCCCACAACCCAAAGATGTGCAGGGCAGGTGGATGGGCCGCGCTAACTTGCCCCTGAATTGGAAAAACTGAACTGGGCTCTGGATTTATTGAAAAAATCTTTTTATTGCCATTTCCACAATTCTGTGCATTGCGGCTAGTTTACATTTCTCAGAGAGTGAAAAGGCTTTCTCTTACGTTTCTATCATTACAAACTGTTGCCGTTCAGTTCGGCGTGTCTGCCCCCCCCCCCCCCCAGCTCCCCCCCAACCCCCCTTTCCCTAACCCTTCCCCTCTCTCCCCCGGGGATGCCCTTCCTGGCCAACCTGGTGTGTGACCCCCTGCTCCTTGTTTACCCCCTTACCCCCCCTTTCTTTTCTCCCTCCATCGGTTTCAGCCGTGTTCTTTCAGTGGATTGGGATGGGGGGGTTCCCCCTCTCCATCCCTCTCGGTGGGGGGGTCCCCCCTCTCCATCTCTCTCGGTGGGGGGCCCTCGTCTCCATCACTCTCGGTGGGGGGCCCTCGTCTCCATCACTCTCGGTGGGGAGGTGGCTGTTCCCCCCTCTCCATCTCTCTCATAGAACATTACAACGCAGTACAGGCCCTTCGGCCCTCGATGTTGCGCCGACCTGTGAAACCACTCTGAAGCCCATCTACGCTATTCCCTTATCGTCCATATGTCTATCCAATAACCATTTGAATGCCCTTAGTGTTGGCGAGTCCACTACTGTTGCAGGCAGGGCATTCCACGCCCTTACTACTCTCTGAGTAAAGAACCTACCTCTGACATCTGTCTTATATCTATCTCCCCTCAATTTAAAGCTATGTCCCCTCGTGCTAGACATCACCATCCGAGGAAAAAGGCTCTCACTGTCCACCCTATCCAATCCTCTGATCACCTTGTATGCCTCAATTAAGTCACCTCTTAACTTTCTTCTCTCTAACGAAAACAGCCTCAAGTCCCTCAGCCTTTCCTCATAAGATCTTCCCTCCATAACCAGGCAACATTCTGGTAAATCTCCTCTGCACCCTTTCCAATGCTTCCACATCCTTCCTATAATGCGGCGACCAGAATAGCACGCAATACTCCAAATGCGGCCGCACCAGAGTTTTGTACAGCTGCAACATGACCTCATGGCTCCGAAATTCAGACACTCTACCAATAAAAGCTAACACACCGTACACCTTCTTAACAACCCTCTCAACCTGAGTGGCAACTTTCAGGGATCTATGTACATGGACACCGAGATCTCTCTGCTCATCCACACTGCCAAGAATCTTACCATTAGCCCAGTACTCTGTCTTCCTGTTATTCCTTCCTAAATGAATCACCTCACACTTTTCTGCATTAAACTCCATTTGCCACCTCTCAGCCCAGCGCTGCAGCTTATCTATGTCCCTCTGTAACTTGTAACATCCTTCCGCACTGTCCACAACTCCACCGACTTTAGTGTCATCTGCAAATTTACTCACCCATCCTTCTACACCCTCCTCCAGGTCATTTATAAAAATGACAAACAGCAGTGGCCCCAATACAGATCCTTGTGGTACACCACTAGTAACTGGACTCCGGTCTGAACACTTCCCATCAACCACCACCCTTTGTCTTCTTCCAGCTAGCCAATTTCTGATCCAAACTGCTAAATCTCCCTGAATCCCATGCTTCTGTATTTTCTGCAGTAGCCTACCGTGGGGAACCTTGTCAAACGCTTTACTGAAATCCATATACACCACATCAACTGCTTTACCCTCATCCATCTGTTTCTCACCTTCTCAAAGAACTCTATATGGTTTGTGAGGCACAACCTACCCTTCACAAAACCGTGTTGACTATGTCTAATCAAATTATTCCTTTCTAGATGATTATACACCCTATCTCTTAAAAACCTTTCCAAGATTTTGCCCACAACAGAAGTAAGGCTCACTGGTCTATATTTACCGGGGTTGTCTCTACTCCCCTTCTTGAACAAGGGGACAACATTTGCCAGAGAATCCTAGGATAAATCCCATCCGGCCCAGGGGACTTGTCTATTTTCACCCTTTCCAGAATTGCTAACACCTCCTCCTTATGAACCTCAAGTCCTTCTAGTCGAGTAGCCTGAATCTCAGTATTCTCCTCGTCAACATTGTCTTTTTGCTGTGTGAATAGTGATGAAAAATATTCGTATAGCACCTCTCCTATCTCCACGGACTCCAAGCACAACTTCCCACTCCTGTCCTTGACTGGCCCTACTCTTACCCTAGTCATTCTTTTATTCCTGACATATCTATAGAAAGCTTTAGTGTTATCCTTGATCCTACCATCCAAAGACTTCTCATGTCCCGTTCTGGCTCTTCTTAGCTCCCTCTTTAGGTCCTTCCTAGCTAACTTGTAACTCTCGAGCGCCCTTACTGAACCTTCATGTCTCATCTTTACATAAGCCTCCTTCCTTCTTCCTCTAGACAAGTGTTTCAACTGCCTTAGTAAATCACGGTTCCCTTGCTCGACCACTTCCTCCCTGCCTGACAGGTACATACTTATCAAGGACACGCAGTAGCTGTTCCTTGAACAAGCTCCACATTTCCATTGTGCCCATCCCCTGCAGTATTCCTCTCCGTCTCGGTGGGGGTGGGTGGGGGGGGAAGGGTCCCCCCTCCCCATCTCTCTTGGTGGGTGGGGTGTTCCCGCCTCTCCATCTCTCTCGGTGGGGGAGTCCCCCCTCTCCATCTCTCTCTTTGGGGGAGTCCCCCCTCTCCATCTCTCTCAGTGGGGGCAAGGTTCTCCCCTCTCCATCTCTCTCGGTGGAGGGGGACCCCCTCTCCATCTCTCTCGGCGGGGGGGGGGGGTCCACCCTCTCCATCTCTCTCCCGGTGGGGGGGGGTTCCCCCTTCTCCATCTCGCTTTGTGGGGGGTGGGTACCCCTTCTCCATCTCTCTCGGTGGAGGGGGAGTTCTCCCCTCTCCCTCTCTCTCGGTGGGGGCAGGGTTCCCCCCTCTCAATCTCTCTCGGTGGGGGGGACCGCCTCTCCATCTCTCTCGGCGGGGGAGAGGGGGTCCACCCTCTCCATCTCTCTCGGTGGAAGGGGATTTCCCCCCTCTCCATCTCTCCCGGTGGGGGGGGGGGGGGTTTACCCTCTCCATCTCTCCCGGTGTGGGGGGGGGGGTTCCACCCTCTCCATCTCTCTCCCGGTGGGGGGGGTTCCCCCTTCTCCATCTCGCTTTGTGGGGGGTGGGTACCCCTTCTCCATCTCGCTCGGTGGGGGGGGGGTGCTCTTCTCCATCTCTCTCGGTGGGGGAGGGGATTCCCCTTCTCCATCTCTCTCGGTGGGGGAGGCTGTTCTCCCCTCTCCATCTCTCTCGGTCTCTTTGTCTCTCCGTCTCTCTCTGGGACTCTGCCAAAACAAAATCCACAACCAGCAGTCGGCCATTTTATGTCAGTTCACGGGGGCCATTTTATGTCAGTTCACGGTGGACATTTTACATCAGTTCGCGGTAGCCATTAGTATGTCAGTTCATAATGGCCATTGTATTTCAGTTCACGGTGGCCATTTTATGTCGGTTCACGGGAGTCATTTTATGTCAGTTCACAATAGCCATTTTATGTCAGTTAACAATGGACAGTTCATGTCAGGTCGCAATGGCCATTTTATGTCAGTTCACAATGGACAGTTAATGTCAGTTCACGGGGGCCATTTTATGTCAGGTCCCAATGGCCAATGTATGTCAGTTCAGAATGGCCATTTTATGTCAGTTCACGGTAGCCATTGTATGTCAGTTCACATTGGCCATTTATGTCAGTTCACAATGGCCATTTTATGTCAGTTCACATTGGCCATTTTATGTCAGTTCACGGGGGCCATTTTATGTCAGTTCACGGTGGCCATTGTATGTCAGTTCACATTGGCCATTTTATGTCAATTTGCAATGGCCATTTTTTGTCAGTTCACAATGGCCATTTCATGTCAGTTTGCAATGGCCATTTTATCTCAGTTGCGGTGGCCAGTTCAGGTCGGTTCACGGGGGCCATTTTATGTCAGTTCACGGTGGCCATTTATGTCAGTTCATGGGGGCCATTTTATGTCAGTTCATGGTGGCCATTGTATGTCAGTTCACAATGGCCATTGTATGTCAGTTCACAATGCCCATTTTATGTCAGTTTGCAATGGCCATTTTTTCTCAGTTGACGGTGGCCATTTTGTGTCAGTTCACGGTGGCCATTGTATGTCAGTTTACAATGGCCATTGCATGTCAGTTCACAATGGCCATTTTATGTCAGTTTGCAATGGCCATTTTATCTCAGTTGCGGTGGCCAGTTCATGTCGGTTCACGGGGGCCATTTTCTGTCAGTTCACGGGGGCCATTTTATGTCAGTTCACGGTGGCCATTGTATGTCAGTTCACATTGGCCATTGTATGTCAGTTTACAATGGCCATTGCATGTCAGTTCACAATGGCCATTTTATGTCAGTTTGCAATGGCCATTTTATCTCAGTTGCGGTGGCCAGTTCATGTCGGTTCACGGGGGCCATTTTCTGTCAGTTCACGTTGGCCATTTTATGTCTGTTCATGGTGGCCATTGTATGTCAGTTCACAATGGCCATTGTGTGTCAGTTCACAATGGCCATTTTATGTCAGTTTGCAATGGCCATTTTTTCTCAGTTGACGGTGGCCATTTTGTGTCAGTACACGGTGGCCATTGTATGTCAGTTTACAATGGCCATTGCATGTCAGTTCACAATGGCCATTTTATGTCAGTTTGCAATGGCCATTTTATCTCAGTTGCGGTGGCCAGTTCATGTCGGTTCACGGGGGCCATTTTATGTCAGTTCACGGTGGCCATTTTATGTCAGTTCATTGTGGCCATTGTATGTCAGTTCACAATGGCCATTGTATGTCAGTTCACAATGGCCATTTTTTCTCAGTTTGCAATGGCCATTTTGTGTCAGTTCACGGTGGCCATTTTATGTCAGTTCACAATGGCCATTTTATGTCAGTTTACAATGGCCATTGCATGTCAGTTCACAATGGCCATTTTATGTCAGTTTGCAATGGCCATTTTATCTCAGTTGCGGTGGCCAGTTCATGTCGGTTCACGGGGGCCATTTTATGTCAGTTCACGGGGCCATTTATGTCAGTTCATGGTGGCTATTGTATGTCAGTTCACAATGGCCATTTTATGTCAGTTCACGGTGGCCATTTTATCTCAGTTCACAGTGGCCATTTTATGTCAGTTCACGGGGGCCATTTTATTCAGTCGATTGGTGCCATTTTATGTCAGTACACGGTGGCCATTTTATGTCAGTTCACGGTGGTCATTTTATGTCGGTTGACGGGGGCCTTTTTATGTCTGCTCGCAATGGCCATTTTATGTCAGTTCACGGTGGCCATTGTATGTCAGTTCACAATGGCCATTTTATGTCAATTTGCAATGGCCATTATATGTCAGTTCTCGGTGGCCATTGTATGTCCGTTCACAGTGGCCATTTTATGTCAGTTTGCAATGGCCATTGTATGTCCGTTCACAGTGGCCATTTTATGTCAGTTTGCAATGGCCATTTTATCTCAGTTCAAAGTGGCCATTTTATGTCTGTTCACGGGGGCCTTTTTATGTCAGGTCGCAATGGCCATTTTATGTCAGTTCACAATGGCCATTTTATGTCAGTTTATGGTGGCCATTGTATGTCAGTTCACAATGGCCATTGTATGTCAGTTCACAATGGCCATTTTATGTCAGTTTGCAATGGCCATTTTTCTTCAGTTGACGGTGGCCATTTTATGTCAGTTCACAGTTGCCATTTTATGTCAGTTCACGGGGTCCATTTTAAGACAGTTCACAATGGCCATTTTATGTCAGTTCACAATGGCCATTTTATGTCAGTTCACGGTGGCCATTGTGAGTCAGTTCACAATGGCCATTTTATGTCAGTTCACAATGGCCATTTTATGTCAGTTTGCAATGGCCATTTTTTATCAGTTGACGGTGGCCATTTTGTGTCAGTTCACGGTGTCCATTGCATGTCAGTTCACAATGGCCATTGTATGTCAGTTCACAATGGCCAGTTTATGTCAGTTTGCAATGGCCATTTTATCTCAGTTGCGGTGGCCAGTTCATGTCGGTTCACGGAGGCCATTTTATGTCAGTTCACGGTGGTCATTTTATGTCAGTTCAAGGAGGCCATTTTATTCAGTCAATGGGGGCCATTTATGTCAGTACACGGTGGCCATTTTATGTCAGTTCACGGTGGTCATTTTATGTCGGTTCATGGCGGCAATTTTATGTCAGGTCACGGTGGCTATTTTATGTTAGCTCATGGCGGCCATTTTATGTCAGTTCACGGGGCCATTTTATGTCAGTTCACGATGGACATTTTATATCAGTTCACGGGGGCCTTTTTAGGTCAGGTCGCAATGGCCATTTTATGTCAGTTCACGGGGGCCATTGAATGTCAGTTCACGGCAGCCGTTTTATGTCAGTTCACGGTGGCCACTATATGTCAGTTCACAATGGCCATTTTATGTCAGTTCACGGTGGCCATTGTATGTCAGTTCACATTGGCCATTTTATGTCAGTTCACAGTGGCCATTTTATGTCAGTTCACAATGGCCATTTTATGTCAGTTCACAATGGCTATTTTATGTCAGTTCACAATGGCCATTTTATGTCAGTTCACGGTGGCCATTGTATGTCAGTTCACAATGGCCATTTTACGTCAATTTGCAATGGCCATTTTATCTCAGTTGCAGTGGCCAGTATATGTCGGTTCACGGGGGGCCATTTTATGTCAGTTTACGGTGGCCATTTTATGTCAGTTCACGGGGGCCATTTTATGTCAGTTCAGGGTGGCCATTGTATGTCAGTTCACAATGGCCATTGCATGTCAGTTCACAATGGCCATTGTATGTCAGTTTACAATCGCCATTGCATGTCAGTTCTCAATGGCCATTTTATGTCAGTATGCAATGGCCATTTTATCTCAGTTGCAGTGGCCAGTTCATGTCGGTTCACGGGGGCCATTTTATGTCAGTTCACGATGGCCATTTTATGTCAGTTCATGGTGCCCATTTTATGTCAGTTCGCGGTGGCCATTTTATTCAGCCGATGGGGGCCATTGTATGTCAGTTCATGGCGGCCGTTTTATGTCAGGTCACGGTGGCTATTTTATGTTAGCTCATGGCGGCCATTGTATGTCAGTTCACGGCAGCCATTTTATGTCAGTTCACGGTGGCCACTGTATGTCAGTTCACAATGGCCATTTTATGTCAGTTCACAATGACCATTTTCTGTCAGTTCACGGTGGCCATTTTATGTCAGTTCACAATGGCCATTTTATGTCAGTTTGCAATGGCCATTTTATCTCAGTTGCGGTGGCCAGTATATGTCGGTTCACGGGGACCATTTTATGTCAGTTCACGGGGGCCATTTTATGTCAGTTCATGGTGGCCATTGTATGTCAGTTCACAATGGCCATTGTATGTCAGTTCACAATCGCTATTTTGTGTCAGTTCACGGTGGCCATTGTATGTCAGTTTACAATGGCCATTTTATGTCAGTTTGCAATGGCCATTTTATCTCAGTTGCGGAGGCCAGTACATGTCGGTTCACGGGGGCAATTTTATGTCAGTTCACGGTGGCCATTGCATGTCAGTTCACAATGGCCATTGTATGTCAGTTTACAATCGCCATTGCATGTCAGTTCACAATGGCCATTTTATGTCAGTATGCAATGGCCATTTTATCTCAGTTGCAGTGGCCAGTTCATGTCGGTTCACGGGGGCCATTTTATGTCAGTTCACGGAGGCCATTTTATGTCAGTTCATGGTGCCCATTTTATGTCAGTTCACGGTGGCCATTTTATTCAGTCGATGGGGGCCATTTTATGTCAGTACACGGTGGCCATTTTATGTCAGTTCACGGTGGTCATTTTATGTCAGTTGACGGGGCCATTTTATGTCAGCTCGCAATGGCCATTTTATGTCAGTTCACGGTGGCCATTGTATGTCAGTTCATGGCGGCCATTTTAGGTCAGGTCACGGTGGCTATATTATGTTAGCTCATGGCGGCCATTGTATGTCAGTTCACGGCAGCCATTTTATGTCAGTTCACGGTGGCCACTGTATGTCAGTTCACAATGGCCATTTTATGTCAGTTCACAATGACCATTTTCTGTCAGTCCACGGTGGCCATTTTATGTCAGTTCACAATGGCCATTTTATGTCAGTTTGCAATGGCCATTTTATCTCAGTTCACGGTGGCCATTGTATGTCAGTTCACAATGGCCATTTTATGTCAGTTTGCAATGGCCATTTTATCTCAGTTGCGGTGGCCAGTTCATGTCGGTTCACGGGGGCCATTTTAAGTCAGTTCACGGTGGCCATTTTATGTCAGTTCACGGGGGCCATTTTATGTCAGTTCATGGTGGCTATTGTATGTCAGTTCACAATGGCCATTTCATTTCAGTTCACTGTGGCCATTTTATCTCAGTTCAAAGTGACCATTTTATGTCAGTTCACGGGTGCCTTTTTATGTCAGGTCGCAATGGCCATTTTATGTCAGTTCACGGCGGCCATTGTATATCAGTTCACAGTGGCCATTTTATTTCAGTTCACAATGGCCATTTTATGTCAGTTCACAATGGCCATTTTATGTCAGATCAAGGGGGCCATTGTATGTCAGTTCAGAATGGACAGTTTATGTCAGTTCACGGGGGCCTTTTTATGTCAGGTCGCAATGGCCATTTTATGTCAGTTCACAATGGCCATTTTATGTCAGTTCACAATGGCCATTTTATGTCAGTTCACGGTGGCCATTGTATATCTGTTCACAATGCCATTTTATGTCAGTTCACGGGGTCCATTTTATGTCAGTACACGGTGGCCATTTTATGTCTGTTCACAATGGTCATTTTATGTCAGTTCACGGTGGCCATTGTATGTCAGTTCACAGTGGACATTTTATGTCAGTTCAAGGTGGCCATTTTATGTCAGTTCACAGGGGCCATTTTATGTCAGTTCATGGTGGCCATTTTATCTCAGTTCACGGTAGCCATTTTATGTCAGTTTGCAATGGTCATTTTATCTCAGTTGCGGTGGCCTGTTCATGTCCGTTCACGGGGGCCATTTTATGTCTGTTGACGGTGGCCATTTTATGTCAGTTCACAATGGCCATTTTATGTCAGTTCACGGTGGCCATTGTATATCTGTTCACAATGCCATTTTATGTCAGTTCACGGGGTCCATTTTATGTCAGTACACGGTGGCCATTTTATGTCTGTTCACAATGGTCATTTTATGTCAGTTCACGGTGGCCATTGTATGTCAGTTCACAGTGGACATTTTATGTCAGTTCAAGGTGGCCATTTTATGTCAGTTCACAGGGGCCATTTTATGTCAGTTCATGGTGGCCATTTTATCTCAGTTCACGGTAGCCATTTTATGTCAGTTTGCAATGGCCATTTTATCTCAGTTGCGGTGGCCTGTTCATGTCCGTTCACGGGGGCCATTTCATGTCTGTTCACGGTGGCCATTTTATGTCAGTTCACGGGGGCCATTTTATGTCAGTTCATGGTGGAAATTTTATCTCAGTTCACGGTAGACATTTTATGTCAGTTCACGGGGACCATTTTCTTCAGTCGAAGGGGCCATTTTATGTAAGTACACGTTGGCCATTTTAAGTCAGTTCACGGAGGTCTTTTTATGTCGGTTGAAGGGGGCCGTTTTATGTCAGCTCGCAATGGCCATTTTATGTCAGTTCACGGTGGCCATTGCATGTCAGTTGACGGCGGCTATTTTATGTCAGGTCACGGTGGCTATTTTATGTCAGTTCATGGCAGCCATTTTATGTCAGTTCACGGTGGTCATTTTATATTGGTTGAAGGGGGGCATTTTATGTCAGCTCGCAATGGCCATTTTATGTCAGTTCACGGTGGCCATGTTATGTCAGTTCACGGTGGCCATTTTATATCAGTTCACGGCAGCCATTTTATGTCAGTTCACGGTGGCCATTTTATGTCAGTTCACAATGGACAGTTTATGTCAGTTCAGAGCCATCCCACAGCCAGCACTGCCTGTGCTCCACCCACACAGCCATCACTGTCAGTGCTCCCCCACACAGCCAGCACTGTCAGTGCTCCCTCCACACAGCCAGCACTGTCAGTGCTCCCACCACACAGCCAGCACTGTCAGTGCTCCCCACACAGCCAGCACTCTCAGTGCTCCCACCACACAGCCAGCACTGTCAGTGCTCCCCACACAGCCAGCATTGTCAGTGCTCCCACCACACAGCCAGCACTGTCAGTGCTCCACCCACACAGACAGCACTGTCAGTGCTCCCCCCACACAGCCAGCACTGTCAGTGCTCCCCCCACACAGCCAGAACTGTCAGTGCTCCCCCCCACACAGCCAGCACTGTCAGTGCTCCCCCGCACAGCCAGCACTGTCAGTGCTCCCACCACACAGCCAGCACTGTCAGTGCTCCCACCGCACAGCCAGCACTGACAGTGCTCCCACCACACAGCCAGCACTGTCAGTGCCCCCACCACACAGCCAGCACTGTCAGTGCTCCCACCACACAGCCAGCACTGTCAGTGCACCCCCACACAGCCAGCACTGTCAGTGCTCCCACCGCACAGCCAGCAGTGTCAGTGCTTCCCCCACACAGCCAGCACTGTCAGTGCTCCCCCCCACACAGCCAGCACTGTCAGTGCTCCCACCACACAGCCAGCACTGTCAGTGCACCCCCACACAGCCAGCACTGTCAGTGCCCCCCCCCCACACAGCCAGAACTGTCAGTGCTCCCACCGCACAGCCAGCACTGTCAGAGCTCCCCCACACAGCCAGCACTGTCAGTGCTCCCCCACACAGCCAGCACTGTCAGTGCTCCCCCCACACAGCCGGCACTGTCAGTGCTCCCCCCACAGAGCCAGCACTGTCAGTGCTCCCCCCACACAGCCAGCACTGTCAGTGCTCCCCCACACAGCCAGCACTGTCAGTGCTCCCCCCCACACAGCCAGCACTGTCAGTGCTCCCCCGCACAGCCAGCACTGTCAGTGCTCCCCCACACAGACAGCACTGTCAGTGCTCCCCACACAGCCAGCACTGTCCGTGCTCCCAACGCACAGCCAGCACTGTCAGTGCTCCCCCACACAGCCAGCACTGTCAGTGCTCCCACCACACCGCCAGCACTGTCAGTGCTCCCACCACACCGCCAGCACTGTCTGTGCTCCCCCCACACAGCCAGCACTGTCAGTGCTCCCCGCACAGCCAGAACTGTCAGTGCTCCCAGCACACAGCCAGCACTGTCAGTGCTCCCCCACACAGCCAGCACTGTCAGTGCTCCCCACACAGCCAGCACTGTCAGTGCTCCCCCACACAGCCAGCACTGTCAGTGCTCCCCCCACACAGCCAGCACTGTCAGTGCTCCCCCACACAGCCAGCACTGTCAGTGCTCCCACCACACAGCTAGCACTGTCAGTGCTCCCACCACACAGCCAGCACTGTCAGTGCTCCCCCACACAGCCAGCACTGTCAGTGCTCCCCACACAGCCAGCACTGTCAGTGCTCCCCCACACAGCCAGCACTGTCAGTGCTCCCCCCACACAGCCAGCACTGTCAGTGCTCCCCCACACAGCCAGCACTGTCAGTGCTCCCCCCACACAGCCAGCACTGTCAGTGCTCCCCATACAGCCAGCACTGTCAGTAATCCCACACACAGCCAGCACTGTCAGTGCGCCCACCAAACAGCCAGCACTGTCAGTGCTCCCCCACACAGCCAGCACTGTCAGTGATCCCCACACAGCCAGCACTGTCAGTGCTCGCCCCACACAGCCAGCACTGTCAGTGCTCCCACCACACAGCCAGCACTGTCAGTGCTCCCCCCACACAGCCAGCACTGTCAGTGCTCCCCACACAGCCAGCACTGTCAGTGCTCTCCCACACAGCCAGCACTGTCAGTGACCCCCCACACAGCCAGCACTGTCAATGCTCCCACCACACAGCCAGCACTGTCAGTGCTCCCCCAGACAGCTAGCACTGTCAGTGCTTCCACCACACACAGCCAGCACTGTCAATGCTCCCACCACACAGCCAGCACTGTCAGTGCTCCCCCACACAGCCAGCACTGTCTGTGCTCCCCCACAGACAGCACTGTCAGTGCTCCCACCACACAGCCAGCACTGTCAGTGCTCCCACCACACAGCCAGCACTGTCAGTGCTCCCACCACACAGCCAGCACTGTCAGTGCTCCCCCACACAGCCAGCACTGTCAGTGCTCCCCCACAGACAGCACTGTCAGTGCTCCCACCACACAGCCAGCACTGTCAGTGCTCCCACCACACAGCCAGCACTGTCAGTGCTTCCCCCACACAGCCAGCACAGTCAGTGCTCCCCCACACAGCCAGCACTGTCAGTGCTCCCCCACACAGCCAGCACTGTCAGTGCTCCCCCCACACAGCCAGCCCTGTCAGTGCTCCCCACACACAGCCAGCACTGTCAGTGCTCACCCCACACAGCCAGCACTGTCAGTGCTCCCTCCACACAGCCAGCACTGTCAGTGCTCCCCCCACACAGCCAGCACTGTCAGTGCTCCCCCCACACAGCCAGCACTGTCAGTGCTCCCCCCACACAGCCAGCACTGTCAGTGCTCCCACCACACAGCCAGCACTGTCAGTGCTCCCACCACACAGCCAGCACTGTCAGTGCTCCCCCCACACAGCCAGCACTGTCAGTGCTCCCCCACACATGCAGCACTGTCAGTGCTCCCACCACACAGCCAGCACTGTCAGTGCTCCCACCACACAGCCAGCACTGTCAGTGCTCCCCCCACACAGCCAGCACTGTCAGTGCTCCCCCCACACAGCCAGCACTGTCAGTGCTCCCCACACAGCCAGCACTGTCAGTGCTCCCAGCACACAGCCAGCACTGTCAGTGCTCCCACACACAGCCAGCACTGTCAGTGCTCCCCCACAAAGCCAGCACTGTCAGTGCTCCCACCTCACAGCCAGCACTGTCAGTGCTCCCCCCACACAGCCAGCACTGTCTGTGCTCCCCCCACACAGCCAGCACTGTCAGTGCTCCCACCACACTGCCAGCAGTGTCAGTGCTCCCCACACAGCCAGCACTGTCAGTGCTCCCCCACACAGCCAGCACTGTCAGTGCTCTCCCACACAGCCAGCACTGTCAGTGCTCCCCCACACAGCCAGCACTCTCAGTGCTCCCACCACACAGCCAGCACTGTCAGTGCTCCCCCACACAGCCAGCACTGTCAGTGCTCCCCCGCACACAGACAGCACTGTCAGTGCTCACCACACAGCCAGCATTGTCAGTGCTCCCAACGCACAGCCAGCACTGTCAGTGCTCCACCACACAGCCAGCACTGTCAGTGCTCCCACCACACCGCCAGCACTGTCAGTGCTCCCACCACACCGCCAGCATTGTCTGTGCTCCCCCCACACAGCCAGCACTGTCAGTGCTCCCCCCACACAGCCAGCACTGTCAGTGCTCCCCCCAGACAGCCAGCACTGTCAGTGCTCCCCCACACAGCCAGCACTGTCAGTGCTCCCCCGCACACAGACAGCACTGTCAGTGCTCCCCCACATAGCCAGCACTGTCAGTGCTCACCACACAGCCAGCACTGTCAGTGCTCCCAACGCACAGCCAGCACTGTCAGTGCTCCCCCACACAGCCAGCACTGTCAGTGCTCCCACCACACCGCCAGCACTGTCAGTGCTCCCACCACACCGCCAGCACTGTCTGTGCTCCCCCCACACAGTCAGCACTGTCAGTGCTCCCCGCACAGCCAGAACTGTCAGTGCTCCCAGCACACAGCCAGCACTGTCAGTGCTCCCCGCACACAGCCAGCACTGTCAGTGCTCCCCACACAGCCAGCACTGTCAGTGCTCCCCCACACAGCCAGCACTGTCAGTGACCCCCCACACAGCCAGCACTGTCAGTGCTCCCCCCACACAGCCAGCACTGTCAGTGCTCTCCCACACAGCCAGCACTGTCAGTGACCCCCACACAGCCAGCACTGTCAGTGCTCCCCCCACACAGCCAGCACTGTCAGTGCTCCCCCACACAGCCAGCACTGTCAATGCTCCCACCACACAGCCAGCACTGTCAGTGTTCCCCCACACAGCCAGCACTGTCAGTGCTCCCCCACAGACAGCACTGTCAGTGCTCCCACCACACAGCCAGCACTGTCAGTGCTCCCACCACACAGCCAGCACTGTCAGTGCTCCCACCACACAGCCAGCACTGTCAGTGCTCCCCCAAACAGCCAGCACTGTCAGTGCTCCCCACAGACAGCACTGTCAGTGCTCCCACCACACAGCCAGCACTGTCAGTGCTCCCACCACACAGCCAGCACTGTCAGTGCTTCCCCCACACAGCCAGCACTGTCAGTGCTCCCCCACACAGCCAGCACTGTCAGTGCTCCCCCACACAGCCAGCACTGTCAGTGCTCCCCCCACACAGCCAGCCCTGTCAGTGCTTCTCACACACAGCCAGCACTGTCAGTGCTCACCCCACACAGCCAGCACTGTCAGTGCTCCCTCCACACAGCCAGCACTGTCAGTGCTCCCCCCACACAGCCAGCACTGTCAGTGCTCCCCCCACACAGCCAGCACTGTCAGTGCTCCCCCCACACAGCCAGCACTGTCAGTGCTCCCACCACACAGCCAGCACTGTCAGTGCTCCCACCACACAGCCAGCACTGTCAGTGCTCCCCCCACACAGCCAGCACTGTCAGTGCTCCCCCCACACAGCCAGCACTGTCAGTGCTCCCACCACACAGCCAGCACTGTCAGTGTTCCCACCACACAGCCAGCACTGTCAGTGCTCCCCCACACAGCCAGCACTGTCAGTGCTCCCACCACACAGCCAGCACTGTCAGTGCTCCCCCACACAGCCAGCACTGTCAGTGCTCCCCACACAGCCAGCACTGTTAGTGCTCCCCCACACAGCCAGCACTGTCAGTGCTCCCCCACAAAGCCAGCACTGTCAGTGCTCCCACCACACAGCCAGCACTGTCAGTGCTCCCCCCACACAGCCAGCACTGTCTGTGCTCCCCCCACACAGCCAGCACTGTCAGTGCTCCCACCACACAGCCAGCAGTGTCAGTGCTCCCCACACAGCCAGCACTGTCAGTGCTCCCCCCACACAGCCAGCACTGTCAGTGCTCCCCCACACAGCCAGCACTGTCAGTGCTCCCCCACACAGCCAGCACTCTCAGTGCTCCCACCACACAGCCAGCACTGTCAGTGCTCCCCCACACAGCCAGCACTGTCAGTGCTCACCCACACAGCCAGCACTGTCAGTGCCCCCCCCCCACATAGCCAGCACTGTCAGTGCTCCCCCCACACAGCCAGCACTGTCAGTGCTCCCCCCACACAGCCAGCACTGTCAGTGTTCCCCCCCACACAGCCAGCACTGTCAGTGCTCCCAGCACACAGCCAGCACTGTCAGTGCTCACAACACACAGCCAGCACTGTCAGTGCTCCCCCCACACAGCCAGCACTGTCAGTGCTCCCCCCACACAGCCAGCAATGTCAGTGCTCCCCGCACAGCCAGCACTGTCAGTGCTCCCCCACACAGCCAGCACTGTCAGTGCTCACCACACACCCAGCACTGTCAGTGCTCCCCCCACACAGACAGCACTGTCCGTGCTCCCAACGCACAGCCAGCACTGTCAGTGCTCCCCCACACAGCCAGCACTGTCAGTGCTCCCACCACACCGCCAGCACTGTCAGTGCTCCCACCACACCGCCAGCACTGTCTGTGCTCCCCCCATACAGCCAGCACTGTCAGTGCTCCCCGCACAGCCAGCACTGTCAGTGCTCCCAGCACACAGCCAGCACTGTCAGTGCTCCCCCCACACTGCCAACACTGTCAGTGCTCCCCCCACACAGACAGCACTGTCAGTGCTCCCCCACACAGCCAGCACTGTCAGTGCTCCCACCAAACAGCCAGCACTGTCAGTGCTCCCACACACAGCCAGAACTGTCAGTGCTCCCCCCACACAGCCAGCACTGTCAGTGCTCCCCCACACAGCCAGCACTGTCAGTGCTCCCACCACACAGCCAGCACTGTCAGTGCTCCCACCACACAGCCAGCACTGTCAGTGCTCCCCCCACACAGCCAGCACTGTCAGTGCTCCCCCCACACAGACAGCACTGTCAGTGCTCCCACCACACAGCCAGCACTGTCAGTGTTCCCACCACACAGCCAGCACTGTCAGTGCTCCCCCACACAGCCAGCACTGTCAGTGCTCCCACCACACAGCCAGCACTGTCAGTGCTCCCCACACAGCCAGCACTGTCAGTGCTCCCCACACAGCCAGCACTGTCAGTGCTCCCCCACACAGCCAGCACTGTCAGTGCTCCCCCACAAAGCCAGCACTGTCAGTGCTCCCACCACACAGCCAGCACTGTCAGTGCTCCCCCCACACAGCCAGCACTGTCTGTGCTCCCCCCACACAGCCAGCACTGTCAGTGCTCCCACCACACAGCCAGCAGTGACAGTGCTCCCCACACAGCCAGCACTGTCAGTGCTCCCCCACACAGCCAGCACTGTCAGTGCTCCCCCACACAGCCAGCACTGTCAGTGCTCCCCCACACAGCCAGCACTCTCAGTGCTCCCACCAGACAGCCAGCACTGTCAGTGCTCCCCCACACAGCCAGCACTGTCAGTGCTCACCCACACAGCCAGCACTGTCAGTGCCCCCCCCCACATAGCCAGCACTGTCAGTGCTCCCCCCACACAGCCAGCACTGTCTGTGCTCCCCCCACACAGCCAGCACTGTCAGTGTTCCCCCCCACACAGCCAGCACTGTCAGTGCTCCCAGCACACAGCCAGCACTGTCAGTGCTCACAACACACAGCCAGCACTGTCAGTGCTCCCCCCACACAGCCAGCACTGTCAGTGCTCCCCCCACACAGCCAGCAATGTCAGTGCTCCCCCGCACAGCCAGCACTGTCAGTGCTCCCCCACACAGCCAGCACTGTCAGTGCTCACCACACACCCAGCACTGTCAGTGCTCCCCCACACAGACAGCACTGTCCGTGCTCCCAACGCACAGCCAGCACTGTCAGTGCTCCCCCACACAGCCAGCACTGTCAGTGCTCCCACCACACCGCCAGCACTGTCAGTGCTCCCACCACACCGCCAGCACTGTCTGTGCTCCCCCCATACAGCCAGCACTGTCAGTGCTCCCCGCACAGCCAGCACTGTCAGTGCTCCCAGCACACAGCCAGCACTGTCAGTGCTCCCCCCACACTGCCAACACTGTCAGTGCTCCCCCCACACAGACAGCACTGTCAGTGCTCCCCCACACAGCCAGCACTGTCAGTGCTCCCACCAAACAGCCAGCACTGTCAGTGCTCCCACACACAGCCAGAACTGTCAGTGCTCCCCCCACACAGCCAGCACTGTCTGTGCTCCCCCCACACAGCCAGCACCGTCAGTGCTCCCACCACACAGCCAGCAGTGTCAGTGCTCCCCACACAGCCAGCACTGTCAGTGCTCCCCCCACACAGCCAGCACTGTCAGTGCTCCCCCACACAGCCAGCACTGTCAGTGCTCCCCCACACAGCCAGCACTCTCAGTGCTCCCACCACACAGCCAGCACTCTCAGTGCTCCCACCACACAGCCAGCACTGTCAGTGCTCCCCCACACAGCCAGCACTGTCAGTGCTCACCCACACAGCCAGCACTGTCAGTGCCCCCCCCCACATAGCCAGCACTGTCAGTGCTCCCCCCACACAGCCAGCACTGTCAGTGCTCCCCCCACACAGCCAGCACTGTCAGTGTTCCCCCCCGCACAGCCAGCACTGTCAGTGCTCCCCCGCACAGCCAGCACTGTCAGTGCTCCCCCCACACAGCCAGCACTCTCAGTGCTCCCACCACACCGCCAGCACTGTCAGTGCTCCCACCACACCGCCAGCACTGTCAGTGCTCCCACCACACCGCCAGCACTGTCAGTGCTCCCACCACACCGCCAGCACTGTCTGTGCTCCCCCACACAGCCAGCACTGTCAGTGCTCCCACCACACAGCCAGCACTGTCAGTGCTCCCCCACACAGCCAGCACTGTCTGTGCTCCCCCCATACAGCCAGCACTGTCAGTGCTCGCCGCACAGCCAGCACTGTCAGTGCCCCCCCGCACAGCCAGCACTGTCAGTGCTCCCAGCACACAGCCAGCACTGTCAGTGCTCCCCCCACACTGCCAGCACTGTCAGTGCTCCCCCCACACAGACAGCACTGTCAGTGCTCCCCCACACAGCCAGCACTGTCAGTGCTCCCCCACACAGCCAGCACTGTCAGTGCTCCCACCAAACAGCCAGCACTGTCAGTGCTCCCACACACAGCCAGAACTGTCAGTGCTCCCCGCACACAGCCAGCACTGTCAGTGCTCCCCACACAGCCAGCACTGTCAGTGCTCCCACCAAACAGCCAGCACTGTCAGTGCTCCCCCACACAGCCAGCACTGTCAGTGACCCCCCACACAGCCAGCACTGTCAGTGCTCCCCCCATACAGCCAGCACTGTCAGTGCTCCCCCACACAGCCAGCACTGTCAATGCTCCCACCACACAGCCAGCACTGTCAGTGCTCCCCCACACAGCCAGCACTGTCAGTGCTCCCCCACAGACAGCACTGTCAGTGCTCCCACCACACAGCCAGCACTGTCAGTGCTCCCCCACAGACAGCACTGTCAGTGCTCCCACCACACAGCCAGCACTGTCTGTGCTCCCCCAGACAGCTAGCACTGTCAGTGCTTCCACCACACACAGCCAGCACTGTCAATGCTCCCAACACACAGCCAGCACTGTCAGTGTTCCCCCGCACACAGCCAGCACTGTCAGTGCTCCCCCGCACAGCCAGCACTGTCAGTGCTCCCCCACACAGCCAGCACTGTCAGTGCTCACCACACACCCAGCACTGTCAGTGCTCCCCCCACACAGCCAGCACTGTCAGTGTTCCCCCCCACACAGCCAGCACTGTCAGTGTTCCCCCCCACACAGCCAGCACTGTCAGTGCTCCCCCGCACAGCCAGCACTGTCAGTGCTCCCCCACACAGCCAGCACTGTCAGTGCTCCCACCACACCGCCAGCACTGTCAGTGCTCCCACCACACCGCCAGCACTGTCTGTGCTCCCCCCATACAGCCAGCACTGTCAGTGCTCCCAGCACACAGCCGGCACTGTCAGTGCTCCCCCCACACTGCCAGCACTGTCAGTGCTCCCCCCGCACAGCCAGCACTGTCAGTGCTCCCAGCACACAGCCGGCACTGTCAGTGCTCCCCCCACACTGCCAGCACTGTCAGTGCTCCCCCCACACAGACAGCACTGTCAATGCTCCCCCCACACAGCCAGCCCTGTCAGTGCTCCTCACACACAGACAGCACTGTCAGTGCTCCCCCCACACAGCCAGCACTGTCAGTGCTCCCACCAAACAGCCAGCACTGTCAGTGCTCCCCACACACAGACAGCACTGTCAGTGCTCCCCCCACACAGCCAGCCCTGTCAGTGCTCCTCACACACAGACAGCACTGTCAGTGCTCCCCCCACACAGCCGGCACTGTCAGTGCTCCCCCCACACTGCCAGCACTGTCAGTGCTCCCCCCACACAGACAGCACTGTCAGTGCTCCCCCCACACAGCCAGCACTGTCAGTGCTCCCACCAAACAGCCAGCACTGTCAGTGCTCCCCCCACACAGCCAGCACTGTCAGTGCTCCCACCACACAGCCAGCACTGTCAGTGCTCCCCCACACAGCCAGCACTGTCAGTGCTCCCCCCACACAGCCAGCCCTGTCAGTGCTCCTCACACACAGCCAGCACTGTCAGTGCTCACCCCACACAGCCAGCACTGTCAGTGCTCCCTCCACACAGCCAGCACTGTCAGTGCTCCCCCCACACAGCCAGCACTGTCAGTGCTCCCCCCACACAGCCAGCACTGTCAGTGCTCCCCCCACACAGCCAGCACTGTCAGTGCTCCCACCACACAGCCAGCGCTGTCAGTGCTCCCACCACACAGCCAGCACTGTCAGTGCTCCCCCCACACAGCCAGCACTGTCAGTGCTCCCCCCACACAGCCAGCACTGTCAGTGCTCCCACCACACAGCCAGCACTGTCAGTGTTCCCACCACACAGCCAGCACTGTCAGTGCTCCCCCACACAGCCAGCACTGTCAGTGCTCCCAGCACACAGCCAGCACTGTCAGTGCTCCCCCACACAGCCAGCACTGTCAGTGCTCCCCACACAGCCAGCACTGTCAGTGCTCCCCCACACAGCCAGCACTGTCAGTGCTCCCCCACAAAGCCAGCACTGTCAGTGCTCCCACCACACAGCCAGCACTGTCAGTGCTCCCCCCACACAGCCAGCACTGTCTGTGCTCCCCCCACACAGCCAGCACTGTCAGTGCTCCCACCACACAGCCAGCAGTGTCAGTGCTCCCCACACAGCCAGCACTGTCAGTGCTCCCCCCACACAGCCAGCACTGTCAGTGCTCCCCCACACAGCCAGCACTGTCAGTGATCACCCACACAGCCAGCACTGTCAGTGCCCCCCCACATAGCCAGCACTGTCAGTGCTCCCCCCACACAGCCAGCACTGTCAGTGCTCCCCCCACACAGCCAGCACTGTCAGTGTTCCCCCCCACACAGCCAGCACTGTCAGTGCTCCCCCCACACAGCCAGCACTGTCAGTGCTCCCCCACACAGCCAGCACTGTCAGTGCTCACCACACACCCAGCACTGTCAGTGCTCCCCCCACACAGACAACACTGTCCGTGCTCCCAACGCACAGCCAGCACTGTCAGTGCTCCCCCACACAGCCAGCACTGTCAGTGCTCCCACCACACCGCCAGCACTGTCAGTGCTCCCACCACACCGCCAGCACTGTCTGTGCTCCCCCCATACAGCCAGCACTGTCAGTGCTCCCCGCACAGCCAGCACTGTCAGTGCTCCCAGCACACAGCCAGCACTGTCAGTGCTCCCCCCACACAGCCAGCACTGTCAGTGCTCCCCCCACACTGCCAGCACTGTCAGTGCTCCCCCCACACAGACAGCACTGTCAGTGCTCCCCCACACAGCCAGCACTGTCAGTGCTCCCACCAAACATCCAGCACTGTCAGTGCTCCCCCACACAGCCAGCACTGTCAGTGCTCCCACACACAGCCAGCACTGTCAGTGCTCCCACACACAGCCAGCACTGTCAGTGCTCCCACCAAACAGCCAGCACTGTCAGTGCTCCCCACACAGCCAGCACTGTCAGTGCTCCCACACACAGCCAGCACTGTCAGTGCTTCACCCACACAGCCAGCACTATCAGTGCTCCCACCAAACATCCAGCACTGTCAGTGCTCCCCCACACAGCCAGCACTGTCAGTGCTCCCACACACAGCCAGCACTGTCAGTGCTCCCACCAAACAGCCAGCACTGTCAGTGCTCCCACACACAGCCAGCACTGTCAGTGCTCCCTCCACACAGCCAGCACTGTCAGTGACCCCCCACACAGCCAGCACTGTCAGTGCTCCCCCCATACAGCCAGCACTGTCAGTGCTCCCACCACACAGCCAGCACTGTCAGTGCTCCCCCCACACAGCCAGCACTGTCAGTGTTCCCCCCCACACAGCCAGCACTGTCAGTGCTCCCCCGCACAGCCAGCACTGTCAGTGCTCCCCCACACAGCCAGCACTGTCAGTGCTCACCACACACCCAGCACTGTCAGTGCTCCCCCCACACAGACAGCACTGTCCGTGCTCCCAACGCACAGCCAGCACTGTCAGTGCTCCCCCACACAGCCAGCACTGTCAGTGCTCCCACCACACCGCCAGCACTGTCAGTGCTCCCACCACACCGCCAGCACTGTCAGTGCTCCCCCCACACCGCCAGCACTGTCAGTGCTCCCACCACACACCCAGCACTGTCAGTGCTCCCACCACACCGCCAGCACTGTCAGTGCTCCCACCACACCGCCAGCACTGTCTGTGCTCCCCCCATACAGCCAGCACTGTCAGTGCTCCCCGCACAGCCAGCACTGTCAGTGCTCCCAGCACACAGCCAGCACTGTCAGTGCTCCCACACACAGCCAGAACTGTCAGTGCTCCCCACACACAGCCAGCACTGTCAGTGCTCACCCCACACAGCCAGCACTGTCAGTGCTCCCACCACACAGCCAGCACTGTCAGTGCTCCCACCACACAGCCAGCACTGTCAGTGCTCCCCCACACAGCCAGCACTGTCAGTGCTCCCCACACAGCCAGCACTGTCAGTGCTCCCCCACACAGCCAGCACTGTCAGTGAACCCCCACACAGCCAGCACTGTCAGTGCTCCCACCACACCGCCAGCACTGTCAGTGCTCCCCCCACACAGCCAGCACTGTCAGTACTCCCCGCACAGCCAGTACTGTCAGTGCTCCCAGCACACAGCCAGCACTGTCAGTGCTCCCCCACACAGCCAGCACTGTCAGTGCTCCCCACACAGCCAGCACTGTCAGTGCTCCCCACACAGCCAGCACTGTCAGTGCTCCCCCCACACAGCCAGCACTGTCAGTGCTCCCACCACACAGCCAGCACTGTCAGTGCTCCCACCACACAGCCAGCACTGTCAGTGCTCCCACCACACAGCCAGCACTGTCAGTGCTCCCCCACACAGCCAGCACTGTCAGTGCTCCCCCACAGACAGCACTGTCAGTGCTCCCACCACACAGCCAGCACTGCCAGTGCTCCCACCACACAGCCAGCACTGTCAGTGCATCCCCCACACAGCCAGCACTGTCAGTGCTCCCCCACACAGCCAGCACTGTCAGTGCTCCCCCACACAGCCAGCACTGTCAGTGCTCCCCCACACAGCCAGCCCTGTCAGTGCTCCCCACACACAGCCAGCACTGTCAGTGCTCACCCCACACAGCCATCACTGTCAGTGCTCCCTCCACACAGCCAGCACTGTCAGTGCTCCCCCCACACAGCCAGCACTGTCAGTGCTCCCCCGCACAGCCAGCACTGTCATTGCTCCCACCACACAGCCATCACTGTCAGTGCTCCCCCTCACAGCCAGCACTGTCAGTGCTCCCCCCACACAGCCAGCACTGTCAGTGCTCCCCCCACACAGCCAGCACTGTCAGAGCTCCCCCCACACAGCCAGCACTGTCAGTGCTCCCACCGCACAGCCAGCACTGTCAGTGCTCCCACCACACAGCCAGCACTGTCAGTGCACCCCCACACAGCCAGCACTGTCAGTGCCCCCCCCACACAGCCAGCACTGTCAGTGCTCCCTCCACACAGCCAGCACTGTCAGTGCTCCCTCCCACACAGCCAGCACTATCAGTGCTCCCCCGCACAGCCCGCACTGTCAGTGCTCCCCCGCACAGCCAGCACTGTCAGTGCTCCCCACACACCCAGCACTGTCAGTGCTCCCCCGCACAGCCAGCACTGTCAGTACTCCCCGCACAGCCAGTACTGTCAGTGCTCCCACCACACCGCCAGCACTCTCAGTGCTCCCCCCACACAGCCAGCACTGTCAGTACTCCCCGCACAGCCAGCACTGTCAGTGCTCCCACCACACCGCCAGCACTCTCAGTGCTCCCCCACACAGCCAGCACTGTCAGTGCTCCCCACACAGCCAGCACTGTCAGTGCTCCCCACACAGCCAGCACTGTCAGTGCTCCCCCCACACAGCCAACACTGTCAGTGCTCCCACCACACAGCCAGCACTGTCAGTGCTCCCACCACACAGCCAGCACTGTCAGTGCTCCCACCACACAGCCAGCACTGTCAGTGCTCCCCCACACAGCCAGCACTGTCAGTGCTCCCCCACAGACAGCACTGTCAGTGCTCCCACCACACAGCCAGCACTGTCAGTGCTCCCACCACACAGCCAGCACTGACAGTGCATCCCCCACACAGCCAACACTGTCAGTGCTCCCCCACACAGCCGGCACTGTCTGTGCACCCCCCACACAGCCAGCACTGTCAGTGCTCCCCCCACACAGCCAGCACTGTCTGTGCGCCCCCCACACAGCGAGCACTGTCAGTGCTCCCCCCACACAGCGAGCACTGTCAGTGCTCCCCCACACAGCGAGCACTGTCAGTGCTCCCCCCACACAGCGAGCACTGTCAGTGCTCCCCCCACACAGCCAGCACTGTCAGTGCTCCCACCACACAGCCAGCACTGTCAGTGCTCCCACCACACAGCCAGCACTGTCAGTGCTCCCCCGCACAGCCAGCACTGTCAGTGCTCCCCACACAGCCAGAACTGTCAGTGCTCCCCCCACACAGCCAGCACTGTCAGTGCTCCCACCACAAAGCCAGCACTGTCACTGCTCCGCCACACATCCAGCACTGTCAGTGCTCCCACCACACAGCCAGCACTGTCAGTGCTCCCCCCACACAGCCAGCACTGTCACTGCTCCGCCACACATCCAGCACTGTCAGTGCTCCCACCACACAGCCAGCACTGTCAGTGCTCCCCCACACAGCCAGCACTGCCAGTGGTCCCACCACACCGCCAGTACTGTCAGTGCTCCCACCACACAGCCAGCACTGTCACTGCTCCCACCACACAGCCAGCACTGTCAGTGCTCCCCCACACAGCCAGCACTGTCGGTGCTCCCCCCACACAGCCAGCACTGTCAGTGCTCCATCACACAGCCTGCACTGTCAGTGATCCCCCATACAGCCAGCACTGTCAGTGCTCCCACACACAGCCAGCACTGTCAGTGCTCCCACCACACAGCCAGCACTGTCAGTGACCCCCCACACAGCCAGCACTGTCAGTGCTCCCACCACACAGCCAGCACTGTCAGTGCTCCCCCCACACAGCCAGCACTGTCAGTGACCCCCCACACAACCAGCACTGTCAGTGCTCCCCCCACACAGCCATCACTGTCAGTGCTCCCCCACACAGCCAGCACTGTCAATGCTCCCACCACACAGCCAGCACTGTCAATGCTCCCACCACACAGCCAGCACTGTCAGTCCTCCCCCACACAGCCAGCACTGTCAGTGCTCTCCCACACAGCAGCACTGTCAGTGCTCTCACACACAGCCAGCACTGACAGTGCTCCCACCACACAGCCAGCACTGTCAGTGCTCCCACCACACAGCCAGCACTGTCAGTGACCCCCCACACAGCCAGCACTGTCAGTACTCCCCCCACACAGCCAGCACTGTCAGTGCTCCCACCACACAGCCAGCACTGTCAGTGCACCCCCACACAGCCAGCACTGTCAGTGCCCCCCCCCCCCGCCACACAGCCAGCACTGTCAGTGCTCCCCCCACACAGTCAGCACTGTCAGTGCTCCCCACACACCCAGCACTGTCAGTGCTCCCCCGCACACAGACAGCACTGTCAGTGCTCCCCACACACCCAGCACTGTCAGTGCTCCCCACACAGCCAGCACTGTCAGTGCTCCCCCACACAGCCATCACTGTCAGTGCTCCCCCACACAGCCAGCACTGGCAGTGCTCCCCACACAGCCAGCACTGTCAGTGCACCCCCCACACAGCCACCACTGTCAGTGCTCCCCCCACACAGCCAGCACTGTCAGTGCTCCCCCCACACAGCCAGCACTGTCAGTGCTCCCCCCACACAGCCAGCACTGTCAGTTCACCCCCACACAGCCAGCACTGTCAGTGCCCCCCCCCCACACAGCCAGCACTGTCAGTGCTCCCCCCACACAGCCAGCACTGTCAGTGCTCCCTCCACACAGCCAGCACTGTCAGTGCTCCCTCCCACACAGCCAGCACTGTCAGTGCTCCCACCACACCGCCAGCACTGTCAGTGCTCCCACCACACAGCCAGCACTGTCAGTGCTCCCTCCCACACAGCCAGCACTGTCAGTGCTCCCCCACACACCCAGCACTGTCAGTGCTCCCCCGCACAGACAGCACTGTCAGTGCTCCCCCACACAGCCAGCACTGTCAGTGCTCCCCCCACACAGCCAGCACTGTCAGTGCTCCCACCACACAGCCAGCACTGTCAGTGCTCCCACCACACAGCCAGCACTGTCAGTGCTCCCACCACACAGCCAGCACTGTCAGTGCTCCCCCACACAGCCAGCACTGTCAGTGCTCCCCCACAGACAGCACTGTCAGTGCTCCCACCACACAGCCAGCACTGTCAGTGCTCCCACCACACAGCCAGCACTGTCAGTGCATCCCCCACACAGCCAGCACTGTCAGTGCTCCCCCACACAGCCAGCACTGTCAGTGCTCCCCCCACACAGCCAGCCCTGTCAGTGCTCCCCACACACAGCCAGCACTGTCAGTGCTCCCCCCACACAGCCAGCACTGTCAGTGCTCCCCCCACACAGCCAGCCCTGTCAGTGCTCCCCACACACAGCCAGCACTGTCAGTGCTCACCCCACACAGCCAGCACTGTCAGTGCTCCCTCCACACAGCCAGCACTGTCAGTGCTCCCCCCACACAGCCAGCACTGTCAGTGCTCCCCCACACAGCCAGCACTGTCAGTGCTCCCCCCACACAGCCAGCACTGTCTGTGCTCCCCCCACACAGCCAGCACTGTCAGTGCTCCCCCACACAGCCGGCACTGTCTGTGCTCCCCCCACACAGCCAGCACTGTCAGTGCTCCCCCACACAGCCAGCACTGTCAGTGCTCCCCCCCACACAACCAGCACTGTCAGTGCCCCCCCCCCCCACACAGCCAGAACTGTCAGTGCTCCCCCACACAGCCAGCACTGTCGGTGCTCCCTCCACACAGCCAGCACTGTCACTGCTCCGCCACACATCCAGCACTGTCAGTGCTCCACCACACAGCCAGCACTGTCAGTGCTGCCCCCACACAGCCAGCACTGCCAGTGGTCCCACCACACCGCCAGTACTGTCAGTGCTCCCACCACACAGCCAGCACTGTCAGTGCTCCCACCACACAGCCAGCACTGTCAGTGCTCCCCCACACAGCCAGCACTGTCGGTGCTCCCTCCACACAGCCAGCACTGTCAGTGCTCCCACCACACAGCCAACACTGTCAGAGCTCCCACCACACAGCCAGCACTGTCAGTGATCCCCCATACAGCCAGCACTGTCAGTGCTCCCACACACAGCCAACACTGTCAGAGCTCCCACCACACAGCCAGCACTGTCAGAGCTCCCACCACACAGCCAGCACTGTCAGTGACCCCCCACAAAGCCAGCACTGTCAGTGCTCTCCCACACAGTCAGCACTGTCAGTGCTCCCCCCACACAGCCAGCACTGTCAGTGCTCCCCCACACAGCCAGCACTGTCAATGCTCCCACCACACAGCCAGCACTGTCAGTGCTCCCACCACACAGCCAGCACTGTCAGTGCTCCCACCACACAGCCAGCAGTGTCAGTGCTCCCCACACACAGGCAGCACTGTCAGTGCTCCCTCACACAGCCAGCACTGTCAGTGCTCCCCACACAGCCAGCAATGTCAGTGACCCCCCACACAGCCAGCACTGTCAGTCCTCCCCCACACAGCCTGCACTGTCAGTGCTGTCCCACACAGCCAGCAATGTCAGTGACCCCCCACACAGCCAGCACTGTCAGTACTCCCCCCACACAGCCAGCACTGTCAGTGCTCCCCCACACAGCCAGCACTGTCAGTGCTCCCACCACACATCCAGCACTGTTAGTGCTCCCCCGACACAGCCAGCACTGTCAGTGCTCCCACCACACAGCCAGCACTGTCAGTGCTCCCCACACACAGCCAGCACTGTCAATGCTCCCACCACACATCCAGCACTGTTAGTGCTCCCCCGACACAGCCAGCACTGTCAGTACTCCCACCACACAGCCAGAACTGTCAGTGCTTCCGCCACACAGCCAGCACTGTCAGTGCTCCCCCACACAGCCAGCACTGTCAGTGCTCCCCCGACACAGCCAGCACTGTCAGTGCTCCCACCACACAGCCAGCACTGTCAGTGCTCCCCCCACACAGCCAGCACTGTCAGTGCTCCCACCACACAGCCAGCACTGTCAGTGCTCCCCCCACACAGCCAGCACTGTCAGTGCTCCCTCCACACAGCCAGCACTGTCAGTGCTCCCCCCACACAGCCAGGACTGTCAGTGCTCCCCCCACACAGCCAGCACTGTCAGTGCTCCCCCCACACAGCCAGCACTGTCAGTGCTCCCCACACACAGCCAGCACTGTCAGTGCTCCCTCCACACAGCCAGCACTGTCAGTGCTCCCCCCACACAGCCAGGACTGTCAGTGCTCCCACCACACAGCCAGCACTGTCAGTGCTTCCCCCACACAGCCAGCACTGTCAGTGCTCCCCCAACAGCCAGCACCGTCAGTGCTCCCCCACACAGCCAGCACTGTCAGTGCTCCCCACACACAGCCAGGACTGTCAGTGCTCCCACCACACAGCCAGCACTGTCAGTGCTCCCCCCACACAGCCAGCACTGTCAGTGCTCCCCCCACACAGCCAGCACTGTCAGTGCTCCCCACACACAGCCAGCACTGTCAGTGCTCCCCCCATACAGCCAGCACTGTCAGTGCTCCCCACACACAGCCAGCACTGTCAGTGCTCCCCCACACAGCCAGCACTGTCAGTGCTCCCACCACACAGCCAGCACTGTCAGTGCTCCCCCACACAGCCAGCACTATCACTGCTCCCCCACACAGCCAGCACTGTCAGTGCTCCCCACACACAGCCAGCACTGTCAGTGCTCCCCCACACAGCCAGCACTGTCAGTGCTCCCACCACACAGCCAGCACTGTCAGTGCTCCCCACACACAGCCAGCACTGTCAGTGCTCCCCACACAGCCAGCACTGTCCGTGCTCCCAACACACAGCCAGCACTTTCAGTGCCACCACACAGCCAGCATTGTCAGTGCTCCCACCACACAGCCAGCACTGTCAGTGCTCCCCCACACAGCCAGCACTGTCAGTGCTCCCCCCACACAGCCAGCACTGTCAGTGCCCCCCCCCCCCACACAGCCAGCACTGTCAGTGCTCCCACCACACAGCCAGCACTGTCAGTGCCCCCCCCCCACACAGCCAGCACTGTCAGTGCTCCCCCACACAGCCAGCACTGTCAGTGCTCCCCCACACAGCCAGCACTGTCAGTGCTCCCCCCACACAGCCAGCAATGTCAGTGCTCCCCCCACACAGCCAGCACTGTCAGTGCTCCCACCGCACAGCCAGCACTGTCAGTGCTCCCACCACACAGCCAGCACTGTCAGTGCCCCCCCCCCACACAGCCAGCACTGTCAGTGCTCCCACCACACAGCCAGCACTGTCAGTGCCCCCCCCCCCCACACAGCCAGCACTGTCAGTGCTCCCACCACACAGCCAGCACTGTCAGTGCCCCCCACCCCCATTCAGCCAGCACTGTCAGTGCTCCCCCACACAGCCAGCACTGTCAGTGCTCCCACCACACAGCCAGCACTGTCAGTGCTCCCGCCACACAGCCAGCACTGTCAGTGCTCCCACCACACAGCCAGCACTATCAGTGCTCCCACCACACAGCCAGCACTGTCAGTGCTCCCCCACACAGCCAGCACTGTCAGTGCTCCCCCACAAGCCAGCACTGTCAGTGCTCCCCCCACACAGCCAGCACTGTCAGTGCTCCCCCCACACAGCCAGCATTGTCAGTGCTCCCCCCACACAGCCAGCACTGCCAGTGCTCCCCCCACACAGCCAGCATTGTCAGTGCTCCCCCCACACAGCCAGCACTGCCAGTGCTCCCCCCACACAGCCAGCATTGTCAGTGCTCCCCCCACACAGCCAGCACTGCCAGTGCTCCCCCCACACAGACAGCACTGTCAGTGCTCCCCACACACCCAAAACTGTCAGTGCTCCCCCCACACAGCCGGCACTGGCAGTGCTCCCCCCACACAGCCGGCACTGGCAGTGCTCCCCCACACAGCCAGCATTGTCAGTGCTCCCCCCACACAGCCAGCACTGTCAGTGCTCCCCACACAGCCAGCACTGTCAGTGCTCCCCCACACAGCCAGAACTGTCAGTGCTCCCCCACACAGCCAGCACTGTCAGTGCTTCCACCACACAGCCAGCACTGTCAGAGCTCCCACCACACAGCCAGCACTGTCAGTGCTCCCCACACAGCCAGCATTGTCAGTGCTCCCACCACACAGCCAGCACTGTCAGTGCTCCACCCACACAGACAGCACTGTCAGTGCTCCTCCCACACAGCCAGCATTGTCAGTGCTCCCCCCACACAGCCAGCACTGTCAGTGCTCCCACCACACAGCCAGCACTGTCAGTGCCCCCCCCCCACACACAGCCAGCACTGTCGGTGCTCCCACTACACAGCCAGCACTGTCAGTGCTCCCACCACACAGCCAGCACTGTCAGTGCTCCCACAACACAGCCAGCACTGACAGTGCTCCCCCACACAGCCAGCACTGTCAGTGCTCCCACCACACAGCCAGCACTGTCAGTGCTCCCACCACACAGCCAGCACTGTCAGTGCTCCCACCACACAGACAGCACTGTCAGTGCTCCCACCACACAGCCAGCACTGTCAGTGCTCCACCCCATACAGCCAGCACTGTCAGTGCTCCCACCACACAGCCAGCACTGTCAGTGCTCCCACCACACAGACAGCACTGTCAGTGCTCCCCCACACAGCCAGCACTGTCAGTGCTCCCCCCACACAGCCAGCACTGTCAGTGCTCCCCCCACACAGCCAGCACTGTCAGTGCTCCCCCCACACAGCCAGCACTGTCAGTGCTCCCCCACACAGCCGGCACTGGCAGTGCTCCCCCACACAGCCAGCACTGTCAGTGCTCCCCCACACAGCCGGCACTGTCTGTGCTCCCCCACACAGCCAGCACTGTCAGTGCTCCCCCACACAGCCAGCACTGTCAGTGCTCACCCCACACAGCCAGCACTGTCAGTGCTCCCTCCACACAGCCAGCACTGTCAGTGCTCCTCCCACACAGCCAGCATTGTCAGTGCTCCCCCCACACAGCCAGCACTGTCAGTGCTCCAACCACACAGCCAGCACTGTCAGTGCTCCACCCCATACAGCCAGCACTGTCAGTGCTCCCCCCACACAGCCAGCACTGTCAGTGCTCCCCCACACAGCCAGCACTGTCAGTGCTCCCACCACACAGCCAGCACTGTCAGTGCTCCCCCACACAGCCAGCACTGTCAGTGCTCCCCCCACACAGCCAGCACTGTCAGTGCTCCCCCGCACATCCAGCACTGTCAGTGCTCCCACCACACAGCCAGCACTGTCAGTGCTCACCACACACCCAGCACTGTCAGTGCTCCCACCACACAGCCAGCACTGTCAGTGCTCCCCACACACCCAGCACTGTCAGTGCTGCCCTCACACAGCCTGCACTGTCAGTGCTCCCCACACAGCCAGCACTGTCCGTGCTCCCACCACACAGCCAGCACTGTCAGTGCCCCCCCACACAGCCAGCACTGTCAGTGCTCCCCCACACAGCCAGCACTGTCAGTGCTCCCCCCACACAGCCGGCACTGTCTGTGCTCCCCACACAGCCAGCACTGTCAGTGCTCCCCCACACAGCCGGCACTGTCTGTGCTCCCCCACACAGCCAGCACTGTCAGTGCTCCCACCACACAGCCGGCACTGTCAGTGCTCCCCCACACAGCCGGCACTGGCAGTGCTCCCCCCACACAGCCAGCACCGTCAGTGCTCCCCCACACAGCCGTCACTGTCTGTGCTCCCCCACACAGCCAGCACTGTCAGTGCTCCCCCACACAGCCAGCACTGTCAGTGCTCCCCCACACAGCCAGAACTGTCAGTGCTCCCACCACACAGCCAGCACTGTCAGTGCTCCCCCACACAGCCAGCACTGTCAGTGCTCCCCCACACAGCCTGCACTGTCAGTGCTCCCCCCACACAGCCAGCAATGTCAGTGCTCCCCCCACACAGCCAGCACTGTCAGTGCTCCCACCGCACAGCCAGCACTGTCAGTGCTCCCACCACACAGCCAGCACTGTCAGTGCCCCCCCCCACACAGCCAGCACTGTCAGTGCTCCCACCACACAGCCAGCACTGTCAGTGCCCCCCCCCCCACACAGCCAGCACTGTCAGTGCTCCCACCACACAGCCAGCACTGTCAGTGCCCCCCACCCCCATTCAGCCAGCACTGTCAGTGCTCCCCCACACAGCCAGCACTGTCAGTGCTCCCACCACACAGCCAGCACTGTCAGTGCTCCCGCCACACAGCCAGCACTGTCAGTGCTCCCACCACACAGCCAGCACTATCAGTGCTCCCACCACACAGCCAGCACTGTCAGTGCTCCCCCACACAGCCAGCACTGTCAGTGCTCCCCCACAAGCCAGCACTGTCAGTGCTCCCCCCACACAGCCAGCACTGTCAGTGCTCCCCCCACACAGCCAGCATTGTCAGTGCTCCCCCCACACAGCCAGCACTGCCAGTGCTCCCCCCACACAGCCAGCATTGTCAGTGCTCCCCCCACACAGCCAGCACTGCCAGTGCTCCCCCCACACAGCCAGCATTGTCAGTGCTCCCCCCACACAGCCAGCACTGCCAGTGCTCCCCCCACACAGACAGCACTGTCAGTGCTCCCCACACACCCAAAACTGTCAGTGCTCCCCCCACACAGCCGGCACTGGCAGTGCTCCCCCCACACAGCCGGCACTGGCAGTGCTCCCCCACACAGCCAGCATTGTCAGTGCTCCCCCCACACAGCCAGCACTGTCAGTGCTCCCCACACAGCCAGCACTGTCAGTGCTCCCCCACACAGCCAGAACTGTCAGTGCTCCCCCACACAGCCAGCACTGTCAGTGCTTCCACCACACAGCCAGCACTGTCAGTGCTCCCACCACACAGCCAGCACTGTCAGTGCTCCCCACACAGCCAGCATTGTCAGTGCTCCCACCACACAGCCAGCACTGTCAGTGCTCCACCCACACAGACAGCACTGTCAGTGCTCCTCCCACACAGCCAGCATTGTCAGTGCTCCCCCCACACAGCCAGCACTGTCAGTGCTCCCACCACACAGCCAGCACAGTCAGTGCCCCCCCCACACACAGCCAGCACTGTCGGTGCTCCCACTACACAGCCAGCACTGTCAGTGCTCCCACCACACAGCCAGCACTGTCAGTGCTCCCACAACACAGCCAGCACTGACAGTGCTCCCCCACACAGCCAGCACTGTCAGTGCTCCCACCACACAGCCAGCACTGTCAGTGCTCCCACCACACAGCCAGCACTGTCAGTGCTCCCACCACACAGACAGCACTGTCAGTGCTCCCACCACACAGCCAGCACTGTCAGTGCTCCACCCCATACAGCCAGCACTGTCAGTGCTCCCACCACACAGCCAGCACTGTCAGTGCTCCCACCACACAGACAGCACTGTCAGTGCTCCCCCACACAGCCAGCACTGTCAGTGCTCCCCCCACACAGCCAGCACTGTCAGTGCTCCCCCCACACAGCCAGCACTGTCAGTGCTCCCCCCACACAGCCAGCACTGTCAGTGCTCCCCCACACAGCCGGCACTGGCAGTGCTCCCCCACACAGCCAGCACTGTCAGTGCTCCCCCACACAGCCGGCACTGTCTGTGCTCCCCCACACAGCCAGCACTGTCAGTGCTCCCCCACACAGCCAGCACTGTCAGTGCTCACCCCACACAGCCAGCACTGTCAGTGCTCCCTCCACACAGCCAGCACTGTCAGTGCTCCTCCCACACAGCCAGCATTGTCAGTGCTCCCCCCACACAGCCAGCACTGTCAGTGCTCCCACCACACAGCCAGCACTGTCAGTGCTCCACCCCATACAGCCAGCACTGTCAGTGCTCCCCCCACACAGCCAGCACTGTCAGTGCTCCCCCACACAGCCAGCACTGTCAGTGCTCCCACCACACAGCCAGCACTGTCAGTGCTCCCCCACACAGCCAGCACTGTCAGTGCTCCCCCCACACAGCCAGCACTGTCAGTGCTCCCCCGCACATCCAGCACTGTCAGTGCTCCCACCACACAGCCAGCACTGTCAGTGCTCACCACACACCCAGCACTGTCAGTGCTCCCACCACACAGCCAGCACTGTCAGTGCTCCCCACACACCCAGCACTGTCAGTGCTGCCCCCACACAGCCTGCACTGTCAGTGCTCCCCACACAGCCAGCACTGTCCGTGCTCCCACCACACAGCCAGCACTGTCAGTGCCCCCCCACACAGCCAGCACTGTCAGTGCTCCCCCACACAGCCAGCACTGTCAGTGCTCCCCCCACACAGCCGGCACTGTCTGTGCTCCCCACACAGCCAGCACTGTCAGTGCTCCCCCACACAGCCGGCACTGTCTGTGCTCCCCCACACAGCCAGCACTGTCAGTGCTCCCACCACACAGCCGGCACTGTCAGTGCTCCCCCACACAGCCGGCACTGGCAGTGCTCCCCCCACACAGCCAGCACCGTCAGTGCTCCCCCACACAGCCGGCACTGTCTGTGCTCCCCCACACAGCCAGCACTGTCAGTGCTCCCCCACACAGCCAGCACTGTCAGTGCTCCCCCACACAGCCAGAACTGTCAGTGCTCCCACCACACAGCCAGCACTGCCAGTGCTCCCACACACAGCCAGCACTGCCAGTGCTCCCACCACACAGCCAGCAGTGTCAGTGCTCCCACCACACAGCCAGCACTGTCAGTGCTCCCCCCACACAGCCAGCATTGTCAGTGCTCCCACCACACAGCCAGCACTGTCAGTGCTCCCACCACACAGCCAGCGCTGCCAGTGCTCCCACCACACAGCCAGCAGTGTCAGTGCTCCCACCACACAGCCAGCACTGTCAGTGCTCCCCCCACACAGCCAGCACTGTCAGTGCTCCCCCACACAGCCAGCACTGTCAGAGCTCCCCCACACAGCCAGCACTGTCAGTGCTCCCCCACACAGCCAGCACTGTCAGAGCTCCCCCACACAGCCAGCACTGTCAGAGCTCCCACAACACAGCCAGCACTGTCAGTGCTCCCCCACACAGCCAGCACTGTCCGTGCTCCCAACACACAGCCAGCACTGTCAGTGCTACCACCACACACCCAGCACTGTCAGTGCTCCCCCCACACAGACAGCACTGTGAGTGCTCCCCACACACCCAGCACTGTCAGTGCTCCCCCCACACAGCCAGCACTGTCAGTGCTCCCACCACACAGCCAGCACTGTCAGTGCTCACACCACACAGCCAGCACTGACAGTGCTCCCCCCACACAGACAGCACTGTCAGTGCTCCCCCCACACAGCCAGCACTGTCAGTGCTCCCACCCACACAGCCGGCACTGTCTGTGCTCCCCCCACACAGCCGGCACTGTCTGTGCTCCCCCCACACAGCCAGCACTGTCAGTGCTCCCCCACACAGCCAGAACTGTCAGTGCTCCCCACACAGCCAGCACTGTCAGTGCTCCCCACACAGCCAGCACTGTCAGTGCTCCCACCACACAGCCAGCACTGTCAGTGCTCCCCCCACACAGCCAGCACTGTCTGTGCTCCCCCCACACAGCCAGCACTGCCAGTGCTCCCCCACACAGCCAGCACTGTCAGTGCTCCCCCACACAGCCAGCACTGTCAGTGCTCCCCCCACACAGCCAGCACTGTCAGTGCTCCCACCGCACAGCCAGCACTGCCAGTGCTCCCACCACACAGCCAGCACTGTCAGTGCTCCCCACGCAGCCAGCACTGTCAGTGCTCCCACCACACAGCCAGCACTGTCAGTGCTCCCCACACAGCCAGCACTGTCAGTGCTCCCCCCACACAGCCAGCACTGTCAGTGCTTCCCCCACACAGCCAGCACTGCCAGTGCTCCCCCACACAGCCAGCACTGTCAGTGCTTCCCCCCACACAGCCAGCACTGTCAGTGCTCCCACCACACAGCCAGCACTGTCAGTGCTCCCCACACAGCCAGCACTGTCAGTGCTCCCCCCACACAGCCAGCACTGTCAGTGCTCCCCACACAGCCAGCACTGTCAGTGCTCCCCCCACACAGCCAACACTGTCAGTGCTTCCACCACACAGCCAGCCCTGTCAGTGCTCCCCCACACAGCCAGCACTGTCAGTGCTCCCCCCACACAGCCAGCACTGTCAGTGCTCCCACCACACAGTCAGCACTGTCAGTGCTCCCCCCACACATTCAGCACTGTCAGTGCTCCCCCCACACAGCCAGCACTGTCAGTGCTCCCCCACACAGTCACTACTGTCAGTGCTCGTCCACACAGCCAGCACTGTCAGTGCTCCCCCCACACAGCCAGCACTGTCAGTGCTCCCACCACACAGCCAGCACTGTCAGTGCTCCCCCACACAGCCAGCACTGTCAGTGCTCCCACCACACAGTCAGCACTGTCAGTGCTCCCCCCACACAGCCAGCACTGCCAGTGCTCCCCCACACAGCCAGCACTGTCAGTGCTCACACCACACAGCCAGCACTGTCAGTGCTCCCCCCACACAGCCAGCACTGTCAGTGCTCCCCCACATAGCCAGCACTGTCAGTGCTCTCCCCACACAGCCAGCACTGTCAGTGCTCCCACCACACAGCCAGCACTGTCAGTGCTCCCCCACACAGCCAGCACTGTCAGTGCTCCCACCACACAGCCAGCACTGTCAGTGCTCCCCCACACAGCCAGCACTGTCAGTGCTCCCCCCACACAGCCAGCACTGTCTGTGCTCCACCCACACAGCCAGCACTGTCAGTGCACCCCCGCACAGCCAGCACTGTCAGTGCTCCCCCACACAGCCAGCCCTGTCAGTGCTCCCCCCACACAGCCAGCACTGTCAGTGCTCCCCCACACTGCCAGCACTGTCAGTGCTCCCACCACACAGCCAGCACTGTCAGTGCTCCCACCACACAGCCAGCACTGTCAGTGCTCCCACCACACAGCCAGCACTGTCAGTGCTCCCACTACACAGCCAGCACTGTCAGTGCTCCCCCCACACAGCCAGCACTGTCAGTGCTCCCCCACATAGCCAGCACTGTCAGTGCTCTCCCCACACAGCCAGCACTGTCAGTGCTCCCACCACACAGCCAGCACTGTCAGTGCTCCCCCACACAGCCAGCACTGTCAGTGCTCCCACCACACAGCCAGCATTGTCAGTGCTCCCCCACACAGCCAGCACTGTCAGTGCTCCCCCCACACAGCTAGCACTGTCTGAGCTCCACCCACACAGCCAGCACTGTCAGTGCTCCCCCACACAGCCAGCCCTGTCAGTGCTCCCCCCACACAGCCAGCCCTGTCAGTGCTCCCCAACACAGCCAGCACTGTCAGTGCTCCCCGCACAGCCAGCACTGTCAGTGCTCCCCCGCTCAGCCAGCACTGTCAGTGCTCCACCCACACAGCCAGCACTGTCAGTGCTCCCCCCACACAGCCAGCACTGTCAGTGCTCCCCCCACACAGCCAGCACTGTCAGTGCTCCCCCACACTGCCAGCACTGTCAGTGCTCCCACCACACAGCCAGCACTGTCAGTGCTCCCACCACACAGCCAGCACTGTCAGTGCTCCCACCACACAGCCAGCACTGTCAGTGCTCCCACTACACAGCCAGCACTGTCAGTGCTCCCCCACACAGCCAGCACTGTCAGTGCTCCCCCCACACAGCCAGCACTGTCTGAGCTCCACCCACACAGCCAGCACTGTCAGTGCACCCCCGCACAGCCAGCACTGTCAGTGCTCCCCCACACAGCCAGCCCTGTCAGTGCTCCCCCCATACAGCCAGCCCTGTCAGTGCTCCCCCACACAGCCAGCACTGTCAGTGCTCCCCCGCACAGCCAGCACTCTGAGTGCTCCCCAACACAGCCAGCACTGTCAGTGCTCCCCCACACAGCCAGCACTGTCAGTGCTCCCACCACACAGCCAGCACTGTCAGTGCGCCCCCCCCCACAGCCAGCACTGTCAGTGCTCCCATCACACAGCCAGCACTGTCAGTGCTCCCCATACACAGCCAGCCCTGTCAGTGCACCCCCGCACAGCCAGCACTCTGAGTGCTCCCCAACACAGCCAGCACTGTCAGTGCTCCCCAACACAGCCAGCACTGTCAGTGCTCCCCCACACAGCCAGCACTGTCAGTGCTCCCCCGCACAGCCAGCACTCTGAGTGCTCCCCAACACAGCCAGCACTGTCAGTGCTCCCCCGCACAGCCAGCACTCTGAGTGCTCCCCAACACAGCCAGCACTGTCAGTGCTCCCCCACACAGACAGCACTGTCAGTGCTCCCCAACACAGCCAGCACTGTCAGTGCTCCCCACACAGACAGCACTGTCAGTGCTCCCCCACACAGACAGCACTGTCAGTGCTCCCCCACACAGCCAGCACTGTCAGTGCTCCCCATACACAGCCAGCCCTGTCAGTGCACCCCCCACACAGCCAGCACTGTCAGTGCTCCCACCACACAGCCAGCACTGTCAGTTCTCCCCACACACAGCCAGCACTGTCAGTGCTCCCACCACACAGCCAGCACTGTCAGTGCTCCCCCCACACAGCCAGCACTGTCAGTGCTCCGCCACACATCCAGCACTGTCAGTGCTCCCCCACACAGCCAGCACTGTCAGTGCTCCCACCACACAGCCAGCACTGTCAGTGCTCCCCCCACACAGCCAGCACTGTCAGTGCTCCCCCCACACAGCCAGCACTGTCAGTGCTCCGCCACACATCCAGCACTGTCAGTGCTCCCCCACACAGCCAGCACTGTCAGTGCTCCCCCCACACAGCCAGCACTGTCAGTGCTCCCCCCACACAGCCAGCACTGCCAGTGGTCCCACTACACCGCCAGCACTGTCAGTGCTCCCCCACACAGCCAGCACTGTCAGTGCTCCCCCCACACAGACAGCACTGTCAGTGCTCCCACCACACAGCCAGCACTGTCAGTGCTCCCCCACACAGCCAGCACTGTCGGTGCTCCCCCCACACAGCCAGCACTGTCAGTTCTCCCCACACACAGCCAGCACTGTCAGTGCTCCCACCACACAGCCAGCACTGTCAGTGCTCCCCCCACACAGCCAGCACTGTCAGTGCTCCGCCACACATCCAGCACTGTCAGTGCTCCCCCACACAGCCAGCACTGTCAGTTCTCCCACCACACAGCCAGCACTGTCAGTGCTCCCCCCACACAGCCAGCACTGTCAGTGCTCCCCCCACACAGCCAGCACTGTCAGTGCTCCGCCACACATCCAGCACTGTCAGTGCTCCCCCACACAGCCAGCACTGTCAGTGCTCCCCCCACACAGCCAGCACTGTCAGTGCTCCCCCCACACAGCCAGCACTGCCAGTGGTCCCATTACACCGCCAGCACTGTCAGTGCTCCCCCACACAGCCAGCACTGTCAGTGCTCCCCCACACAGCCAGCACTGTCAGTGCTCCCACCACACAGACAGCACTGTCAGTGCTCCCACCACACAGCCAGCACTGTCAGTGCTCCCCCACACAGCCAGCACTGTCGGTGCTCCCCCCACACAGCCAGCACTGTCAGTGCTCCCCCACACAGCCAGCACTGTCAGTGCTCCCCCATACAGCCAGCACTGTCAGTGCTCCCACACACAGCCAGCACTGTCAGTGCTCCCACCACACAGCCAGCACTGTCAGTGCTCCCCCTCACAGCCAGCACTGCCAGTGCTCCCCCCACACAGCCAGCACTGTCAGTGCTCCCCCCACACAGCCAGCACTGTCAGTGCTCCCCCACACAGCAAGCACTGTCAGTGCTCCCACCACACAGCCAGCACTGTCAGTGCTCCCCCACACAGCCAGCACTGTCAGTGCTCCCCCACACAGCCAGCACTGCCAGTGCTCCCCCACACAGCCAGCACTGTCAGTGCTCCCCCACACAGCCAGCACTGTCAGTGCTCCCCCACAGCCAGCACTGTCAGTGCTACCCCACACAGCCAGCACTGTCAGTGCTCCCCACACAGCCAGCACTGTCAGTGCTCCCACCACACAGCCAGCACTGTCAGTGATCCCCCACACAGCCTGCACTGTCAGTGCTCCCCCCACACAGCCAGCACTGTCAGTGCTCCCCCCACACAGCCAGCACTGTCAGTGCTCCCACCACACAGACAGCACTGTCAGTGCTCCCACCACACAGCCAGCACTGCCAGTGCTCCCCACACAGCCAGCACTGTCAGTGCTCCCCCCACACAGCCAGCACTGTCAGTGCGCCCCCCCCACAGCCAGCACTGTCAGTGCTCCCCCACACAGCCAGCACTGTCAGTGCTCCCCATACACAGCCAGCCCTGTCAGTGCTCCCCCCACACAGCCAGCACTGTCAGTGCTCCCACCACACAGCCAGCACTGTCAGTGCTCCCCCCCACACAGCCAGCACTGTCAGTGCTCCCCCGCACAGCCAGCACTGTCAGTGCTCCCCACACAGCCAGCACTGTCAGTGCTCCCCCACACACAGCCAGCACTGTCAGTGCTCCCCCACACACAGCCAGCACTGTCAGTGCTCCCCACACAGCCAGCACTGTCAGTGCTCCCACCACACAGCCAGCACTGTCAGTGCTCCCCCCACACAGCCAGCACTGTCAGTGCTCCCACCACACAGCCAGCACTGTCTGTGCTCCCCCCACACAGCCAGCACTGTCAGTGCTCCCCCCACACAGCCAGCACTGTCAGTGCTCCCCCCACACAGCCAGCACTGCCAGTGCTCCCACCACACAGACAGCACTGTCAGTTCTCCCACCACACAGCCAGCACTGTCAGTGCTCCCCCCACACAGCCAGCACTGCCAGTGCTCCCCCACACAGCCAGCACTGTCAGTGCTCCCCCCACACAGCCAGCACTGTCAGTGCTCCCCCCACACAGCCAGCACTGTCAGTGCTCCCCCACACAGCCAGCACTGTCAGTGCTCCCCCCACACAGCCAGCACTGTCAGTGCTCCTCACACAGCCAGCACTGTCAGTGCTTCCACCACACAGCCAGCACTTTCAGTGCTTCCATCACACAGCCAGCACTGTCAGTGCTCCCCCACACAGCCAGCACTGTCAGTGCTTCCACCACACAGCCAGCACTGTCAGTGCTCCCCCACACAGCCTGCACTGTCAGTGCTCCCCCACACAGCCAGCACTGTCAGTGCTCCCCCCACACAGCCAGCACTGTCAGTGCTCCCACGTCACAGCCAGCACTGTCAGTGCTCCCACCACACAGCCAGCACTGTCAGTGCTCCCCCACACAGCCAGCACTGTCAGTGCTCCCCCACACAGCCAGCACTGCCAGTGCTCCCCACACAGCCAGCACTGTCAGTGCTCCCCCACACAGCCAGCACTGTCAGTGCTCCCCACACAGCCAGCACTGTCAGTGCTCCCCCCACACAGCCAGCACTGTCAGTGCTTCCACCACACAGCCAGCACTGTCAGTGCTCCCCCCCACACAGCCAGCACTGTCAGTGCTCCCCCACACTGCCAGCACTGTCAGTGCTCCCACCACACAGCCAGCACTGTCAGTGCTTCCACCACACAGCCAGCACTGTCAGTGCTCCCACCACACAGCCAGCACTGTCAGTGCTCCCACTACACAGCCAGCACTGTCAGTGCTCCCCCACACAGCCAGCACTGTCAGTGCTCCCACCACACAGCCAGCACTGTCAGTGCTCCCCCCACACAGCCAGCACTGTCAGTGCTCCCCCCACACAGCCAGCACTGTCAGTGCTCCGCCACACATCCAGCACTGTCAGTGCTCCCCCACACAGCCAGCACTGTCAGTGCTCCCGCCACACAGCCAGCACTGTCAGTGCTCCCCCCACACAGCCAGCACTGCCAGTGGTCCCACTACACCGCCAGCACTGTCAGTGCTCCCCCACACAGCCAGCACTGTCAGTGCTCCCCCCAGACAGCCAGCACTGTCAGTGCTCCCACCACACAGACAGCACTGTCAGTGCTCCCACCACACAGCCAGCACTGTCAGTGCTCCCCCACACAGCCAGCACTGTCGGTGCTCCCCCCACACAGCCAGCACTGTCAGTGCTCCCCCACACAGCCAGCACTGTCAGTGCTCCCCCATACAGCCAGCACTGTCAGTGCTCCCACACACAGCCAGCACTGTCAGTGCTCCCACCACACAGCCAGCACTGTCAGTGCTCCCCCTCACAGCCAGCACTGCCAGTGCTCCCCCCACACAGCCAGCACTGTCAGTGCTCCCCCCACACAGCCAGCACTGTCAGTGCTCCCCCCACACAGCCAGCACTGTCAGTGCTCCCACCACACAGCCAGCACTGTCAGTGCTCCCCCACACAGCCAGCACTGTCAGTGCTCCCCACACAGCCAGCACTGCCAGTGCTCCCCCACACAGCCAGCACTGACAGTGCTCCCCCACACAGCCAGCACTGTCAGTGCTCCCCCACACAGCCAGCACTGTCAGTGCTACCCCACACAGCCAGCACTGTCAGTGCTCCCCACACAGCCAGCACTGTCAGTGCTCCCCCCACACAGCCAGCACTTTCAGTGCTTCCACCACACAGCCAGCACTGTCAGTGCTCCCCCACACAGCCAGCACTGTCAGTGCTTCCACCACACAGCCAGCACTGTCAGTGCTCCCCCACACAGCCTGCACTGTCAGTGCTCCCCCACACAGCCAGCACTGTCAGTGCTCCCCCCACACAGCCAGCACTGTCAGTGCTCCCACCACACAGACAGCACTGTCAGTGCTCCCACCACACAGCCAGCACTGCCAGTGCTCCCCACACAGCCAGCACTGTCAGTGCTCCCCCCACACAGCCAGCACTGTCACTTCTTCCACCACACAGCCAGCACTGTCAGTGCTCCCCCACACAGCCAGCACTGTCAGTGCTCCCCCCACACAGCCAGCACTGTCAGTGCTCCCCCCACACAGCCAGCACTGCCAGTGGTCCCACCACACCGCCAGTACTGTCAGTGCTCCCACCACACAGACAGCACTGTCAGTGCTCCCCCACACAGCCAGCACTGTCAGTGCTCCCCCACACAGCCAGCACTGTCGGTGCTCCCCCCACACAGCCAGCACTGTCAGTGCTCCCCACACAGCCAGCACTGTCAGTGCTCCCCCCACACAGCCAGCACTGTCAGTGCTTCCACCACACAGCCAGCACTGTCAGTGCTCCCCCACACAGCCTGCACTGTCAGTGCTCCCCCACACAGCAAGCACTGTCAGTGCTCCCCCCACACAGCCAGCACTGTCAGTGCTTCCACCACACAGCCAGCACTGTCAGTGCTCCCACCACACAGCCAGCCCTGTCAGTGCTCCCCCACACAGTCACCACTGTCAGTGCTCGTCCACACAGCCAGCACTGTCAGTGCTCCCCTCACACAGCCAGCACTGTCTGTGCTCCCACCACACAGCCAGCACTGTCAGTGCTCCCCCACACAGCCAGCACTGTCAGTGCTCCCCCACACAGCCAGCACTGTCAGTGCTCCCACCACACAGCCAGCACTGTCAGTGCTCCCCCCTCACAGCCAGCACTGCCAGTGCTCCCCCCACACAGCCAGCACTGTCAGTGCTCCCACACACAGCCAGCACTGTCAGTGCTCCCACCACACAGCCAGCACTGTCAGTGCTCCCCCCTAACAGCCAGCACTGCCAGTGCTCCCCCCACACAGCCAGCACTGTCAGTGCTCCCCCACACAGCCAGCACTGTCAGTGCTCCCCGCACACAGCCAGCTCTGTCAGTGCTCCCACCACACAGCCAGCACTGTCAGTGCTCCCCCACACAGCCAGCACTGTCAGTGCTCCCCCACACAGCCAGCACTGCCAGTGCTCCCCCACACAGCCAGCACTGTCAGTGCTCCCCACACAGACAGCACTGTCAGTGCTCCCCCACACAGCCAGCACTGTCAGTGCTCCCCCAACACAGCCAGCACTGTCAGTGCTCCCCACACAGACAGCACTGTCAGTGCTCCCCCCACACAGCCAGCACTTTCAGTGCTTCCACCACACAGCCAGCACTGTCAGTGCTCCCCCACACAGCCAGCACTGTCAGTGCTTCCACCACACAGCCAGCACTGTCAGTGCTCCCCCACACAGCCTGCACTGTCAGTGCTCCCCCACACAGCCAGCACTGTCAGTGCTCCCCCCACACAGCCAGCAATGTCAGTGCTCCCCCCACACAGCCAGCACTGTCTGTGCTTCCACCACACAGCCAGCACTGTCAGTGCTCCCCCACACAGCCTGCACTGTCAGTGCTCCCCCACACAGCAAGCACTGTCAGTGCTCCCCCCACACAGCCAGCACTGTCAGTGCTTCCACCACACAGCCAGCACTGTCAGTGCTCCCACCACACAGCCAGCCCTGTCAGTGCTCCCCCACACAGTCACCACTGTCAGTGCTCGTCCACACAGCCAGCACTGTCAGTGCTCCCCCCACACAGCCAGCACTGTCTGTGCTCCCACCACACAGCCAGCACTGTCAGTGCTCCCCCACACAGCCAGCACTGTCAGTGCTCCCCCACACAGCCAGCACTGTCAGTGCTCCCACCACACAGCCAGCACTGTCAGTGCTCCCCCCTCACAGCCAGCACTGCCAGTGCTCCCCCCACACAGCCAGCACTGTCAGTGCTCCCACACACAGCCAGCACTGTCAGTGCTCCCACCACACAGCCAGCACTGTCAGTGCTCCCCCCTAACAGCCAGCACTGCCAGTGCTCCCCCCACACAGCCAGCACTGTCAGTGCTCCCCCACACAGCCAGCACTGTCAGTGCTCCCCGCACACAGCCAGCTCTGTCAGTGCTCCCACCACACAGCCAGCACTGTCAGTGCTCCCCCACACAGCCAGCACTGTCAGTGCTCCCCCCACACAGCCAGCACTGTCAGTGCTCCCCACACAGCCAGAACTGTCAGTGCTTCCACCACACAGCCAGCACTGTCAGTGCTCCCCCACACAGTCAGCAGTGTCAGTGCTTCCACCACACAGCCAGCACTGTCAGTGCTCCCCCACACAGCCAGCACTGTCAGTGCTCCCCCAGAGCCAGCACTGTCAGTGCTCCCCCACACAGCCAGCACTGTCAGTGCTCCCACCACACAGCCAGCACTGTCTGTGCTCCCACCCACACAGCCAGCACTGTCAGTTCTCCACCACACAGCCAGCACTGTCAGTGCTTCCACCACACAGCCAGCACTGTCAGTGCTTCCACCACACAGCCAGCACTGTCAGTGCTCCCCCACACAGCGTGCACTGTCAGTGCTCCCCCCACACAGCCAGCACTGTCAGTGCTCCCCCCACACAGCCAGCACTGTCAGTGCTTCCACCACACAGCCAGCACTGTCAGTGCTCCCACCACACAGCCAGCCCTGTCAGTGCTCCCCCACACAGTCACCACTGTCAGTGCTCGTCCACACAGCCAGCACTGTCAGTGCTCCCCCCACACAGCCAGCACTGTCAGTGCTCCCACCACACAGCCAGCACTGTCAGTGCTCCCCCCACACAGCCAGCACTGTCAGTGCTCCCAGCACACAGTCAGCACTGTCAGTGCTCCCCCCACACAGCCAGCACTGTCAGTGCTCCCCCACACAGCCAGCACTGTCAGTGCTCCCACCACACAGCCAGCACTGTCAGTGCTCCCCCACACAGCCAGCACTGTCAGTGCTCCCACCACACAGCCAGCACTGTCAGTGCTCCCCCCACACAGCAAGCACTGTCAGTGCTCCCCCACACAGCCAGCACTGTCAGTGCTCCCCCCACACAGCCAGCACTGTCAGTGCTCCCACCACACAGCCAGCACTGTCAGTGCTCCCCCACACAGCCAGCACTGTCAGTGCTCCCACCACGCAGCCAGCACTGTCAGTGCTCCCCACACAGCCAGCACTGTCAGTGCTCCCCCCACACAGCCAGCACTGTCAGTGCTCCACCCACACAGCCAGCACTGTCAGTGCTCCCCCGCACAGCCAGCACTGTCAGTGCTCCCCCACACAGCCAGCCCTGTCAGTGCTCCCCACACAGACAGCACTGTCAGTGCTCCCCCCACACAGCCAGCACTGTCAGTGCTCCCCCGCACAGCCAGCAACGCTAGTGCTCCACCCACACAGCCAGCACTGTCAGTGCTCCCTCCACACAGCCAGCACTGTCTGTGCTCCCCCCACACAGCCAGCACTGTCAGTGCTCCCCCGCACAGCCAGCAACGCTAGTGCTCCACCCACACAGCCAGCACTGTCAGTGCTCCCCCCACACAGCCAGCACTGCCAGTGCTCCCCCCACAAAGCCAGCACTGTCAGTGCTCCCTCCACACAGCCAGCACTGCCAGTGCTCCCACCACACAGCCAGCACTGCCAGTGCTCCCCCCACACAACCAGCACTGACAGTGCTCCCCCGCACAGCCAGCATTGTCAGTGCTCCCCCGCACAGCCAGCATTGTCAGTGCTCCCACCACACAGCCAGCACTGTTAGTGCTCCCACCACACAGCCAGCACTGTCAGTGCTCTCCCCACACAGCCAGCACTGTCAGTGCTCCCCCACACAGCCAGCACTGTCAGTGCTCCCCCACACAGGCAGTACTGTCAGTGCTCCCCCACACAGCCAGCACTGTCAGTGCTCCCCCACACAGCCAGTACTGTCAGTGCTCCGCCACACAGCCAGCACTGTCAGTGCTCTCACCACACAGCCAGCACTGCTCCCACCATACAGCCAGCACTGTTAGTGCTCCCACCACACAGCCAGCACTGTCAGTGCTCCCCCCACACAGCCAGCACTGTCAGTGCTCCCCCACACAGCCAGCACTGTCACTGCTCCCCCACACAGGCAGTACTGTCAGTGCTCCCCCACACAGCCAGCACTGTCAGTGCTCCCCCACACAGCCAGTACTGTCAGTGCTCCCCCACACAGCCAGCACTGTCAGTGCTCTCACCACACAGCCAGCACTGTCAGTGCTCCCACCATACAGCCAGCGCTGTCAGTGCTCCCCCACACAGCCAGCACTGTCAGTGCTCCCCCCATACAGCCAGCACTGTCAGTGCTCCCCCCACACAGCCAGCACTGTCAGTGTTCCCCCCATACAGCCAGCGCTGTCAGTGCTCCCCCCACACAGCCAGCACTGCCAGTGCTCCCCGCACACAGACAGCACTGTCAGTGCTCCCACCAAACAGCCAGCACTGTCAGTGCTCCCCCCACACAGCCAGCACTGTCAGTGCTCCCCCAACACAGCCAGCACTGTCAGTGCCCCCACCCCACACAGCCAGCACTGTCAGTGCTCCCCCACACAGCCAGCACTGTCAGTGCTCCCCCCATACAGCCAGCACTGTCAGTGCTCCCCCCATACAGCCAGCACTGTCAGTGCTCCCCCCATACAGCCAGCACTGTCAGTGCTCCCCCACACAGCCAGCACTGTCAGTGCACCCCCACACAGCCAGCACTGTCAGTGCTCCCACCAAACAGCCAGCACTGTCAGTGCTCCCACCACACCGCCAGCACTGTCAGTGCTCCCCCCACACAGCCAGCACTGTCAGTGCTCCCCCACACAGCCAGCACTGTCAGTGCTCCCCCCATACAGCCAGCACTGTCAGTGCTCCCCCCATACAGCCAGCACTGTCAGTGCTCCCCCACACAGCCAGCACTGTCAGTGCTCCCACCACACAGCCAGCACTGTCAGTGTTCCCCGCACACAGACAGCACTGTCAGTGCTCCCGCACACAGCCAGCACTGTCAGTGCTCCCCCATACAGCCAGCACTGTCAGTGCTCCCCCCACACAGCTAGCACTGTCAGTGCTCCCCCACACAGCCAGCACTGTCAGTGCTCCCCCACAGAGCCAGCACTGTCAGTGCTCCCACCACACAACCAGCACTGTCAGTGCTCCCACCACACGGCCAGCACTGTCAGTGCTCCCACCACACAGCCAGCACTGTCTGTGCTCCCCCCACACAGCCAGCACTGTCAGTGCTTCCCCACACAGCCAGCACTGTCAGTGCTCCCACCACACAGCCAGCACTGTCAGTCCTCCCCCCACACTGCCAGCACTGGCAGTGCTCCCCCCACACAGCCAGCACTGTCAGTGCTCTCCCCACACAGCCAGCACTGTCAGTGCTCACCCACACAGCCAGCACTGTCAGTGCACTTCCCCCCCCCCCTCAGCCAGCACTGTCAGTGCTCCCACCACACAGCCAGCACTGTCAGTGCTCCCACCACACAGCCAGCGCTGTCAGTGCTCCCACCACACAGCCAGCATTGTCAGTGCTCCCACCACACAGCCAGCACTGTCAGTGCTCCACCCACACAGCCAGCACTGTCAGTGCTCCCCCCACAAAGCCAGCACTGTCAGTGCTCCCACCACACAGCCAGCACTGCCAGTGCTCTCCCACACAGCCAGCACTGTCAGTGCTCCCCCGCACAGCCAGCACTGTCAGTGCTCCCACCACACAGCCAGCACTGACAGTGCTCTCCCACACAGCCAGCACTGTCAGGGCTCCCCCGCACAGCCAGCATTGTCAGTGCTCCCACCACACAGCCAGCACTGCCAGTGCTCCCACCACACAGCCAGCACTGTTAGTGCTCCCACCACACAGCCAGCACTGTCAGTGCTCCAACCACACACAGCCAGCACTTTCAGTGCTCCCACCACACAGCCAGCACTGTCAGGGACCCCCCACACAGCCAGCACTGTCAGTGCTCCCCCACACAGCCAGCACTGTCAGTGCTCCCACCACACAGCCAGCACTGTCAGTGCTCCCCCCACACAGCCAGCACTGTCAGTGCTCCCACCACACAGCCAGCACTGTCAGTGCTCCCCCCCCACACAGCCAGCACTGTCAGTGCTCCCCCGCACAGCCAGCACTGTCAGTGCTCCCCACACACAGCCAGCACTGTCAGTGCACCCCCACACAACCAGCACTGTCAGTGCTCCCCACACACAGCCAGCACTGTCAGTGCTCCCCCCACACAGCCAGCACTGTCCGTGCTCCCAACACACAGCCAGCACTGTCTGTGCTCCCCCACACAGCCAGCACTGTCAGTGCTCCCCCACACAGCCAGCACTGTCAGTGCTCCCCACACAGCCAGAACTGTCAGTGCTCCCACCACACAGCCAGCACTGTCAGTGCTCCCCCACACAGCCAGCACTGTCAGTGCTCCCCCCACACAGTCAGCACTGCCAGTGCTCCCCCCACACAGCTAGCACTGTCAGTGCTTCCACCACACAGCCAGCACTGTCAGTGCTCCCCCACACAGCCTGCACTGTCAGTGCTCCCCCCACACAGTCAGCACTGTCAGTGCTTCCACCACACAGCCAGCACTGTCAGTGCACCCCCACACAGCCAGCACTGTCAGTGCTTCCACCACACAGCCAGCACTGTCAGTGCTCGCACCACACAGCCAGCCCTGTCAGTGCTCCCACCACACAGCCAGCACTGCCAGTTCTCCACCCACAGCCAGTGCTCTCCCTCAGAGCTAGCACTGTCAGTGCTCCCCCACACAGCCAGCACTGTCTGTGCTCCCCCCACACAGCCAGCACTGTCAGTGCTTCCCCACACAGCCAGCACTGTCGGTGCTCCCCCCCCATACAGCCAGCACTGTCAGTGCTCCCCACACAGCCAGCACTGTCAGTGCTCCCACCACACAGCCAGCACTGTCAGTCCTCCCCCCACACTGCCAGCACTGGCAGTGCTCCCCCACACAGCCAGCGCTGTCAGTGCTCCCCCACACAGCCAGCACTGTCAGTGCTCTCCCCACACAGCCAGCACTGTCAGTGCTCACCCACACAGCCAGCACTGTCAGTGCACTTCCCCCCCCCCCTCAGCCAGCACTGTCAGTGCTCCCACCACACAGCCAGCACTGTCAGTGCTCCCACCACACAGCCAGCGCTGTCAGTGCTCCCACCACACAGCCAGCATTGTCAGTGCTCCCACCACACAGCCAGCACTGTCAGTGCTCCACCCACACAGCCAGCACTGTCAGTGCTCCCCCCACAAAGCCAGCACTGCCAGTGCTCCCACCACACAGCCAGCACTGCCAGTGCTCTCCCACACAGCCAGCACTGTCAGTGCTCCCCCGCACAGCCAGCACTGTCAGTGCTCCCACCACACAGCCAGCACTGACAGTGCTCTCCCACACAGCCAGCACTGTCAGGGCTCCCCCGCACAGCCAGCATTGTCAGTGCTCCCACCACACAGCCAGCACTGCCAGTGCTCCCACCACACAGCCAGCACTGTTAGTGCTCCCACCACACAGCCAGCACTGTCAGTGCTCCAACCACACATCCAGCACTTTCAGTGCTCCCACCACACAGCCAGCACTGTCAGGGACCCCCCACACAGCCAGCACTGTCAGTGCTCCCCCACACAGCCAGCACTGTCAGTGCTCCCACCACACAGCCAGCACTGTCAGTGCTCCCCCCACACAGCCAGCACTGTCAGTGCTCCCACCACACAGCCAGCACTGTCAGTGCTCCCCCCCCACACAGCCAGCACTGTCAGTGCTCCCCCGCACAGCCAGCACTGTCCGTGCTCCCAACACACAGCCAGCACTGTCAGTGCTCCCCCCACACAGCAAGCACTGTCAGTGCTCCCCCACACAGCCAGCACTGTCAGTGCTCCCCCACACAGCCAGCACTGTCAGTGCTCCCCACAGCCAGCACTGTCAGTGCTCCCACCACACAGCCAGCACTGTCAGTGCTCCCCCCACACAGCCAGCACTGTCCGTGCTCCCAACACACAGCCAGCACTGTCTGTGCTCCCCCACACAGCCAGCACTGTCAGTGCTCCCCCACACAGCCAGCACTGTCAGTGCTCTCCCCACACAGCCAGAACTGTCAGTGCTCCCCCACACAGTCAGCACTGCCAGTGCTCCCCCCACACAGCTAGCACTGTCAGTGCTCCCCCACACAGCCAGCACTATCAGTGCTCCACCACACAGCCAGCACTGTCAGTGCTCCCCCCACACAGCCAGCACTGTCAGTGCTCACCCACACAGCCAGCACTGTCAGTGCTCCCCCCACACAGTCAGCACTGTCAGTGCTTCCACCACACAGCCAGCACTGTCAGTGCTTCCACCACACAGCCAGCACTGTCAGTGCTCCCCCCACACAGCCAGCACTGTCAGTGCTTCCACCACACAGCCAGCACTGTCAGTGCTCCCACCACACAGCCAGCCCTGTCAGTGCTCCCACCACACAGCCAGCACTGCCAGTTCTCCACCCACAGCCAGCACTGCCAGTGCTCTCCCTCAGAGCTAGCACTGTCAGTGCTCCCACCACACAACCAGCACTGTCAGTGCTCCCACCACACGGCCAGCACTGTCAGTGCTCCCACCACACAGCCAGCACTGTCTGTGCTCCCCCCACACAGCCAGCACTGTCAGTGCTTCCCCACACAGCCAGCACTGTCAGTGCTTCCCCACACAGCCAGCATTGTCAGTTCACCCCCACACAGCCAGCACTGTCGGTGCTCCCCCCCCATACAGCCAGCACTGTCAGTGCTCCCCACACAGCCAGCACTGTCAGTGCACCCACCACACAGCCAGCACTGTCAGTCCTCCCCCCACACTGCCAGCACTGGCAGTGCTCCCCCACACAGCCAGCGCTGTCAGTGCTCCCCCCACACAGCCAGCACTGTCAGTGCTCTCCCCACACAGCCAGCACTGTCAGTGCTCCCCCACACAGCCAGCACTGTCAGTGCACTTCCCCCCCGCCCTCAGCCAGCACTGTCAGTGCTCCCCCACACAGCCAGCACTGTCGGTGCTCCCCCCACACAGCCAGCACTGTCAGTGCTCCCCACACAGCCAGCACTGTCATTGCTCCCCCCACACAGCCAGCACTGTCAGTGCTCCCTCCACACAGCCAGCACTGTCAGTGCTCCCCACACAGCCAGCACTGTCAGTGCTCCCCCCACACAGCCTGCACTGTCAGTGCTCCCCCCACACAGCCAGCACTGTCAGTGCTCCCCCCACACAGCCAGCACTGTCAGTGCTCCCCACACAGCCAGCACTGTCAGTGCTTCCACCACACAGCCAGCACTGTCAGTGCTCCCTCCACACAGCCAGCACTGTCAGTGCTCCCCCCACACAGCCTGCACTGTCAGTGCTCCCTCCACACAGCCAGCACTGTCAGTGCTCCCCACACAGCCAGCACTGTCAGTGCTCCCCCACACAGCCAGTACTGTCAGTGCTCCGCCACACAGCCAGCACTGTCAGTGCTCTCACCACACAGCCAGCACTGTCAGTGCTCCCACCATACAGCCAGCACTGTTAGTGCTCCCACCACACAGCCAGCACTGTCAGTGCTCCCCCACACAGCCAGCACTGTCAGTGCTCCCCCACACAGCCAGCACTGTCACTGCTCCCCCACACAGGCAGTACTGTCAGTGCTCCCCCACACAGCCAGCACTGTCAGTGCTCCCCCACACAGCCAGTACTGTCAGTGCTCCCCCACACAGCCAGCACTGTCAGTGCTCTCACCACACAGCCAGCACTGTCAGTGCTCCAACCATACAGCCAGCGCTGTCAGTGCTCCCCCACACAGCCAGCACTGTCAGTGCTCCCCCCATACAGCCAGCACTGTCAGTGCTCCCCCCACACAGCCAGCACTGTCAGTGTTCCCCCCATACAGCCAGCGCTGTCAGTGCTCCCCCCACACAGCCAGCACTGCCAGTGCTCCCCGCACACAGACAGCACTGTCAGTGCTCCCACCAAACAGCCAGCACTGTCAGTGCTCCCCCCACACAGCCAGCACTGTCAGTGCTCCCCCAACACAGCCAGCACTGTCAGTGCCCCCACCCCACACAGCCAGCACTGTCAGTGCTCCCCCACACAGCCAGCACTGTCAGTGCTCCCCCCATACAGCCAGCACTGTCAGTGCTCCCCCCATACAGCCAGCACTGTCAGTGCTCCCCCCATACAGCCAGCACTGTCAGTGCTCCCCCACACAGCCAGCACTGTCAGTGCACCCCCACACAGCCAGCACTGTCAGTGCTCCCACCAAACAGCCAGCACTGTCAGTGCTCCCACCACACCGCCAGCACTGTCAGTGCTCCCCCCACACAGCCAGCACTGTCAGTGCTCCCCCACACAGCCAGCACTGTCAGTGCTCCCCCCATACAGCCAGCACTGTCAGTGCTCCCCCCCATACAGCCAGCACGGTCAGTGCTCCCCCACACAGCCAGCACTGTCAGTGCTCCCACCACACAGCCAGCACTGTCAGTGTTCCCCGCACACAGACAGCACTGTCAGTGCTCCCGCACACAGCCAGCACTGTCAGTGCTCCCCCATACAGCCAGCACTGTCAGTGCTCCCCCCACACAGCTAGCACTGTCAGTGCTCCCCCACACAGCCAGCACTGTCAGTGCTCCCCCACAGAGCCAGCACTGTCAGTGCTCCCACCACACAACCAGCACTGTCAGTGCTCCCACCACACGGCCAGCACTGTCAGTGCTCCCACCACACAGCCAGCACTGTCTGTGCTCCCCCCACACAGCCAGCACTGTCAGTGCTTCCCCACACAGCCAGCACTGTCAGTGCTCCCACCACACAGCCAGCACTGTCAGTCCTCCCCCCACACTGCCAGCACTGGCAGTGCTCCCCCCACACAGCCAGCACTGTCAGTGCTCTCCCCACACAGCCAGCACTGTCAGTGCTCACCCACACAGCCAGCACTGTCAGTGCACTTCCCCCCCCCCCCCCTCAGCCAGCACTGTCAGTGCTCCCACCACACAGCCAGCACTGTCAGTGCTCCCACCACACAGCCAGCGCTGTCAGTGCTCCCACCACACAGCCAGCATTGTCAGTGCTCCCACCACACAGCCAGCACTGTCAGTGCTCCACCCACACAGCCAGCACTGTCAGTGCTCCCCCCACAAAGCCAGCACTGTCAGTGCTCCCACCACACAGCCAGCACTGCCAGTGCTCTCCCACACAGCCAGCACTGTCAGTGCTCCCCCGCACAGCCAGCACTGTCAGTGCTCCCACCACACAGCCAGCACTGACAGTGCTCTCCCACACAGCCAGCACTGTCAGGGCTCCCCCGCACAGCCAGCATTGTCAGTGCTCCCACCACACAGCCAGCACTGCCAGTGCTCCCACCACACAGCCAGCACTGTTAGTGCTCCCACCACACAGCCAGCACTGTCAGTGCTCCAACCACACACAGCCAGCACTTTCAGTGCTCCCACCACACAGCCAGCACTGTCAGGGACCCCCCACACAGCCAGCACTGTCAGTGCTCCCCCACACAGCCAGCACTGTCAGTGCTCCCACCACACAGCCAGCACTGTCAGTGCTCCCCCCACACAGCCAGCACTGTCAGTGCTCCCACCACACAGCCAGCACTGTCAGTGCTCCCCCCCCACACAGCCAGCACTGTCAGTGCTCCCCCCGCACAGCCAGCACTGTCAGTGCTCCCCACACACAGCCAGCACTGTCAGTGCACCCCCACACAACCAGCACTGTCAGTGCTCCCCACACACAGCCAGCACTGTCAGTGCTCCCCCCACACAGCCAGCACTGTCCGTGCTCCCAACACACAGCCAGCACTGTCTGTGCTCCCCCACACAGCCAGCACTGTCAGTGCTCCCCCACACAGCCAGCACTGTCAGTGCTCCCCACACAGCCAGAACTGTCAGTGCTCCCACCACACAGCCAGCACTGTCAGTGCTCCCCCACACAGCCAGCACTGTCAGTGCTCCCCCCACACAGTCAGCACTGCCAGTGCTCCCCCCACACAGCTAGCACTGTCAGTGCTTCCACCACACAGCCAGCACTGTCAGTGCTCCCCCACACAGCCTGCACTGTCAGTGCTCCCCCCACACAGTCAGCACTGTCAGTGCTTCCACCACACAGCCAGCACTGTCAGTGCACCCCCACACAGCCAGCACTGTCAGTGCTTCCACCACACAGCCAGCACTGTCAGTGCTCGCACCACACAGCCAGCCCTGTCAGTGCTCCCACCACACAGCCAGCACTGCCAGTTCTCCACCCACAGCCAGCACTGCCAGTGCTCTCCCTCAGAGCTAGCACTGTCAGTGCTCCCCCACAGAGCCAGCACTGTCAGTGCTCCCACCACACAACCAGCACTGTCAGTGCTCCCACCACACGGCCAGCACTGTCAGTGCTCCCACCACACAGCCAGCACTGTCTGTGCTCCCCCCACACAGCCAGCACTGTCAGTGCTTCCCCACACAGCCAGCACTGTCGGTGCTCCCCCCCCATACAGCCAGCACTGTCAGTGCTCCCCACACAGCCAGCACTGTCAGTGCTCCCACCACACAGCCAGCACTGTCAGTCCTCCCCCCACACTGCCAGCACTGGCAGTGCTCCCCCACACAGCCAGCGCTGTCAGTGCTCCCCCCACACAGCCAGCACTGTCAGTGCTCTCCCCACACAGCCAGCACTGTCAGTGCTCACCCACACAGCCAGCACTGTCAGTGCACTTCCCCCCCCCCCTCAGCCAGCACTGTCAGTGCTCCCACCACACAGCCAGCACTGTCAGTGCTCCCACCACACAGCCAGCGCTGTCAGTGCTCCCACCACACAGCCAGCATTGTCAGTGCTCCCACCACACAGCCAGCACTGTCAGTGCTCCACCCACACAGCCAGCACTGTCAGTGCTCCCCCCACAAAGCCAGCACTGCCAGTGCTCCCACCACACAGCCAGCACTGCCAGTGCTCTCCCACACAGCCAGCACTGTCAGTGCTCCCCCGCACAGCCAGCACTGTCAGTGCTCCCACCACACAGCCAGCACTGACAGTGCTCTCCCACACAGCCAGCACTGTCAGGGCTCCCCCGCACAGCCAGCATTGTCAGTGCTCCCACCACACAGCCAGCACTGCCAGTGCTCCCACCACACAGCCAGCACTGTTAGTGCTCCCACCACACAGCCAGCACTGTCAGTGCTCCAACCACACATCCAGCACTTTCAGTGCTCCCACCACACAGCCAGCACTGTCAGGGACCCCCCACACAGCCAGCACTGTCAGTGCTCCCCCACACAGCCAGCACTGTCAGTGCTCCCACCACACAGCCAGCACTGTCAGTGCTCCCCCCACACAGCCAGCACTGTCAGTGCTCCCACCACACAGCCAGCACTGTCAGTGCTCCCCCCCCACACAGCCAGCACTGTCAGTGCTCCCCCGCACAGCCAGCACTGTCCGTGCTCCCAACACACAGCCAGCACTGTCAGTGCTCCCCCCACACAGCCAGCACTGTCAGTGCTCCCCCACACAGCCAGCACTGTCAGTGCTCCCCCACACAGCCAGCACTGTCAGTGCTCCCCACAGCCAGCACTGTCAGTGCTCCCACCACACAGCCAGCACTGTCAGTGCTCCCCCCACACAGCCAGCACTGTCCGTGCTCCCAACACACAGCCAGCACTGTCTGTGCTCCCCCACACAGCCAGCACTGTCAGTGCTCCCCCACACAGCCAGCACTGTCAGTGCTCTCCCCACACAGCCAGAACTGTCAGTGCTCCCCCACACAGTCAGCACTGCCAGTGCTCCCCCCACACAGCTAGCACTGTCAGTGCTCCCCCACACAGCCAGCACTATCAGTGCTCCACCACACAGCCAGCACTGTCAGTGCTCCCCCCACACAGCCAGCACTGTCAGTGCTCACCCACACAGCCAGCACTGTCAGTGCTCCCCCCACACAGTCAGCACTGTCAGTGCTTCCACCACACAGCCAGCACTGTCAGTGCTTCCACCACACAGCCAGCACTGTCAGTGCTCCCCCCACACAGCCAGCACTGTCAGTGCTTCCACCACACAGCCAGCACTGTCAGTGCTTCCCCACACAGCCAGCACTGCCAGTGCTCTCCCTCAGAGCTAGCACTGTCAGTGCTTCCACCACACAGCCAGCACTGTCAGTGCTCCCACCACACAGCCAGCACTGCCAGTTCACCACCCACAGCCAGCACTGCCAGTGCTCTCCCTCAGAGCTAGCACTGTCAGTGCTCCCCCACAGAGCCAGCACTGTCAGTGCTCCCACCACACAACCAGCACTGTCAGTGCTCCCACCACACGGCCAGCACTGTCAGTGCTCCCACCACACAGCCAGCACTGTCTGTGCTCCCCCCACACAGCCAGCACTGTCAGTGCTTCCCCACACAGCCAGCACTGTCAGTGCTTCCCCACACAGCCAGCATTGTCAGTTCACCCCCACACAGCCAGCACTGTCGGTGCTCCCCCCCCATACAGCCAGCACTGTCAGTGCTCCCCACACAGCCAGCACTGTCAGTGCACCCACCACACAGCCAGCACTGTCAGTCCTCCCCCCACACTGCCAGCACTGGCAGTGCTCCCCCACACAGCCAGCGCTGTCAGTGCTCCCCCCACACAGCCAGCACTGTCAGTGCTCTCCCCACACAGCCAGCACTGTCAGTGCTCCCCCACACAGCCAGCACTGTCAGTGCACTTCCCCCCCGCCCTCAGCCAGCACTGTCAGTGCTCCCCCACACAGCCAGCACTGTCGGTGCTCCCCCCACACAGCCAGCACTGTCAGTGCTCCCCACACAGCCAGCACTGTCATTGCTCCCCCCACACAGCCAGCACTGTCAGTGCTCCCTCCACACAGCCAGCACTGTCAGTGCTCCCCACACAGCCAGCACTGTCAGTGCTCCCCCCACACAGCCTGCACTGTCAGTGCTCCCCCCACACAGCCAGCACTGTCAGTGCTCCCCCCACACAGCCAGCACTGTCAGTGCTCCCCACACAGCCAGCACTGTCAGTGCTTCCACCACACAGCCAGCACTGTCAGTGCTCCCTCCACACAGCCAGCACTGTCAGTGCTCCCCCCACACAGCCAGCACTGTCAGTGCTCCCCCCACACAGCCAGCACTGTCAGTGCTCCCCACACAGCCAGCACTGTCAGTGCTTCCACCACACAGCCAGCACTGTCAGTGCTCCCCCACACAGTCAGCACTGTCAGTGCTTCCACCACACAGCCAGCACTGTCAGTGCTTCCACCACACAGCCAGCACTGTCAGTGCTCCCCCCACACAGCCAGCACTGTCAGTGCTTCCACCACGCAGCCAGCACTGTCAGTGCTCCCACCACACAGCCAGCCCTGTCAGTGCTCCCCCACACAGTCACCACTGTCAGTGCTCGTCCACACAGCCAGCACTGTCAGTGCTCCCCCCACACAGCCAGCACTGTCAGTGCTCCCACCACACAGCCAGCACTGTCAGTGCTCCCCCCACACAGCCAGCACTGTCAGTGCTCCCAGCACACAGTCAGCACTGTCAGTGCTCCCCCCACACAGCCAGCACTGTCAGTGCTCCCCCACACAGCCAGCACTGTCAGTGCTCCCACCACACAGCCAGCACTGTCAGTGCTCCCCCCACACAGCCAGCACTGTCAGTGCTCCCACCACACAGCCAGCACTGTCAGTGCTCCCCCCACACAGCAAGCACTGTCAGTGCTCCCCCACACAGCCAGCACTGTCAGTGCTCCCCCCCACACAGCCAGCACTGTCAGTGCTCCCACCACACAGCCAGCACTGTCAGTGCTCCCCCACACAGCCAGCACTGTCAGTGCTCCCACCATGCAGCCAGCACTGTCAGTGCTCCCCACACAGCCAGCACTGTCAGTGCTCCCCCCACACAGCCAGCACTGTCAGTGCTCCACCCACACAGCCAGCACTGTCAGTGCTCCCCCGCACAGCCAGCACTGTCAGTGCTCCCCCACACAGCCAGCCCTGTCAGTGCTCCCCCCACACAGCCAGCACTGTCAATGCTCCCCCACACAGCCAGCACTGTCAGTGCTCCCCCGCACAGCCAGCACTGTCAGTGCTCCCCAACACAGCCAGCACTGTCAGTGCTCTCCCCACACAGCCAGCACTGTCAGTGCACCCCCACACAGCCAGCACTGTCAGTGCTCCACCCACACAGCCAGCACTGTCAGTGCTCCCCCGCACAGCCAGCACTGTCAGTGCTCCCACCACACAGCCAGCACTGTCAGAGCTCCCCCACACAGCCAGCACTGACAGTGCTCCCCCCACACAGTCAGCACTGTCAGTGCTCCCACCCACACAGCCAGCACTGTCAGTGCTCCCCCACACAGCCAGCACTGTCAGTGCTCCCACCACACAACCAGCACTGTCAGTGCTCGCAACACTCAGCCAGCACTGTCAGTGCTCCCCCACACAGCCAGCACTGTCAGTGCTCCCACCACACAGCCAGCACTGTCAGTGCTCCCCCCACGCAGCCAGCACTGTCAGTGCTCCCCCACACAGCCAGCACTGTCAGTGCTCCCCCACACAGCCAGCACTGTCAGTGCTCCCCCACACAGCCAGCACTGTCAGTGCTCCCCCGACACAGCCAGCACTGTCAGTGCTCCCCCACACAGCCAGCACTGTCAGTGCTCCCCCACACAGCCAGCACTGTCAGTGCTCCCCCCACACAGCCAGCACTGTCAGTGCTCCCCCATACAGCCAGCAGTGTCAGTGCTCCCCCATACAGCCAGCACTGTCAGTGCTCCCCCCACACAACCAGCAGTGTCAGTGCTCCCCCATACAGCCAGCACTGTCAGTGCTCCCCCCCACACAGCCAGCACTGTCAGTGCTCCCCCCACACAGCCAGCACTGTCAGTGTTCCCCTACACAGCCAACACTGTCAGTGCTCCACCCACACAGCCAGCACTGTCAGTGCTCCCCCACACAGCCAGCACTGTCAGTGCTCCCCCACACAGCCAGCACTGTCAGTGCTCCCCCCACACAGCCAGCACTGTCAGTGCTCCCCCCACACAGCCAGCACTGTCAGTGCTCCCCCACACAGCCAGCACTGTCAGTGCTCCCCCATACAGCCAGCACTGTCAGTGCTCCCACCACACAGCCAGCATTGTCAGTGCTCCCACCACACAGCCAGCACTGTCAGTGCTCCACCCACACAGCCAGCACTGTCAGTGCTCCCCCCACAAAGCCAGCACTGTCAGTGCTCCCACCACACAGCCAGCACTGCCAGTGCTCTCCCACACAGCCAGCACTGTCAGTGCTCCCCCGCACAGCCAGCACTGTCAGTGCTCCCACCACACAGCCAGCACTGACAGTGCTCTCCCACACAGCCAGCACTGTCAGGGCTCCCCCGCACAGCCAGCATTGTCAGTGCTCCCACCACACAGCCAGCACTGCCAGTGCTCCCACCACACAGCCAGCACTGTTAGTGCTCCCACCACACAGCCAGCACTGTCAGTGCTCCAACCACACACAGCCAGCACTTTCAGTGCTCCCACCACACAGCCAGCACTGTCAGGGACCCCCCACACAGCCAGCACTGTCAGTGCTCCCCCACACAGCCAGCACTGTCAGTGCTCCCACCACACAGCCAGCACTGTCAGTGCTCCCCCCACACAGCCAGCACTGTCAGTGCTCCCACCACACAGCCAGCACTGTCAGTGCTCCCCCCCCACACAGCCAGCACTGTCAGTGCTCCCCCGCACAGCCAGCACTGTCCGTGCTCCCAACACACAGCCAGCACTGTCAGTGCTCCCCCCACACAGCCAGCACTGTCCGTGCTCCCAACACACAGCCAGCACTGTCTGTGCTCCCCCACACAGCCAGCACTGTCAGTGCTCCGCCAAACATCCAGCACTGTCAGTGCTCCCCCACACAGCCAGCACTGTCAGTGCTCCCCCATACAGCCAGCACTGTCAGTGCTCCCACCACACAGCCAGCACTGTCAGTGCTCCCACCACACAGCCAGCACTGTCAGAGCTCCCACCACACAGCCAGCACTGTCAGTGCTCCCACCACACAGTCAGCACTGCCAGTGCTCCCCCACACAGCCAGCACTGTCAGTGCTCCCCCATACAGCCAGCACTGTCAGTGCTCCCCCACACAGCCAGCACTGTCAGTGCTCCGCCCACACAGTCAGCACTGTCAGTGCTTCCACCACACAGCCAGCACTGTCAGTGCTCCCCCACACAGCCTGCACTGTCAGTGCTCCCCCCACACAGTCAGCACTGTCAGTGCTTCCACCACACAGCCAGCACTGTCAGTGCTCCCACCACACAGCCAGCCCTGTCAGTGCTCCCCCCACACAGCCAGCACTGTCAGTGCACCCCCACACAGGCAGCACTGTCAGTGCTTCCACCACACAGCCAGCACTGTCAGTGCTCCCACCACACAGCCAGCCCTGTCAGTGCTCCCACCACACAGCCAGCACTGCCAGTTCTCCACCCACAGCCAGCACTGCCAGTGCTCTCCCTCAGAGCTAGCACTGTCAGTGCTCCCCCACAGAGCCAGCACTGTCAGTGCTCCCACCACACAACCAGCACTGTCAGTGCTCCCACCACACGGCCAGCACTGTCAGTGCTCCCACCACACAGCCAGCACTGTCTGTGCTCCCCCCACACAGCCAGCACTGTCAGTGCTTCCCCACCCAGCCAGCACTGTCGGTGCTCCCCCCCCATACAGCCAGCACTGTCAGTGCTCCCCACACAGCCAGCACTGTCAGTGCTCCCACCACACAGCCAGCACTGTCAGTCCTCCCCTCACACTGCCAGCACTGGCAGTGCTCCCCCACACAGCCAGCGCTGTCAGTGCTCCCCCCACACAGCCAGCACTGTCAGTGCTCTCCCCACACAGCCAGCACTGTCAGTGCTCACCCACACAGCTTGCACTGTCAGTGCACTTCCCCCCCCCCTCAGCCAGCACTGTCAGTGCTCCCACCACACAGCCAGCACTGTCAGTGCTCCCACCACACAGCCAGCGCTGTCAGTGCTCCCACCACACAGCCAGCATTGTCAGTGCTCCCACCACACAGCCAGCACTGTCAGTGCTCCCACCACACTGCCAGCATTGTCAGTGCTCCCACCACACAGCCAGCATTGTCAGTGCTCCCACCACACAGCCAGCACTGTCAGTGCTCCCAACACAGCCAGCACTGTCAGTGCTGCCCTCACACAGCCAGCACTTTCAGTGCTCCCCCCACACAGCCCGCACTGCCAGTGCTCCCACCACACAGCCAGCACTATCAGTGCTCCCCCCCACACAGCCAGCACTGTCAGTGCTCCCACCACAAAGCCAGCACTGTCAGTGCTCCCAGCACACAGCCAGCGCTGTCAGTGCACCCCCACACAGCCAGCACTGTCAGTGCTCCCTCCACACAGCAAGCACTGTCAGTGCTCCCCCACACAGCCAGCACTTTCAGTGCTCCCCCCACACAGCCAGCACTGTCAGTGCTCCCACACACAGCCAGCACTGTCAGTGCTCCCCCACACAGCCCGCACTGTCAGTGCTCCCACCACACAGCCAGCACTGTCAGTGCTCCCCCACAAAGCCAGCACTGTCAGTGCTCCCCCCACACAGCCAGCACTCTCAGTGCTCCCCCCACACAGCCAGCACTGTCAGTGCTCCCCCACACAGCCAGCACTCTCAGTGCTCCCCCCACACAGCCAGCACTGTCAGTGCTCCCACCACACAGCCAGCAATGTCAGTGCTCCCACCACACAGCCAGCACAGTCAGCGCTCCCCCACACAGGCAGCACTGTCAGTGCTCCCCCCACACAGCCAGGACTGTCAGTGCTCCCCACACAGGCAGCACTGTCAGTGCTCCCCCTACACAGCCAGCACCGTCAGTGCACTTCCACCCCCCCACAGCCAGCACTGTCAGTGCTCCCCCCACACAGCCAGCACTATCAGTGCTCCCACCACACAGCCAGCACTGTCAGTGCTCCCACCACACAGCCAGCACTGTCAGTGCTCCCCCACACAGCCAGCACTGTCAGTGCTCCCCCCACACAGCCAGCATTGTCAGTGCTCCCCCACACAGCCAGCACTGGCAGTGCTCCCACCCACACAGCCAGCACTGTCAGTGCTCCCAACACACAGCCAGCACTGTCAGTGCTCCCCCACACAGCCAGCACTGTCAGTGCTCCCACCACACAGCCAGCACTGTCAGTGCTCTCCCCACACAGCCAGCACTGTCAGTGCTCACCCACACAGCCAGCACTGTCAGTGCACTCCCCCCCTCAGCCAGCACTGTCAGTGCTCCCACCACACAGCCAGCACTGTCAGTGCTCCCACCACACAGCCAGCGCTGTCAGTGCTCCCACCACACAGCCAGCACTGTCAGTGCTCCCACCACACAGCGAGCACTGTCAGTGCTCCCCCCACACAGCCAGCACTGTCAGTGCTCCCCCACACAGCCAGCACTGTCAGTGCTCCCCCACACAGCCAGCACTATCAGTGCTCCCACCACACAGCCAGCACTGTCAGTGCTCCCCCACACAGACAGCACTGTCAGTGCTCCCCCCACACTGCCAGCACTGTCAGTGCTCCCAGCACTGTCAGTGCTCCCATCACACCGCCAGCACTGTCAGTGCTCCCCCCACACAGCCAGCACTGTCAGTGCTCCCACCACACAGCCAGCACTGTCAGTGCTCTCCCCACACAGCCAGCACTGTCAGTGCTCACCCACACAGCCAGCACTGTCAGTGCACTCCCCCCCCTCAGCCAGCACTGTCAGTGCTCCCACCACACAGCCAGCACTGTCAGTGCTCCCACCACACAGCCAGCGCTGTCAGTGCTCCCACCACACAGCCAGCACTGTCAGTGCTCCCACCACACAGCGAGCACTGTCAGTGCTCCCCCCACACAGCCAGCACTGTCAGTGCTCCCCCACACAGCCAGCACTGTCAGTGCTCCCCCACACAGCCAGCACTATCAGTGCTCCCACCACACAGCCAGCACTGTCAGTGCTCCCCCACACAGACAGCACTGTCAGTGCTCCCCCCACACTGCCAGCACTGTCAGTGCTCCCAGCACTGTCAGTGCTCCCATCACACCGCCAGCACTGTCAGTGCTCCCCCCACACAGCCAGCACTGTCAGTGCTCCCACCACACAGCCAGCACCGTCAGTGCTCCCCCACACAGCCAGCACTGTCAGTGCCCCCACCCCACACAGCCAGCACTGTCAGTGCTCCCACCACACAGCCAGCACTGCCAGTTCTCCACCCACAGCCAGCACTGCCAGTGCTCTCCCTCAGAGCTAGCACTGTCAGTGCTCCCCCACAGAGCCATCACTGTCAGTGCTCCCACCACACAACCAGCACTGTCAGTGCTCCCACCACACGGCCAGCACTGTCAGTGCTCCCACCACACAGCCAGCACTGTCTGTGCTCCCCCCACACAGCCAGCACTGTCAGTGCTTCCCCACACAGCCAGCACTGTCGGTGCTCCCCCCCCATACAGCCAGCACTGTCAGTGCTCCCCACACAGCCAGCACTGTCAGTGCTCCCACCACACAGCCAGCACTGTCAGTCCTCCCCCCACACTGCCAGCACTGGCAGTGCTCCCCCACACAGCCAGCGCTGTCAGTGCTCCCCCCACACAGCCAGCACTGTCAGTGCTCTCCCCACACAGCCAGCACTGTCAGTGCTCACCCACACAGCCAGCACTGTCAGTGCACTTCCCCCCCCCTCAGCCAGCACTGTCAGTGCTCCCACCACACAGCCAGCACTGTCAGTGCTCCCACCACACAGCCAGCGCTGTCAGTGCTCCCACCACACAGCCAGCATTGTCAGTGCTCCCACCACACAGCCAGCACTGTCAGTGCTCCCACCACACTGCCAGCATTGTCAGTGCTCCCACCACACAGCCAGCATTGTCAGTGCTCCCACCACACAGCCAGCACTGTCAGTGCTCCCAACACAGCCAGCACTGTCAGTGCTGCCCTCACACAGCCAGCACTTTCAGTGCTCCCCCCACACAGCCCGCACTGCCAGTGCTCCCACCACACAGCCAGCACTGTCAGTGCTCCCCCCCACACAGCCTGCACTGTCAGTGCTCCCACCACAAAGCCAGCACTGTCAGTGCTCCCACCACACAGCCAGCGCTGTCAGTGCACCCCCACACAGCCAGCACTGTCAGTGCTCACTCCACACAGCCAGCACTGTCAGTGCTCCCCCACACAGCCAGCACTGTCAGTGCTCCCCCACACAGCCAGCACTGTCAGTGCTCCCACACACAGCCAGCACTGTCAGTGCTCCCCCACACAGCCCGCACTGTCAGTGCTCCCACCACACAGCCAGCACTGTCAGTGCTCCCCCACACAGCCCGCACTGTCAGTGCTCCCACCACACAGCCAGCACTGTCAGTGCTCCCCCACACAGCCAGCACTGTCAGTGCTCCCCCACACAGCCAGCACTCTCAGTGCTCCCCCCACACAGCCAGCAATGTCAGTGCTCCCACCACACAGCCAGCACAGTCAGCGCTCCCCCACACTGCCAGCACTGTCAGTGCTCCCCCCACACAGGCAGCACTGTCAGTGCTCCCCCCACACAGCCAGGACTGTCAGTGCTCCCCACACAGGCAGCACTGTCAGTGCTCCCCCTACACAGCCAGCACCGTCAGTGCACTTCCACCCCCCCACAGCCAGCACTGTCAGTGCTCCCCCCACACAGCCAGCACTGTTAGTGCTCCCACCACACAGCCAGCACTGTCAGTGCTCCCACCACACAGCCAGCACTGTCAGTGCTCCCCCACACAGCCAGCACTGTCAGTGCTCCCCCCACACAGCCAGCACTGTCAGTGCTCCCCCCACACAGCCAGCACTGTCAGTGCCCCCCCCCCCACACAGCCAGCATTGTCAGTGCTCCCCACACAGCCAGCACTGTCAGTGCTCCCCCACACAGCCAGCACTGCCAGTGCACTTCACCCCCCTCATCCAGCACTGTCAGTGCTCCCCCACACAGCCAGCACTGCCAGTGCTCCCCCCACACAGCCAGAACTGTCAGTGCTCCCCCACACAGCAAGCACTGTCAGTGCTCCCCCACACAGCCAGCACTCTCAGTGATCCCCCCACACAGCGAGCCCTGTCAGTGCTCCCCCCACAGCCAGCACTGTCAGTGCTCCCCCACACAGCCAGCACTGCCAGTGCACTTCACCCCCCCTCAGCCAGCACTCTCAGTGATCCCCCCACACAGCCAGCCCTGTCAGTGCTCCCCCCACAGCCAGCACTGTCAGTGCTCCCCCACACAGCCAGCATTGCCAGTGTTCCCCCACACAGCCAGCACTGTCAGTGCTCCACCCACACAGGCAGAACTGTCAGTGCTCCCCACACACAGCCAGCACTCTCAGTGCCCCCCCCCCCCACAGAGCCAGCACTGTCAGTGCTCCCACTACACAGCCAGCACTGTCAGTGCTCCCCCACACAGCCAGGACTGTCAGGGCTCCCCCCCACACAGCCAGCTCTGTCAGTGCTCCCCCACAGCCAGCATTGTCAGTGCTCCCACCACACAGCCAGCACTGCCAGTTCTCCACCCACAGCCAGCAGTGAGAGTGCTCCCCCCACACAGCCAGCACTGTCAGTGCTCCCCCACACAGCCAGCACTGTCAGTGCTCCCACCACACAACCAGCACTGTCAGTGCTCCCACCACGCAGCCAGCACTGTCAGTGCTCCCACCACACAGCCAGCACTGTCAGTGCTCCCACCACGCAGCCGGCACTGTCAGTGCTCCCACCACACAGCCAGCACTGGCAGTGCTCCCCCACACAGCCAGCGATGTCAGTGCTCCCCCACACAGCAAGCACTGTCAGTGCTCCCCCACACAGCCAGCGATGTCAGTGCTCCCCGACACAGCCAGCACTGTCGGTGCTCCCCCCCATACAGCCAGCACTGTCAGTGCTCCCCCACACAGCCAGCACTGTTAGTGCTCCCACAACACAGCCAGCACTGTCAGTGCTCTCCCCACACAGCCAGCACTGTCAGTGCTCCCCCACACAGCCAGCACTGTCAGTGCACTTCCCCCCCGCCCTCAGCCAGCACTGTCAGTGCTCCCCCACACAGCCAGCACTGTCGGTGCTCCCCCCACACAGCCAGCACTGTCAGTGCTCCCCACACAGCCAGCACTGTCATTGCTCCCCCCACACAGCCAGCACTGTCAGTGCTCCCTCCACACAGCCAGCACTGCCAGTGCTCCCCACACAGCCAGCACTGTCAGTGCTCCCCCCACACAGCCTGCACTGTCAGTGCTCCCCCCACACAGCCAGCACTGTCAGTGCTCCCCCCACACAGCCAGCACTGTCAGTGCTCCCCACACAGCCAGCACTGTCAGTGCTTCCACCACACAGCCAGCACTGTCAGTGCTCCCTCCACACAGCCAGCACTGTCAGTGCTCCCCCCACACAGCCTGCACTGTCAGTGCTCCCCCCACACAGCCAGCACTGTCAGTGCTCCCCCCACACAGCCAGCACTGTCAGTGCTCCCCACACAGCCAGCACTGTCAGTGCTTCCACCACACAGCCAGCACTGTCAGTGCTCCCACCCCACAGCCAGCACTGTCAGTGCTTCCACCACACAGCCAGCACTGTCAGTGCTTCCACCACACAGCCAGCACTGTCAGTGCTCCCCCCACACAGCCAGCACTGTCAGTGCTTCCACCACGCAGCCAGCACTGTCAGTGCTCCCACCACACAGCCAGCCCTGTCAGTGCTCCCCCACACAGTCACCACTGTCAGTGCTCGTCCACACAGCCAGCACTGTCAGTGCTCCCCCCACACAGCCAGCACTGTCAGTGCTCCCACCACACAGCCAGCACTGTCAGTGCTCCCCCCACACAGCCAGCACTGTCAGTGCTCCCAGCACACAGTCAGCACTGTCAGTGCTCCCCCCACACAGCCAGCACTGTCAGTGCTCCCCCACACAGCCAGCACTGTCAGTGCTCCCACCACACAGCCAGCACTGTCAGTGCTCCCCCCACACAGCCAGCACTGTCAGTGCTCCCACCACACAGCCAGCACTGTCAGTGCTCCCCCCACACAGCAAGCACTGTCAGTGCTCCCCCACACAGCCAGCACTGTCAGTGCTCCCCCCACACAGCCAGCACTGTCAGTGCTCCCACCACACAGCCAGCACTGTCAGTGCTCCCCCACACAGCCAGCACTGTCAGTGCTCCCACCATGCAGCCAGCACTGTCAGTGCTCCCCACACAGCCAGCACTGTCAGTGCTCCCCCCACACAGCCAGCACTGTCAGTGCTCCACCCACACAGCCAGCACTGTCAGTGCTCCCCCGCACAGCCAGCACTGTCAGTGCTCCCCCACACAGCCAGCCCTGTCAGTGCTCCCCCCACACAGCCAGCACTGTCAGTGCACTTCCCCCCCGCCCTCAGCCAGCACTGTCAGTGCTCCCCCACACAGCCAGCACTGTCGGTGCTCCCCCCACACAGCCAGCACTGTCAGTGCTCCCCACACAGCCAGCACTGTCATTGCTCCCCCCACACAGCCAGCACTGTCAGTGCTCCCTCCACACAGCCAGCACTGCCAGTGCTCCCCACACAGCCAGCACTGTCAGTGCTCCCCCCACACAGCCTGCACTGTCAGTGCTCCCCCCACACAGCCAGCACTGTCAGTGCTCCCCCCACACAGCCAGCACTGTCAGTGCTCCCCACACAGCCAGCACTGTCAGTGCTTCCACCACACAGCCAGCACTGTCAGTGCTCCCTCCACACAGCCAGCACTGTCAGTGCTCCCCCCACACAGCCTGCACTGTCAGTGCTCCCCCCACACAGCCAGCACTGTCAGTGCTCCCCCCACACAGCCAGCACTGTCAGTGCTCCCCACACAGCCAGCACTGTCAGTGCTTCCACCACACAGCCAGCACTGTCAGTGCTCCCACCCCACAGCCAGCACTGTCAGTGCTTCCACCACACAGCCAGCACTGTCAGTGCTTCCACCACACAGCCAGCACTGTCAGTGCTCCCCCCACACAGCCAGCACTGTCAGTGCTTCCACCACGCAGCCAGCACTGTCAGTGCTCCCACCACACAGCCAGCCCTGTCAGTGCTCCCCCACACAGTCACCACTGTCAGTGCTCGTCCACACAGCCAGCACTGTCAGTGCTCCCCCCACACAGCCAGCACTGTCAGTGCTCCCACCACACAGCCAGCACTGTCAGTGCTCCCCCCACACAGCCAGCACTGTCAGTGCTCCCAGCACACAGTCAGCACTGTCAGTGCTCCCCCCACACAGCCAGCACTGTCAGTGCTCCCCCACACAGCCAGCACTGTCAGTGCTCCCACCACACAGCCAGCACTGTCAGTGCTCCCCCCACACAGCCAGCACTGTCAGTGCTCCCACCACACAGCCAGCACTGTCAGTGCTCCCCCCACACAGCAAGCACTGTCAGTGCTCCCCCACACAGCCAGCACTGTCAGTGCTCCCCCCACACAGCCAGCACTGTCAGTGCTCCCACCACACAGCCAGCACTGTCAGTGCTCCCCCACACAGCCAGCACTGTCAGTGCTCCCACCATGCAGCCAGCACTGTCAGTGCTCCCCACACAGCCAGCACTGTCAGTGCTCCCCCCACACAGCCAGCACTGTCAGTGCTCCACCCACACAGCCAGCACTGTCAGTGCTCCCCCGCACAGCCAGCACTGTCAGTGCTCCCCCACACAGCCAGCCCTGTCAGTGCTCCCCCCACACAGCCAGCACTGTCAATGCTCCCCCACACAGCCAGCACTGTCAGTGCTCCCCCGCACAGCCAGCACTGTCAGTGCTCCCCAACACAGCCAGCACTGTCAGTGCTCTCCCCACACAGCCAGCACTGTCAGTGCACCCCCACACAGCCAGCACTGTCAGTGCTCCACCCACACAGCCAGCACTGTCAGTGCTCCCCCGCACAGCCAGCACTGTCAGTGCTCCCACCACACAGCCAGCACTGTCAGTGCTCCCCCACACAGCCAGCACTGACAGTGCTCCCCCCACACAGTCAGCACTGTCAGTGCTCCCACCCACACAGCCAGCACTGTCAGTGCTCCCCCACACAGCCAGCACTGTCAGTGCTCCCACCACACAACCAGCACTGTCAGTGCTCGCAACACTCAGCCAGCACTGTCAGTGCTCCCCCACACAGCCAGCACTGTCAGTGCTCCCACCACACAGCCAGCACTGTCAGTGCTCCCCCCACGCAGCCAGCACTGTCAGTGCTCCCCCACACAGCCAGCACTGTCAGTGCTCCCCCACACAGCCAGCACTGTCAGTGCTCCCCCACACAGCCAGCACTGTCAGTGCTCCCCCGACACAGCCAGCACTGTCAGTGCTCCCCCACACAGCCAGCACTGTCAGTGCTCCCCCACACAGCCAGCACTGTCAGTGCTCCCCCCACACAGCCAGCACTGTCAGTGCTCCCCCATACAGCCAGCAGTGTCAGTGCTCCCCCATACAGCCAGCACTGTCAGTGCTCCCCCCACACAACCAGCAGTGTCAGTGCTCCCCCATACAGCCAGCACTGTCAGTGCTCCCCCCACACAGCCAGCACTGTCAGTGCTCCCCCCACACAGCCAGCACTGTCAGTGTTCCCCTACACAGCCAACACTGTCAGTGCTCCACCCACACAGCCAGCACTGTCAGTGCTCCCCCACACAGCCAGCACTGTCAGTGCTCCCCCACACAGCCAGCACTGTCAGTGCTCCCCCCACACAGCCAGCACTGTCAGTGCTCCCCCCACACAGCCAGCACTGTCAGTGCTCCCCCACACAGCCAGCACTGTCAGTGCTCCCCCATACAGCCAGCACTGTCAGTGCTCCCACCACACAGCCAGCATTGTCAGTGCTCCCACCACACAGCCAGCACTGTCAGTGCTCCACCCACACAGCCAGCACTGTCAGTGCTCCCCCCACAAAGCCAGCACTGTCAGTGCTCCCACCACACAGCCAGCACTGCCAGTGCTCTCCCACACAGCCAGCACTGTCAGTGCTCCCCCGCACAGCCAGCACTGTCAGTGCTCCCACCACACAGCCAGCACTGACAGTGCTCTCCCACACAGCCAGCACTGTCAGGGCTCCCCCGCACAGCCAGCATTGTCAGTGCTCCCACCACACAGCCAGCACTGCCAGTGCTCCCACCACACAGCCAGCACTGTTAGTGCTCCCACCACACAGCCAGCACTGTCAGTGCTCCAACCACACACAGCCAGCACTTTCAGTGCTCCCACCACACAGCCAGCACTGTCAGGGACCCCCCACACAGCCAGCACTGTCAGTGCTCCCCCACACAGCCAGCACTGTCAGTGCTCCCACCACACAGCCAGCACTGTCAGTGCTCCCCCCACACAGCCAGCACTGTCAGTGCTCCCACCACACAGCCAGCACTGTCAGTGCTCCCCCCCCACACAGCCAGCACTGTCAGTGCTCCCCCGCACAGCCAGCACTGTCCGTGCTCCCAACACACAGCCAGCACTGTCAGTGCTCCCCCCACACAGCCAGCACTGTCCGTGCTCCCAACACACAGCCAGCACTGTCTGTGCTCCCCCACACAGCCAGCACTGTCAGTGCTCCGCCAAACATCCAGCACTGTCAGTGCTCCCCCACACAGCCAGCACTGTCAGTGCTCCCCCATACAGCCAGCACTGTCAGTGCTCCCACCACACAGCCAGCACTGTCAGTGCTCCCACCACACAGCCAGCACTGTCAGAGCTCCCACCACACAGCCAGCACTGTCAGTGCTCCCACCACACAGTCAGCACTGCCAGTGCTCCCCCACACAGCCAGCACTGTCAGTGCTCCCCCGTACAGCCAGCACTGTCAGTGCTCCCCCACACAGCCAGCACTGTCAGTGCTCCCCCCACACAGTCAGCACTGTCAGTGCTTCCACCACACAGCCAGCACTGTCAGTGCTCCCCCACACAGCCTGCACTGTCAGTGCTCCCCCCACACAGTCAGCACTGTCAGTGCTTCCACCACACAGCCAGCACTGTCAGTGCTCCCACCACACAGCCAGCCCTGTCAGTGCTCCCCCCACACAGCCAGCACTGTCAGTGCACCCCCACACAGGCAGCACTGTCAGTGCTTCCACCACACAGCCAGCACTGTCAGTGCTCCCACCACACAGCCAGCCCTGTCAGTGCTCCCACCACACAGCCAGCACTGCCAGTTCTCCACCCACAGCCAGCACTGCCAGTGCTCTCCCTCAGAGCTAGCACTGTCAGTGCTCCCCCACAGAGCCAGCACTGTCAGTGCTCCCACCATACAACCAGCACTGTCAGTGCTCCCACCACACGGCCAGCACTGTCAGTGCTCCCACCACACAGCCAGCACTGTCTGTGCTCCCCCCACACAGCCAGCACTGTCAGTGCTTCCCCACCCAGCCAGCACTGTCGGTGCTCCCCCCCCATACAGCCAGCACTGTCAGTGCTCCCCACACAGCCAGCACTGTCAGTGCTCCCACCACACAGCCAGCACTGTCAGTCCTCCCCTCACACTGCCAGCACTGGCAGTGCTCCCCCACACAGCCAGCGCTGTCAGTGCTCCCCCCACACAGCCAGCACTGTCAGTGCTCTCCCCACACAGCCAGCACTGTCAGTGCTCACCCACACAGCCAGCACTGTCAGTGCACTTCCCCCCCCCCTCAGCCAGCACTGTCAGTGCTCCCACCACACAGCCAGCACTGTCAGTGCTCCCACCACACAGCCAGCGCTGTCAGTGCTCCCACCACACAGCCAGCATTGTCAGTGCTCCCACCACACAGCCAGCACTGTCAGTGCTCCCACCACACTGCCAGCATTGTCAGTGCTCCCACCACACAGCCAGCATTGTCAGTGCTCCCACCACACAGCCAGCACTGTCAGTGCTCCCAACACAGCCAGCACTGTCAGTGCTGCCCTCACACAGCCAGCACTTTCAGTGCTCCCCCCACACAGCCCGCACTGCCAGTGCTCCCACCACACAGCCAGCACTATCAGTGCTCCCCCCCACACAGCCAGCACTGTCAGTGCTCCCACCACAAAGCCAGCACTGTCAGTGCTCCCAGCACACAGCCAGCGCTGTCAGTGCACCCCCACACAGCCAGCACTGTCAGTGCTCCCTCCACACAGCAAGCACTGTCAGTGCTCCCCCACACAGCCAGCACTTTCAGTGCTCCCCCCACACAGCCAGCACTGTCAGTGCTCCCACACACAGCCAGCACTGTCAGTGCTCCCCCACACAGCCCGCACTGTCAGTGCTCCCACCACACAGCCAGCACTGTCAGTGCTCCCCCACAAAGCCAGCACTGTCAGTGCTCCCCCCACACAGCCAGCACTCTCAGTGCTCCCCCCATACAGCCAGCACTGTCAGTGCTCCCCCACACAGCCAGCACTCTCAGTGCTCCCCCCACACAGCCAGCACTGTCAGTGCTCCCACCACACAGCCAGCAATGTCAGTGCTCCCACCACACAGCCAGCACAGTCAGCGCTCCCCCACACAGGCAGCACTGTCAGTGCTCCCCCCACACAGCCAGGACTGTCAGTGCTCCCCACACAGGCAGCACTGTCAGTGCTCCCCCTACACAGCCAGCACCGTCAGTGCACTTCCACCCCCCCACAGCCAGCACTGTCAGTGCTCCCCCCACACAGCCAGCACTATCAGTGCTCCCACCACACAGCCAGCACTGTCAGTGCTCCCACCACACAGCCAGCACTGTCAGTGCTCCCCCACACAGCCAGCACTGTCAGTGCTCCCCCCACACAGCCAGCATTGTCAGTGCTCCCCCACACAGCCAGCACTGGCAGTGCTCCCACCCACACAGCCAGCACTGTCAGTGCTCCCAACACACAGCCAGCACTGTCAGTGCTCCCCCACACAGCCAGCACTGTCAGTGCTCCCACCACACAGCCAGCACTGTCAGTGCTCTCCCCACACAGCCAGCACTGTCAGTGCTCACCCACACAGCCAGCACTGTCAGTGCACTCCCCCCCTCAGCCAGCACTGTCAGTGCTCCCACCACACAGCCAGCACTGTCAGTGCTCCCACCACACAGCCAGCGCTGTCAGTGCTCCCACCACACAGCCAGCACTGTCAGTGCTCCCACCACACAGCGAGCACTGTCAGTGCTCCCCCACACAGCCAGCACTGTCAGTGCTCCCCCACACAGCCAGCACTGTCAGTGCTCCCCCACACAGCCAGCACTATCAGTGCTCCCACCACACAGCCAGGACTGTCAGTGCTCCCCCACACAGACAGCACTGTCAGTGCTCCCCCCACACTGCCAGCACTGTCAGTGCTCCCAGCACTGTCAGTGCTCCCATCACACCGCCAGCACTGTCAGTGCTCCCCCCACACAGCCAGCACTGTCAGTGCTCCCACCACACAGCCAGCACTGTCAGTGCTCTCCCCACACAGCCAGCACTGTCAGTGCTCACCCACACAGCCAGCACTGTCAGTGCACTCCCCCCCCTCAGCCAGCACTGTCAGTGCTCCCACCACACAGCCAGCACTGTCAGTGCTCCCACCACACAGCCAGCGCTGTCAGTGCTCCCACCACACAGCCAGCACTGTCAGTGCTCCCACCACACAGCGAGCACTGTCAGTGCTCCCCCCACACAGCCAGCACTGTCAGTGCTCCCCCACACAGCCAGCACTGTCAGTGCTCCCCCACACAGCCAGCACTATCAGTGCTCCCACCACACAGCCAGCACTGTCAGTGCTCCCCCACACAGACAGCACTGTCAGTGCTCCCCCCACACTGCCAGCACTGTCAGTGCTCCCAGCACTGTCAGTGCTCCCATCACACCGCCAGCACTGTCAGTGCTCCCCCCACACAGCCAGCACTGTCAGTGCTCCCACCACACAGCCAGCACCGTCAGTGCTCCCCCACACAGCCAGCACTGTCAGTGCCCCCACCCCACACAGCCAGCACTGTCAGTCCTCCCACCACACAGCCAGCACTGCCAGTTCTCCACCCACAGCCAGCACTGCCAGTGCTCTCCCTCAGAGCTAGCACTGTCAGTGCTCCCCCACAGAGCCATCACTGTCAGTGCTCCCACCACACAACCAGCACTGTCAGTGCTCCCACCACACGGCCAGCACTGTCAGTGCTCCCACCACACAGCCAGCACTGTCTGTGCTCCCCCCACACAGCCAGCACTGTCAGTGCTTCCCCACACAGCCAGCACTGTCGGTGCTCCCCCCCCATACAGCCAGCACTGTCAGTGCTCCCCACACAGCCAGCACTGTCAGTGCTCCCACCACACAGCCAGCACTGTCAGTCCTCCCCCCACACTGCCAGCACTGGCAGTGCTCCCCCACACAGCCAGCGCTGTCAGTGCTCCCCCCACACAGCCAGCACTGTCAGTGCTCTCCCCACACAGCCAGCACTGTCAGTGCTCACCCACACAGCCAGCACTGTCAGTGCACTTCCCCCCCCCTCAGCCAGCACTGTCAGTGCTCCCACCACACAGCCAGCACTGTCAGTGCTCCCACCACACAGCCAGCGCTGTCAGTGCTCCCACCACACAGCCAGCATTGTCAGTGCTCCCACCACACAGCCAGCACTGTCAGTGCTCCCACCACACTGCCAGCATTGTCAGTGCTCCCACCACACAGCCAGCATTGTCAGTGCTCCCACCACACAGCCAGCACTGTCAGTGCTCCCAACACAGCCAGCACTGTCAGTGCTGCCCTCACACAGCCAGCACTTTCAGTGCTCCCCCCACACAGCCCGCACTGCCAGTGCTCCCACCACACAGCCAGCACTGTCAGTGCTCCCCCCCACACAGCCTGCACTGTCAGTGCTCCCATCACAAAGCCAGCACTGTCAGTGCTCCCACCACACAGCCAGCGCTGTCAGTGCACCCCCACACAGCCAGCACTGTCAGTGCTCACTCCACACAGCCAGCACTGTCAGTGCTCCCCCACACAGCCAGCACTGTCAGTGCTCCCCCACACAGCCAGCACTGTCAGTGCTCCCACACACAGCCAGCACTGTCAGTGCTCCCCCACACAGCCCGCACTGTCAGTGCTCCCACCACACAGCCAGCACTGTCAGTGCTCCCCCACACAGCCCGCACTGTCAGTGCTCCCACCACACAGCCAGCACTGTCAGTGCTCCCCCACACAGCCAGCACTGTCAGTGCTCCCCCACACAGCCAGCACTCTCAGTGCTCCCCCCACACAGCCAGCAATGTCAGTGCTCCCACCACACAGCCAGCACAGTCAGCGCTCCCCCACACTGCCAGCACTGTCAGTGCTCCCCCCACACAGGCAGCACTGTCAGTGCTCCCCCCACACAGCCAGGACTGTCAGTGCTCCCCACACAGGCAGCACTGTCAGTGCTCCCCCTACACAGCCAGCACCGTCAGTGCACTTCCACCCCCCCACAGCCAGCACTGTCAGTGCTCCCCCCACACAGCCAGCACTGTTAGTGCTCCCACCACACAGCCAGCACTGTCAGTGCTCCCACCACACAGCCAGCACTGTCAGTGCTCCCCCACACAGCCAGCACTGTCAGTGCTCCCCCCACACAGCCAGCACTGTCAGTGCTCCCCCCACACAGCCAGCACTGTCAGTGCCCCCCCCCCACACAGCCAGCATTGTCAGTGCTCCCCACACAGCCAGCACTGTCAGTGCTCCCCCACACAGCCAGCACTGCCAGTGCACTTCACCCCCCTCATCCAGCACTGTCAGTGCTCCCCCACACAGCCAGCACTGCCAGTGCTCCCCCCACACAGCCAGAACTGTCAGTGCTCCCCCACACAGCAAGCACTGTCAGTGCTCCCCCACACAGCCAGCACTCTCAGTGATCCCCCCACACAGCGAGCCCTGTCAGTGCTCCCCCCACAGCCAGCACTGTCAGTGCTCCCCCACACAGCCAGCACTGTCAGTGCGACCCCCCACACAGCCAGCACTGTCAGTGCTCCTCCACACAGCCAGCACTGTCAGTGCTCCAACCACACAGCCAGCACTGTCAGTGCTCCCACCACACAGCCAGCACTGTCAGTGCTCCCACCACACAGCCAGCACTGTCAGTGCTCCCACCACACAGCCAGCACTTTCAGTGCTCCCACCCCACACAGCCAGCACTGTCAGTGCTCCCCCACACAGCCAGCCCTGTCTGTGCTCCCCCACACAGCCAGCACTGTCAGTGCTCCCCCCACACAGCCAGCACTGTCAGTGCTCCCCCACACAGCCAGCACTGTCAGTGCTCCCCCACACAGCCAGCACTGTCAGTGCTCCCCCACACAGCCAGCACTGTCAGTGCTCCCCCCACACAGTCAGCACTGTCAGTGCTCCCCCACACAGCCAGCCCTGTCTGTGCTCCCCCACACAGCCAGCACTGTCAGTGCTCCCCCCACACAGCCAGCACTGTCAGTGCTCCCCCCACACAGCCGGCACTGTCAGTGCTCCCCCACACAGCCAGCACTGTCAGTGCTCCCACCACACAGCCAGCACTGTCAGTGCTCCCACCACACAGCCAGACCTGTCAGTGCTCCCACCACACAGCCAGCACTGTCTGTGCTCCCCGCACACAGCCAGCACTGCCAGTGCTCTCCCACACAGCCAGCACTGTCAGTGCTCCCACCACACAGCCAGCACTGTCAGTGCTCCCCACACAGCCAGCACTGTCAGTGCTCCCACCACACAGCCAGCACTGTCAGTGCTCCCACCACACAGCCAGCACTGTCAGTGCTCCCCCAACCCAGCCAGCACTGTCAGTGCTTCCACCACACAGCCAGCACTGTCAGTGCTCCCCACGCAGCCAGCACTGTCAGTGCTCCCACCACGCAGCCAGCACTCTCAGTGCTCCCCCACACAGCCGGCACTGTCAGTGCTCCCACCACACAGCCAGCACTGTCAGTGTTCCCCACGCCCCAGACCCAGCTCCTGATTGGCTGAGAGGTTGTCAGTCAGCGCCAGGAGATACTGATTGGCTGAGAGACTGTCAGTCAGCGGCTGGATCTCCTGGTTGGCTGAGAGACTGTCAGTCAGCGGCTAGAGCTCCTGATTGGCTGAGAGGCTGTCAGTCAGCGGCTAGAGCTCCTGATTGGCTGAGAGGCTGCCAGTCAGCGCCAGGGGATACTGATTGGCTGAGAGACTGTCAGTCAGCGGCTGGATCTCCTGATTGGCTGAGAGACTGTCAGTCAGCGGCTGGATCTCCTGATTGGCTGAGAGACTGTCAGTCAGCGGCTGGAGCTCCTGATTGGCTGAGAGGCTGTCAGTCAGCGGCTGGAGCTCCTGATTGGCTGAGAGACTGTCAGTCAGCGGCTGGAGCTCCTGATTGGCTGAGAGGCTGTCAGTCAGAGGCTGGAGCTCCTGATTGGCTGAGAGACTGTCAGTTAGCGGCTGGAGCTCCTGATTGGCTGAGAGACTGTCAGTCAGCGTTTGGGGCTCCTGATTGGCTGAGAGACTGTCAGTCAGCGGCTTGTGCTCCTGATTGGCAGAGTGGCTGTCAGTCAGCGGCTGGAGCTCCTGATTGGCTGAGAGACTGCCAGTCAGCGGCTGGAGCTCCTGATTGGCTGAGAGAGTGTCAGTCAGCGGCTGGAGCTCCTGATTGGCTGAGAGGCTGTTAGTAGCGGCTGGAGCTCCTGATTAGCTGAGAGGCTGTCAGTCAGCGGCTGGAGCTCCTGATTGGCTGAGCGTCTGTGAGTCAGCGGTTGGAGCTCCTGATTGGCTTAGAGGCTGTCAGTTAGCGGCTGGAGCTCCTGATTGGCTGAGAGACTGTCAGTTAGCGGCTGGAGCTCCTGATTGGCTGAGAGACTGTCAGTCAGCGGTTGGGGCTCCTGATTGGCTGAGACACTGTCAGTCAGCGGCTGGAGCTCCTGATTGGCTGAGAGACTGTCAGTCAGCGGTTGGGGCTCCTGATTGGCTGAGAGACTGTTACTCAGCGGCTGGAGATGCTGATTGGCTGAGAGGCTGTCAGTCAGCGGTTGGGGCTCCTGATTGGCTGAGAGACTGTCAGTCAGCGGCTGGATCTCCTGATTGGCTGAGAGGCTGTCAGTCAACGGCTGGAGCTCCTGATTGGCTGAGAGGCTGCCAGTCAGCGGCTGGAGCTCCTGATTGGCTGAGAGACTGTCAGTCAGCGGTTGGGGCTCCTGAATGGCTGAGAGGCTGCCAGTCAGCGGCTGGAGATCCTGATTGGCTGAGAGGCTGTCAGTCAGCGGTTGGGGCTCCTGATAGGCTGAGAGGCTGTCAGTCAGCGGTTGGAGCTCCTGATTGGCTGAGATGGTTTCATTCAGCGGCTGGAGCTCCTGATTGGCTGAGAGGCTGTTAGTAGCGGCTGGAGCTCCTGATTGGCTGAGAGGCTGTTAGTAGCGGTTGGGGCTCCTGATTGGCTGAGAGATTGTCAGTCAGCGGCTGGAGCTCCTGATTGGCTGAGAGACTGTCAGTCAGCGGCTGGAGCTCCTGATTGGCTGAGAGACTGTCAGCCAGCGGCTGGGGCTCCTGATTGGCTGAGAGGCTGTCAGTCAGCGGCTGGAGCTCCTGATTGGCTGAGAGGCTGTCAGTCAGCGTCTGGAGCTCCTGATTGGCTGAGGTGGTTTCAGTCAGCGGCTGGAGCTCCTGATTGGCTGAGAGGTTTTCAGTCCGTTTTATTTTCTCATTAATTTAATAATTGATGTGACCGGATATTTCACCCCGACCTTGATCTGCTCCCTGAACCTGGACTGAGTCACCACATAAATAAATGTGTTTGTGCAGCAATTTAAATCCTGCAGCATAAATCCGACTTGTTGTAAAGTATATTGAGGCTCGGTGAGGTAAACTAATTCACTCAAATCCAAATAGAAAAATTTAATAACAGACACGGTCCAGAGGAGGATGAACGCTCCGGAGATGCTGAAGAGTAAAATCATTGACTTCCTTCTGCTCTCCATCTCTGGGTCGCTGCGATTGTCTCCCTGACTCTGGGCCCTCAGTGCCTTCCGGACCCGACTGCTGAGTAAAATGTGTCTGACTGTCAGAGCGTTGGTCAACAGGATTGAGAAGAACGGCACCAATGGGGTTACAACCTGAGCAAACCAGCGATACCCACCCCATCCCGGGTCAGTGAGAACGCTGCTCTTTGTGACGCAGAACCACTGGACATTGTCGATTATCCTCCCAGGTTCCCATGTAAAGTACTGGGGGATGTTTTTCACACAGAGCAGGAGGCCGCTTGTGGACAGAACCACAGCCGCAGTTTTCCCGGTGCAATATTTACTTTTCAGTTTCTGGCAGCGAATGGCCACAAATCGATCAAAGGAGAAAGTGAGGGTGAACCAGACAGAACAGTCCCTGGCTGCAGCCTGCAGGACACCGTTAACACGGCACACAGGGGTGAGGTCCAGGAAACTCCAGGGGAAATAATAACCACTGATCATGTTCAGTATGGGTTTAGTGATAATAAACAGCAGATCCGCCGTTGCCATGGCCACCAGGTAGCGAGTGGTGCAGGTAGAGAGGCCACACTTCCCCCGACACAGAATCACAATTCCCAGTATATTAACTGTCAGAGAGAGAAAGGAGAGACGCGGGAAATTACTGGGTAATGAATCTCCCTGTCTGAACCAGGACACAATTGCAGCATCAATATATAGTGGGTGGATGGGGGTGTGGGGAGAGGAGTGGGCACAGAGATTAACATTGCAGAGAGGGGAGTAGGAAATGTAACTCCAGTGTTAAAGGTGGGGAATGGGGGGAAAGTGTGAATTGCAGCCCTGTCAGTTTGATGGCAGTGGTAGGAAAATGTTTATAATTCAGAGACCTTTGGGAGAGGTTACATTTCTCATTTAGTCTGATTTACAGGATTCACTCAGGCCGGCCAGGTTTCCCAAACCGGATACAAACATACCCGAGATTGTCATCCCAGCTCAATTATTGGACCACACCCCGGATTGGACCGTTCCCTGGACTGGATTTCTGATGGGGTTGGACCCCACTCCTGGTTTATTTGAATACTCCACGATCAATGGGAAAAATAAAACAAACGCGGGACCTTCCCACTTCATAACCATGGGAGGAATAGAAATATAGAATGTACAGTGCAAAAGGAAGCCATTCGGCCCATCGAGTCTGCAACGGCCCTTTGAAAGAGAAAACCAGTTCAGCCCACCCCATCCCCATAACCCAGTGACCCCATCAAAATTAACTGGAAACTAAACACAATTTATCTTGGCCAATCCACCTAACCCGCACATCTTTGGACTGTGGGAGGAAACCGGAGCACCCGGAGGAAACCCACGCAGATACGGGGAGGATGTGCAGACTCCGCACAGACAGTCACCCAAGCCGGGAATCGAACCTGGGACCCTGGAGCTGTGAATCAACTGTGCCAAACACTGTGCAACCGTGCAGCCCAGCCTGTCCAGAATAGAGTCTGCCCAGTCTCCAGAACATCCCGAGGGATCCCCCCTCCCAGGTTTAGTCATTCATACAGCACCCGCTCCCAGGAATCCCCCATTGCCATGTCTGGAACATCCCAACATCACTGTTCCCAGGAATCCATCCTCTCCCTGTTTGAAAACAATCCCTGCCAAGCTTTTCTCAGGAATATTCCCGCTCCGGCATTGGACATTCCCCAGGGTTCACTTGGCCGGAATAGACTCTCTCCAGATTCGGACTCATTGCATTCGACAAAAAAGTAGGAACATTCCAAAACAAGAGCGTTAAGATGGAGGAGAAAGTTCCCAGAATAAAGTTGTTTAAATTAAAGTTACATCCTGTGGGACCTAACATCCGAATTGGACGATGAGATGTTGCTCCTCCAGCTTGCATTGGGCTTCACTGCATTCTGGCAGCAGGCCAAGGACAGACATGTGGGCCTGAGAGCAAGGTGCTGAGTTAACATGGCCACAACAGGAAGGCTGGGGCCATGCTGTGGGCTGAGTGAAGGTGTTCCACAAAGCAGTCTCCCAGTCTGCGTTTAGTCTCCCCAATGTCGAGGAGGCGGTATTGGCAGCAGCGAATACAGGAGAACAAATTGAAGGCACAGAAGTGAAACGCTGCTTCCCCAGAAAGGAGTTTGTTGCCGAGAACCGGGAGACGGGAGGAGGTAAAGGGACAGTTGTTGCACCGTCTGTGATTGCAGGGGAAGGTGCTGGGGGAAGGGAAAGGGGTGTGGGGTGTGAGGGGGAAGTGGACAAGGGGGAGGGAGCGGTACCTGAGGAATGCAGACATTGAGGGGGGTGGTTGGAGAGAGGTGAAGATGTGTTTGGTGGTGACATCATGCTGGAGTTGGCAGAAATGGAGGAGGATTTTCCTTTCAATGGGGAGGCTGATGGTGTGGAAAGTGAGGAGGGGAACCCTATCATGTTTCCGGGAGGGAGGGGGATGTGTGAGGACAGAGGTGTGAGAAGTGAATTGAACACGATTGAGAGCCCTGTTAACAAAGGAAGGTGGTGGGGACGGCCCGGTTAAGGAAAAGACAGACATGCCAGGGGGGCTATTTTCGAAGACGCCAGCATCAGAACAGAGGCGATGGAGGCGGAGAAAGTGGGAGAATGAGATGCAGTCTTTACAGGAAGCAGGGTATGAGGATCTGTACACAACCCTCGTGTTGGGGAACGGAGGTGCAGAGGGATTGGACGTCCATTGTGAAGATTAGGCGGTTCGGGCCAGGGAAATGGACCTTGTTTACGACACCAGAGGAATCAGGAAACATAAAATCCCCACAGTGCAGAAGGAGGCCATTCGGCCCATTAAGTCTGTACCAAACCTCTGAAAGAGTACCTCAACCAAGCTCACTCCCCCGCCTATCTCATTAACCCCTGAATCTAACCTACACATCTTTTTGGACACTACGGAGTAATTTAGCATGGCCAATCCACCTAACCTGCACATCTTTGGGCTATGGGAGGTAACCGGAGACCCGGAGGAAACCCACACAGACAGGGAGAGAAAGTGCAGTCTCCACACAGACAGTCACCCAAGGTAGGAATTGATTTCGGGATCCTGCTACTGTGAGGCAGCAGTGCAAACCACTGTGTCACTGTGACACCGCTGTCTTTGGGAAGGGCAGAACAGGGTAAAGCGGATGGAATCAAGATGGGAAGAAATGATCTTGGTGGGGCGGGAACAGGCCAAAATAATGGGTGCACTGCGACGTTCCTGTTTGTGGATATTGGGAAGGAGGTAGAAACGGGAGGTTGATGCAGGATGTGTGGGGTTGTGGGACTATGATGTCCAAGGCTGAGGACAGAAGATATCCAGAGTCAAGGAGGTCAGTGAAAGCCCTGGAAACAATATCATGATGTTTGGTGGTGTGCTGCTGGTCCAGGGGGAGGTACCAGGATGGGCCTGAGAGCTGACGGTCAGCCTCTGTGAGGAAGAGGTCAGGACACCAGACAATAATGGTACCACCCTTGTGAGCAGCTTAGATCACCAGGCCAGGGTTGGATATTAGAGAGAGGATTGGAGCAAGTTTAGAGTGAGTCAGGATAGAGTTGGTGAGAGGCACAGGGAAATTGAGACGGTCGATGTCGCACTGACAGATCTCAATGAAAAGATCAAGAGCTGATAGGAGGCCAGAGGGCGGGGTCCAGGTAGAGGGAGATTACTGGAGGTGGATGGATTTCACAACAAATATTCATAAAATAGACAGAAACAGCAGAGACAATATTATCTATTCACTGGTCACCATCAGAATAATTACCAAAGAATTGAAAAGCAGAAGTCGGTCTCTGTTATTCTTGAATTTAGAACAGAATATAATCAAATCTTCCAGTCACAATGTCAACAGTTGGAAGCATTGAATTAGAAGTCTGAGTTAAAAGAAATCCAGTAACACAGAGTACACTAAATAGCCGGCACATATTCCAAAGTCAACATTCTTCCTGACACATTTCATCCAATTATTTCAATAACTACCAGAAATAATAGATCTGAGTGGTATGATGGATGTTAAACAATTTGATTTTCTAAAGGCCGTCAGTAAGATCCGACATAACAGACTGATGGGTAATCTCAGAGCCAGTGGAGTTAGGGGACACAGCAGCAGGATGGACACATGCGGGCGACACACAGAGAAAACAGGGAGAGGAGTTAAAGGGATTTAGGCTGATTGGTGGAAGGTGGGAAGTGGTGTTCCACAAGGATCAGCACTGGGATCACTCTCCTTCACCATTCCCATCAACAGTATGGGATCGGGAAGCAGAATGATAATTACACAATTTACAGACAAAATCAAATTGAGAGTGATAGTGAATACAGAGGCAGAATACAACTAATTACAGGCACACACCATCATTCATTATGAATTTGCAAAGTGGGTATTTCGATGGGACATTAATGTCCCGACAGATCAGTGTCCGCTGCTGCATTTTGTTCAGAACAATAAGTCCCCCAATCGCTCCTTGGAAAACAAGTGTGTGAATGGACTGGAGGGGTTTCTGGCTTCAGGTGAATAGATTCACAAATCGTGTGAAGCAGAAAGACAGTTTAAAAACACCCATAAAAATTGATCAAACATGTGAGTTCATTTCAGGATGAATAGGAATGAGAAAATATCACAAAACCTAGTGGAATACTGCACTGTTGTGGGTTTTATGAAACATTAGAGTGTGGGTGATATCTGTTCCTGTTAGAGTAGATCAATAGAAAACAGAGATAGAGACATTGCACTTCATACAATAAATATCAAACATCTTCAAAACACATCCAAACTCTTCCTGCTTTCAACCTATTCCAAAGTTAAAACACACAGAGAGAACTCCACAGAATGGAGCGACCCCTCACCAATAAAATACATCATTTCAAAATAGAACCAACTAATTTCAGTCCAGTTACTGACCCACACACAATACAATTCCACACGGACAGATAGTCCCAGTAATAGATAGATAATTGGATCAGATATTCCACTCTGGTGAGAGACCCACAGTCAGTACAATTCTACACTGACAGACATTTCCAGTAATCCTTGTTCACCGCTGTCAGATATTCCACTCTGGTTAGTGATCCACACTCAGTACAATTCCACACTGACAGATACTTCCAGTAATCCTTCTTCACCGCTGTCAGATATTCCACTCTGGATAGTGACCCACAGTCAGTACAATTCTACACTGACAGATACCCACACTCAGTGTGATTTCATTCTTTCTCCTCCTAAACCTCCCTTCAGAGAGATTGCCTTTACTGAGATCCAATCTAACATTATACAAGATTCCACTCAATATAATAACTTCCCCGGTCAGAGATCCAGTGAGTTACAAACAGAGGTTTATTGTGAGTTGATGAAAGGGATTCAAACCATTGACAGGCTTAAAGACATTTGACAATTATATCGTTGACCAGGTGTCGATATAACAGTGAGCACGAGATCAGGATCAGATATTTTCAGTCCCAGTTTAAAATCAGAGAGCCGCTCACACACAGATTTACACAACTTCAATGGTGATGGTCACTTACCAGGAACACCAACAATAGCCAGGATTGGGTAGAATATTTTCTCAGCAGTCTGAATTGGATAAAGCATTTTCAGTGTGAAGTGATGTGTCCCTTCCTGCGATTGGCAATCTCTCTGTCTAAAACTCTGAGGTTAAATATTCTCCAAGCTTTTAATTAATACTCTGTGGAACGCTTCAGGGAAATTGAGGTTGTGACATCGTTTAACTTATTTTTCAAGATGTGAACAAACAGATTACGATATTGTGTTCAGTGAAAGAAAATATTATTTTTCTGAGTGAGTGACCTCTTTGCAAACACTGGACGGTGTTGATCACATTGTTCAACTAACATTAACAGAAAGGATGCTGTCCACTCAGACACCATCAGTCCCATTTCTACATCTCAGATTGTTTCAGTGATAACCCTCACTCCACTGTAACCATTCAGTGATTCAGTTCCAATTATCAGTGTGTTTCTCTGGGTGTGTCCCCTGCACTCTGGGGAGTAGCTGTCTCTGGAACTGTGACCATTCAGTGATTCTGTTCCAATTGTCCGTGTGTTTCTCTGGGTGGTTCCACTGCACTCTGGGATGTAGCTGCCTCTGTAACTGTGACCATTCAGTGATTCAGTTCCAATTGTCAGTGTGTTTCTCTGGGTTATTCCACTGCACTCTGGGGTGTAGCTGCCTCTGTAACTGTGACCATTCAGTGATTCAGTTCCAATTGTCAGTGTGTTTCTCTGGGTGGTTCCACTGCACTCTGGGGTGTAGCTGTCTCTGTAACTGTGACCATTCAGTGATTCTGTTCCAATTGTCCGTGTGTTTCTCTGGGTGGTCCCACTGCACTCTCGGATGTAGCTGCCTCTGTAACTGTGACCATTCAGTGATTCAGTTCCAATTGTCAGTGTGTTTCTCTGGGTGGTTCCACAGCACTCTGGGATGTAGCTGCCTCTGTAACTGTGACCATTCCTTTATTTTATTTCCGTTGTTTCTGTTTGAGAATAAGTAGAACATTTCAATGTCTCCAAAATCTGGGACTATTTAAAGTGCAAAGTATGAGATCCCATATCTGAATCTGATTCAGCCCCTCAAACTAAGAAAATATTTAGAATCATTGGAACCTCAGAAAACTCTGAGGCTGCGGCAGCGAAAACTCATCACCTCAGAGAGCAGCATTAAAACATATTCAGCAGTGAAAACTAATACCCCGTCCCTGACTGACACCGGCCTCCATCTGATACACACTTCAACTGGGAGAGAGGCGGGGTGAGATGTGGAGGAAGAGAGAACTGGTGTGTGAGATGTGCTGATAGAAGACAGCGTGAGAGAGAAAGAGGGTGGGAGGAGAGATATTGGGAGAGAAAGAGGGTGGAGAAATAAAGGATAAAACGGGAGAAAGAGGTGGATTGTCTGAGAGAAAGGGAAGCAGAGAGTGGAGAGGGTGAGTGGCTGAGGGAGGCCGATTGGGTGAGAAGGATGGTGTATTAAATACTCACATAATCTTAGACATAAGTACAGGAGAGAGCGACTGAGTGACTGAGGGAGCGGGAGAGGGAAAGATTGTGAGGGAAAGTGTGAGAGAGGGAAAGAGAGTGAGAGAAAGTGTGATAGAGGGAAAGAGTGTGAGAGAGGGAAAGAGAGTGAGAGAATGTGTGATAGAGGGAAAGAGTGTGAGAAAAAGTGTGAGAGAGGGAAAGAGTGTGAGAGAAAGTGTGATAGAGGGAAAGAGTGTGAGAGAAAGTGTGAGAGAGGGAAACAGTGTGAGAGAAAGTGTGAGAGAGGGAAAGAGAGTCAGAGAAAGTGTGAGAGAGGGAAAGTGTGCGAGAAAGTGTGAGAGACGGAAAATGTGAGAGAGGGAAAGAGTATGAGAGAAAGTGTGAGAGAGGGAAAGAGTTTAAGACAAAGTGTGAGCGAGTGAAAGAGAGCCAGATAAATTGTGAGAGAGGGAAAGTGTGCGAGAAAGTGTGAGAGACGGAAAATGTGAGAGAGGGAAAGAGTATGAGAGAAAGTGTGAGAGAGGGAAAGAGTTTAAGACAAAGTGTGAGCGAGTGAAAGAGAGCCAGAGAAATTGTGAGAGAGGGAAAGAGAGTGAGAAAAAGTGTGAGAGAGGGAAAGTGTGAGAGAGGGGAAGAATGGGAGAGAACGTGTGAGAGAGAGAAAGAGTGTGAGAGAAATTGTGAGAGAGGGAAAGAGAGTGAGAGAAATTGTGAGAGAGGGAATGAGTGATAAAATGTGTGAGAGAGGGAAAGAGTGAGAGAGGGAAAGATTGTGAGAGAAATTGTGAGAGAGAGAAAGAGAGTGAGAGAAATTGTGAGAGAGGGAAAGAGTGTGAGAGAAATTGTGAGAGAGGGAAAGAGTGTGAGAGAAATTGTGAGAGAGGGAAAGAGTGTAAGAGAAATTGTGAGAGAGGGATAGAGAGTGAGAGAAATTAAGAGAGGGACAAAGTGTGAGAGAGAGAAAGAGTGTGAGAGTAAGTGTCATTGAGGGAGTTTTGTGAGAGGGAGGGAGGCATGGAGGGAGAGAGATATAGGGATGGAGAGAGAGAGGGACAGAGTGTGAAAGTGTCTGACGGAGATGTGAGAGAGGGAGAGAGGGAGGCATGATGCAGAGAGAGAGAGGGGGGAGAGTGAGAGAGAGGGACAGAATGTGCGAGAGGGGTAAGTGTGAGACAAGGGAAATCTGCTAGAGAGAGTGGGAGAGTGGGAGTGAGTATCAATGAAGAAGAAAGTATGTGAGAGGCAGGAATTTGAGAGAGGGAGTGTGAGAGATGGAGGGATTGTGAGAGATGGCAGGTGAGAGAGGGAGAGAGTGTGAGGAAGGGAGAGTGAGTGAGACAGGTAGATTGTGTTAGACAGGGAGAGAGTGTGAGAGAGGCAGATAGTCTGAGAGGGAGACAAAGTGGGAGACAGTGGGAGATAGGGAGGGTGACTGAGGTAGAAAATGTGTCAGAGGGAGAGAATGTGAGGGGGAGAGTGTGACAGAGGGTGAGAGTGCTAGAGAGGGAGGGAGTACAAAAGAGAGAATGCGAAAGGGGAGAGGGGGAGAGAGTGGGAGAGAGGGAGAAAGTATGAGAGAGGGAGGGTGAGAGAGGGAGGGTGAGAGAGTGAGAGAGTGGGGCACTGTGAGAGAGGGAGGCAGTGTGAGAGGGGGACAGAATGTGATAGAGGGAGAGAGTGTCAGAGATGGAGACAGTGTGAGAGAGTGAGAGAGTGTGAGAGAGGGAGACAGTGTGTGAGAGGGAGAGAGTGTGAGAGAGGGAGACAGTGTGAGAGAGGGAGAGAGTGTGAGAGAGGGAGAGAGTGTGAGAGAGGGAGACAGTGTGGAAGAGGGAGAGAGTGGGAGAGAGGGAGAGAGTGTGAGAGAGGGAGAGAGTGTGAGAGAGGGAGACAGTGTGGGAGAGGGAGAGAGTGTGAGAGAGGGAGAGAGTGTGAGAGAGGGAGAGAGTATGAGAGAAGGAGACAGTGTGGAAGAGGGAGAGAGTGGGAGAGAGGGAGAGAGTGTGAGAGTGGGAGGCAGTGTGGGAGAAGGAGAGAGTGTGAGGGATTGTTGAGAGGGAGAGAGTGTGAGCGAGGGAGAGAGTGTGAGAGAGTGTGAGAGAGGGAGACAGTGTGGGAGAGGGAGAGAGATTGAGAGAGGGAGAGACTGTGAGAGTGGGAGGTAGTGTGGGAGAGGGAGAGAGTGTGAGAGGGGGACAGAGTGTGAGAGGGAGACAGTGTGGGAGAGGGAGAGAGTGTAAGAGAGCAGGACAGTGTGAGAGTGGGTGACAGTGTGGGAGAGGGAGAGAGTGTGAGAGTGGGTGACAGTGTGGGAGAGGGAGAGAGTGCGAGAGAGGGAGACAGTGTGGGCGAGGGAGAGCGTGTGAGAGAGGGAGTGAGTGTGAGAGTGGGTAACAGTGTGGGAGAGGGAGAGAGTGTGAGAGTGGGTGACTGTGTGGGAGAGGGAGAGAGTGTGAGAGAGGGACAGAGTGTGAGAGAGGGAGACAGTGTGGGAGAGGGAGAGAGGGTCAGAGAGGGAGACAGTGTGAGAGAGGGAGAGAGTGTGAGAGAGGGAGACAGTCTGGGAGAGAGAGAGATTGTGAGAGAGGGAGACAGTGTGAGAGTGGGAGGCAGTGTGGGAGAGGGAGAGAGTGTGAGAGTGGGAGGCAGCGTGGGAGAGGGAGAGAGTGTGAGAGTGGGAGCCAGCGTGGGAGAGGGAGAGAGTGTGAGAGTGGGAGTCAGTGTGGGAAACGGAGAGAGTGTGAGAGTGGGTGACAGTGCGGGAGAGGGAGAGAGTGTGATAGTGGGAGGCAGTGTGGGAGAGGGAGAGAGTGTGAGAGAGGGAGAGAGTGTGAGAGAGGGAGACAGTGTGGGAGAGGGAGAGAGTGTGAGAGAGGGAGACAGTGTGGGAGAGGAAGACAGTGTGAGAGTGGGTGACAGTGTGGGAGAGGGAGAGAGTGTGAGAGAGGGAGAGAGTGAGACACTGTGAGAGAGGAAGGGAGTGTGTGAGAGAGAGAGAGAGTGAGAGAGGGAGACAGTGTGGGAGACGGAGAGAGTGTGAGAGAGGGAGGGATTGTTGAGAGGGAGAGAGTGTGATTGAGGGAGAGTGTGTGAGCGAGGGAGGGAGTGTGGGAGAGGGAGAGACTGTGAGAGTGGGTGACAGTGTGGGAGAGGGAGAGTGTGTGAGAGATGGAGGTATTGTTGAGAGGCAGAGAGTGTGAGCGAGGGAGAGAGTGTGAGAGTGGGTGACAGTGTGGGAGAGGAGAGAGTGTGAGAGAGGGAGACAGTGTGAGAGAGGGAGAGAGTGTGAGAGAGGGCGACAGTGTGAGAGAGGGAGACAGTGTGGGAGAGGGAGAGAGTGTGAGAGTGGGTGACAGTGTGGGAGAGGGAGAGAGTGTGAGAGTGGGAGGGATTGTTGAGAGGGAGAGAGTGTGAGCAAGGGAGAGAGTGTGAGGGAGGGATAGAGTGAGAGAGTGAGGGTGAGGGAGGGAGAGAGTGCAAGGGAGAGATAGAGTGTGAGGGAGTGCTCTTGGAGATACAAAGAACAAAGAAATGTACAGCACAGGAACAGGCCCTTCGGCCTTCCAAGCCCGTGCCGACCATGCTGCCCGACTAAACTACAATCTTCTACACTTCCTGGGTCCGTATCCCTCTATTCCCATCCTATTCATGTTTTTGTCAAGATGCCCCTTAAATGTCACTATCGTAAAGATATGTGGAACTGGGTATCAGGGGGAAACACAATCCGGATTAATACATTTGCTGAGGAAACAAACTTGTTCCTAAATTATAAAATCAGATCCTAGATGAAGTAAATGTCCTCCAGGCAGTATTGCACCATTTAAGTTGCGAATAACTGACAGAGTGTGATAGGTCAGTTATTGTGCAGAGCTGGAATAGAACTTGTCTTTCCCCAGTCAGAGGCCAGAAAGCAAACACGTGGCACAGCCGCTTTTAAAAATAATTGTAAAGCAACCTGAAAAAAGATAGACCTCCCTCTAATGATTAAATGTGCGTCTGCTTTTATTGGGAGCAACACAGATGTTTTCAATATTACAGCACAGGCAGCGCCCAGGGTCAGACAGATTGGAACTTACAATGACGTTGATGCTGTGAAGTAAGCAGTGAGCTAAAGCGGGCGCTGGGTTCACACGTAGACACGGTGAATAGAAAGGATTACAGTGAGAATACTCGCGGTGCAGGGGAACTTGGAGGGAACCTGCAGGTGTCGGTCCCATCATCTCCCAGCCAGACCACATCCAAAGCCTTTAAAATGCGTGAAGTCCCGAAGGAGGACAGTCATTCCTGGGGCTGGTTTAGCTCACTGGGATATATCGCTGGCTTTTAAAGCAGAGCAAGGCAGGCCAGCAGCACGGTTAAATTCCCGTACCAGCCTCCCCGAACAGGCGCCGGAATGGGGCGACTAGGGGCTTTTCGCTGTAACTTCATTTGAAGCCTACTTGTGACAATAAGCGATTTTCATTTCATTTCATTCCGTTTCATTTCATTCCGTTTGACCTCAGCGGCTCTGTAGATGAGCAGATGATTCAATCCCACTGCACCGCCCTTTCCCTGGAGACGTACATTTGATTTCTGTCACTCCTACCATTCCCTGTGAAACCACTGTTGTATCTGCCGGCACCAGTGTCCCAGGCCATGCAGACCAGATCAGAACCACTCGCTGTGTGAATCGTTTAGAAGCAGTTTTCCCTTCGGGATGATTGGATCGGCTGGGGCTGGGTTATTGGGAATAAAAGACGATGATGTGAGATTCGTTCCACACATTTAAGATGATATTAGTTTTGGATAATCTGGATGTAAATGAACTGTTTCCATGAACAATATAAATATCTGTGGGAAAGATGTAACTGAAGTATATGATCGTGCAGCTACATTCATCAGGAGTAATGCAGAGCCGGAACTGATAACAAATGGCAACATGGGGAGACTACACGGTCCCTCACACCTCCTCCACCATTCAATTTAATCACTGCTTAGCTTCTGCCTCAATGTCGTTTCCCTCTTCTTCCTCACATCCTATCATTACCTCATTTTCTGTAAGAATAATGGAGGCAGACACCCAAAGCCATATTTCAAACCGAGTTGGACATTTACGGCCGTAAGACCATAAGACACAGGAGCTGAACTTGGTCACTCGGCCCAGCGAGCCTGCTCCGCCAATCATGGCTGATATGTTTCTCATCCTCATTCTCCTACCTTCTCACCTTCTCCCCATAACCCCTGATCTCCTCATTAACCAAGAACCTATCTATCTCTGTCTTAAAGACACTCAGTGATTTGGCCTCCACAGCCTTCTGTGGCAGAGTCCCACCGATTCACCACCCTCGGGCTGAATAAATTACTCCACATCGCTGTTTTAAAGGATCGTGCCTTTAGTCTGAGATTGTGTCCTCTGGTTCTAGTTTTTCATACAAGTGGAAACACCCTCTCCACATCCACTCTGTCCAGGCCTCACAGTCTCCTGGAAGTTTCAATAAGATACCCCTCATCCTTCTTAACTCCAACGAGCACAGACCCAGAGTCCTCAACCATTCCTCATACGACATGCTCTTCATTCCTGGATCGTTCCAGTGAACCTCCTCTGGACCCTTTCCAAGGGAAGCATGTCCTTCTTCAGATACGGGGCCCAGAACTGCTCACAATACTCCAAATGGGGTCAGACCAGAGACTTATCCAGCCTCAGAAATACATCCCTGCTCTTGTACTCGCGCCCTCTCGACGTGAATGCTAACATTGCAATTGCCTTCCTAACTGCCGACTGAACCTGCCCGTTAACCGTAAGAGAATCGTGAACAAGGCCTCCCATGTCCCTTTGTGCTTCTCATTTCCGAAGCATTTCCACTTTTAGAGAATAGTCAATTCCTCCATTCCTCTTCCAAAGCGCATTACCTCACACTTTTCCACATTGTATTCCATCTTCCACTTGTTTGTACAATCTCCCAGCCTCTGAGTCCTTCTGCAGCCACCCCCCCCCCTCCCTCCCCCCACCGCTTCCTCAATACCACCTGTCCAGATCTTTGTGTCATCTGCAAACTCAGCAATAGTGCCTTCAGTTCCTTCTTCCAGATCATTAATGTATATTGTGGAAAGTTGTGGTCCCAGCACAGACCCCTGAGGCACACCACTAGACACGGCTGCCGTCCTGAAAAATACCCCTTTATGCCGCTCTCTGCCTCTGCCAGTCAGCCAATTCTTTTTCCATCCCAGGATCTTGCCCTGAACACCATGGGCTCTTAACCAATTTAACAGACTGGAATGCGGCACTGTGTCAAAGGCCCTCTGGAAATCTACATAAATCGCATCCACTGGTTCTCCCTTGTCTAACTTCCTTGTTATTTCCTCAAAGAACTCTAACAGATTTGTCAGACATGACCTCCCCTTGACGAAGCCGAGCTGACTCAGTCCTATTTTATCCTGCACTTCCAAGTACGCCGCGATCTCATCTTTAATAATGGATCTAAAATCTTACCAATGACCGAAGTCAGGCTAACCGGCCGATAATTTCCCGTCTTCTGCCTCCCTCCCTTCTTAACCAGCGGTGCTACATTAGCCACTTTCCAGTCCTCTGGGACCCTTTCTGCCTCCAGTGATTCCTGAAAGATCACCACCACTCCCTCCACAATCTCCTCAGCTATCTCTTTTAGAACCCTGGGATGTAGTCCATCCGTCCAGGTCATTCATCCACCTTCAGACCTTTCATTGTGCGCAGAACCTTCTCCTTAGTGACGGCCACGGCACTCCCTCTGCCCCCTGGCTCTCCTGGAGCTCTGGCATCCCACTGGTGTCTTCCACCGTGAAGACTGATGCAAAGTAACTATACAGTTCGTCTGCCATTTCTTTGTCGCCTATTGTTACTTCTCCAGTCACATTTTCCAGTGGTCCAATGTCTTTTTTTGTCTCTCTCTTACCTTTTATATATTGAAAAGAACATCTCCCTATCTTCTTTTACATTACTAGCTAGCTTGTCCTCAAATTTCATCTGCTCCTCCTTTATTGCTGTTTCAGTTTTCCTCTGCTCACTATTAAAGGCTTCCCAATCTTCCGGCATCCCACTATTCCGCGCCACATTGTATGTTTTTTATTTTGATTTACTGCTCTCCTTGACTTCCCTCGTGAGCCATGGACTCCTTGTCCTCCCCTTGGCATGTTTCCTCCTCCTTGGGATGAAATTCTGTTGTTCCTCCCGAAAAAAACCCCAAAACTGCTGCCATTGCTGTTCCACTGTCTTCCCTGCTAGTCTCCTTTTCCAATCAACTCTGGCCAGCTCCTCCCATGCCTTTGTAGTTACCCCTATTTAATTGTAATACTGTTACATCTGACTCCAGCTTCTCCCTCTCAAACTGCAGGGTAAATTCTATCATATTGTGGTCACTGCTCCCTTCGGGTTCCTTCACCTTCAGTTCCCTAATCAAGTCTGCTTCATTACACATCACCAAATCCAGAATTGCCTGTTCCCCAGTCGGCTCTGTCACAGACTGCTCCAAAAAAACATCTCATTCCACAAATTCCATTTCTTGGGATCCACGATCAACCTGATTTTCCTGCATGTTGAAGTCCCCCATGATTATTGTAATATTTCCTTTTTACATGCCTTTTCTATCTCCTGATTTATTTTTTGCTCCACCTCTTGATTACTGCTCCGAGTCCTGCAAATAAGTCCGATCAGAGTCATTTTATCGATTCGATTCCTCAACTCTGTCCATAGGGAATCTCTGCCTTCTGATCCTATATCGCTCCTTGCTATCGATTTAACTTCATTCCTTCCTCACAATGGAGCCCCGCCTCCTTTGCCCATCTGCCTGTCCTTTCGATAGAACACTTGCACATTTTGATCCCAGCCCTGATCACCTTGCAGCCACGTCTCTGTGATTCCAACAACATCGTACCAGCCAATATCAATGTGCGCAACATGCAAATTCACCTTGTTCCGTACACTGCGCGCATTTAGGTCCACCACCCTCAATGCTGCATTGAGCACCTCCCTTCTCACCCTCGGCACCTTTTTTGCTCTGCCTGAGGGTGATGTTGTTCAGGTATTTGTGTTCTCCGTTTCCCCTTCAGTTATTACACCTGCTGAGCTACCGCTCTGGTTCCCACTCCCTTTCATATTAGTTTCAATTCTCCCGGGTGACACTAACAAGCCTCCCAGCGAGGATAGTGATGTCCCTCCAGTTTAGAAGCTGCCCGCCCTTCTTGTCCAGGTCCCACATTTCCCGGAATATCGCCCAATGGCCCAGAAATCTGAAACCCTCCCTCCTACACCACCAGTTTAGCCACGAGTTTAGCTGTACTATCCTCTTGTTTCTAGCCTCACTCTCACGTGGCACAGGGAGTAATCCTGAGATTCCAACCCGAGAGGTCCTGCTTTTTAGCTTACTGTCTAACTTCCTGAACTCCTTCTGCAGGGCCTCATCGCTCTTCCTGCCGATGTCGTTAGTACCGATGTGAACTAAGACCTCTGGCTGTTCACCCTCCCTCTTCAGGACGTCCTGTGTTCGTTCAGAGACAACCTTGACCCTGGCACCAGGCAGACAACATACCAACCTGGAGTCTCTTTCCTGTCCACAGAAGCGCCGATCTGTGCCCCTTTCTATAGAGTCCCTGTAACTATCGCTTTCCTGCACTTTACCCTCCCCTGCTGAGTAACAGAGCCAGCTGTGGTGCCACTGTTCTGGCTGCTGTTGTTTTCCCCTGAGATGCTATCCCCCAACTGTATCCAACACAGTATACCTATTAGAGAGGGGGACAGCCACAGGGGATTCCAGCGCTGACTGCCTGCCCGTTCCAGCAGTCATCCACCGAACTTTCTGCCTGCACCTTAGGTGTGACCACGTCTCCAGAACGTCTACCTATGACGCTTTCCGCCACCTGTATGCTCCTCAGTGCATCCAATTGCTGCTCGAACCGAACCACGCGGTCTGTGTGGAGCTGCCATTGGCTACACCTGCTGCAGACGCAGTTGACCGGAACACTGGAAGCGTCACGGTTCTCCCACATCTCACAGTTAGAGCACTGCACCCTCTGAGTGACATTTATGCACGAGTTAATTCATTTAAATAATCACTTAAATTATTATCAGATTAAGTTACAATTAACTCTATGGTTCTGCGCTGGATTTTTACTGTAAATAAATGTTAAATTCTAATCCCTGCTCTCAGGTTTACTGACTCCTCTGCCCATTTAATGAATTAGTTACTGCAGTTGTATAGAACCTGAATTACATGAGTAACACATGAACAGAATGGGAATACAGGGATACGGACCACAGAAAGCGCAGACGATTATAGGTCAGATGGGCAGCAAGTTCAGCACAGGCTTGAGGGCCGAAGGGCCAATATAGAATCATAGAATCATAGAAGTTTACAGCATGGAAACAGGCCCTTCGGCCCAACCAGTCCATGCCGCCCAGTTTTTACCATTAAGCTAGTCCCAGTTGCCCGCATTTGGCCCATAACCCTCTATACCCATCTTACCCATGTAACTATCTAAATGCTTTTTAAAAGACACAATTGTACCCGCCTCTACTACTACCTCTGGCAGCACATTCCAGACACTCACTACCCTCTGAGTGAAGAAATTGCCCTCTGGGCCCTTCTGAATCTCTCCCCTCTCACCTTAAACCTATGCCCTCTAGTTTTAGACTCCCCTACCTTTGGGAATAGATGTTGACTATCTACCTTATCTATGCCCCTCATTATTTTATAGACCTCTATAAGATCACCCCTAAGCCTCCTACGCTCCAGGGAAAAAAGTCCCAGTCTATCCAGCCTCTCCTTATAACTCAAACCATCAAGTCCCGGTAACATCCTAGTAAATCTTTTCTGCACTCTTTCTAGTTTAATAATATCCTTTCTATAATAGGGTGGCCAGAACTGCACACAGTATTCCAAGTGTGGCCGTACCAATGTCTTGTACAACTTCAACAAGGCGTGCCAACTCCTGTATTCAATGTTCTGACCAATGAAACCAAGCATGCCGAATGCCTTCTTCACCACCCTGTCCACCTGCGACTCCACCTTCAAGGAGCTATGAACCTGTACTCCTAGATCTCTTTGTTCTATAACTCTTCCCAACGCCATACCATTAACTGTGTAGGTCCTGGCCTGATTCGATCTGCCAAAATGCATCACCTCACATTTATCTAAATTAAACTCCATCTGCCATTCGTCGGCCCACTGGCCTAATTGATCAAGATCCCATTGCAACCCTAGATAACCTTCTTCACTATCCACTGTGCTACCAATCTTGGTGTCATCTGCAAACTTACTAACCATGCCTCCTAAATTCTCATCCAAATCATTAATATAAATCACAAATAACAGTGGACCCAGCACCGATCCGTGAGGCACACCACTGGTCACAAGCATCCAGTTTGAAAAACAACCCTCTACAACCACCCTCTGTCTTCTGTCGTCCAGCCAATTTTGAATCCAATTGGCAACCTCACCCTGGATCCCGTGAGCTTTCACATTCTGCAACAACTTACCATGCGGTACCTTGTCAAAGGCTTTGCTAAAGTCCATGTAGACAACGTCTACTGCACTGCCCTCATCTACCTTCTTGGTCACCCCCTCAAAAAACTCAATCAAATTTGTGAGACATGATTTTCCACGCACAAAGCCATGCTGACTGCCCCGAATCAGTCCTTGCCTCTCTAAATGCTTGTAGATCCTGTCTCTCAGAAGACCTTCTAGCAACTTACCTACTACAGACGTTAGGCTCACCGGTCTGTAGTTCCAAGGCTTTTCCCTGCTGCCCTTCTTAAACAAGGGCACAACTTTCGCTACTCTCCAATCTTCAGGCACCTCACCTGTGGCTGCTGATGAGTCAAATATCTCTGTTAGGGGACCCGCAATTTCCTCCCTAGCCTCCCACAACATCCTGGGTTACATTTCATCAGGTCCCGGGGATTTATCTAACTTGATGCGCTTTAAGACGTCCAGCACCTCCTCCTCTGTAATATGCACACTTCTCAAGACATCACTATTTATTTCCCTTAGTTTCCTAACATCCATGCCTTTCTCCACCGTGAATACCGATGAGAAATATTCATTCAGGATCTCACCCAACTCTTGTGGTTCTGCACATAGATGTCCTTGTTGATCCTTAAGAGGCCCTACTCTGTCCCTAGTTACTCTTTTTCCCTTTATGTATCTGTAGAAGCTCTTTGGATTCTCCTTTGCATTATTTGCCAAAGCAATTTCATGTTCCCTTTTTGCCCTCCTGATTTCCCTCTTAACTCTATTTCGACAATCTTTATACTCTTCAAGGGATCCACTTGATCCCAGTTGCTTATGTACGTCATATGCCTCCTTCTTCTTTTTGACCAGAGTCTCAATATCTGGAGTCATCCAGGGTTCCCTACTTCTACCAGCCTTGCCCTTCACTCTAAAGGGAATGTGCTTACCCTGAACCCTGGTTAACACATTTTTAAAAGCCTCCCATTTACCAGCCGTCCCTTTGCCTGCCAACAGTCTCCCCCAATCTACCTCTGAAAGTTCCTGTCTGATACCATCAAAATTGGCCTTGCCCCAATTAAGAATTTTAACTCTTGGGCCAGACCTATCATTCTCCATAGCTATCTTAAAACTAATGGAGCTATGGTCACTTGTCCCAAAGTGATCCCTCACTAACACTTCTGTCACTTGCCCTTCCTTATTTCCCAAGACGAGGTCAAGTTTTGCCCCCTCTCTAGTCGGGCCATCCACATACTGAATGAGAAATTCCTCCTGAATACACTCAACAAATTTCCCTCCATCCAAGCTCCTAATGCTATGGCTGTCCCAGTCAATGTTGGGAAAGTTAACGTCCCCTACTATTACCACCCTATTTTTCTTGCAGCTATCTGTAATCTCCTTACATATTTGCTCCTCAATTTCCCGCTGACTATTTGGGGGCCTGTAGTACAGTCCTATCAAGGTGACCTCTCCCATCTTATTTTTCAGTTCCACCCATATAGACTCAGTGGGCGAACCCTCGGATATATCCCCTCTCAGTACTGCCGTAATGTTCTCCCTAATCAAAAACGCCACTCCCCCTCCTCTCTTATCTATGTTGTACTTTTATTTGTGCCTTGTTCCTTGTTCTAACTATTTGTATCAGGTATTGCTGAGTCCGGAGACCAAAATCGCAATCAATAGTCTATGTTACAAGTGTTTGTCTTGAACAACGAACACAAGGTAATGGGACTGAGAGACTGGAGGAGATAATCCCATACCTTCCGGGCCAGACAGCGGAAGAGAAGGCATCATGTGTTCAACTATTAATATGATAATAATAATCTTTATTAATAATAAAAATATGTATTGTCACAAGTAGTCCCACATTAACACTACAATGAAGTTACTGTGAAAATCCCTAGTCGCCACACTCCGGCACCTGTTCGGATACACAGAGGGAGATTTTAGAATGTCCAACTCACCTCACAACAGGTCTTTCGGGACTTGTGGAAGGAAACCGGATCACCCGGAGGAAACCCACGCAGACACGCGGGGAACGTGCAGACTCCACACAGACAGTGACACAAGCCGGGAATCGAACCTGGGACCCCGGAGCTGTGAAGCCAGTGTGCTAACCACTGTGCTATCATGCCGGCCTTCAAATCAGGAATCCTGAAGAATTGGGATAGTGTCGGTATCACGGAGAGCTGTGGATCTGCTGTGTAATACTGAGAAATAAATCACCAAGGCCATGGCAGGGTTTGATTCTCCTCCAATCTGCCAGCTCCAATCTTAACCATCACATTAGCCCCCGGCATCGATCAGTCCATTAAACCTGGGGAACAGACTCTAATTGATGAATAATGAATGGAAACAATGGTTGATCACTCTCTTATTGTGAAACAGTCAGTATTTTCCCGAGGAGAAACACTAGAGGATACAGAAGGGAACCAAAAGGACCAGTCTCCCCAACAACACCAGCGGGAGTTTGTAGTTATCCAGTTGTGGCAGTCAGGTAGCCTCAATAATTTAAATAAATAAGTGACACAATATATAATTGCTTCTCAGCCCATTACTTCCCGGATCCCATTATTTAAATTGCAGGGACGTCTTCAGTAGAAACAGGCAGAGAGACCACAATGTATTCCACTACATAGCAGCGATATGTCTAGTAACTAATGGAATTAAAACCTGAAAGATAATTTCTGGTACTCATAGACATTTCTAAATGCATATTATTGTGAAAAGCATAAAGGTTTCCAGACATATTCACTAATCATTGGACGGAAAATAATCATGTTCCTGGCATGATGATTCTACAGAAAGATAATCACAGTTTAGTTAATTGTGAGCAGAAATGTGCATGTTCAGTTTATTGTGTTATTATAGGAAGGTCAGGAATTACTGACTCTATTTGAAAGAACAATCTTATTATGATTATTGTCTGAACAATATTAATTTACGCCTCTGATTACTGGAATAATCAATCCTTCAATAATCACTTTCAAAGTTGCAATTAAATGTTTTTCATTATTTACTGTGTTCAATGGACTGAAAACGAATGTGATGCTTTCTATCAATGTTGTGCAAACATGATGGTGTAATATATGTCATCCTGCCTTCCATCATTAGATTTCAGAGATCATAGAATTTACAGTACAGAAGGAGGCCATTCGGCCCATCGAGTCTGCACCGGCTCTTGGAAAGATCACCCTACCCAAGCCCACACCTCCACCCTATCCCCATAACCCAGCAACCCCATCCAACCTAAGAGCAATTTAACGTGTCCAATCCACCTAACCTGCACATCTGTGGGAGACAATCAGAGCACCCGGAGGAAACCCGTGCAGACACGGGGAGAACGTGCAGACTCCGCACAGACAGTCACCCAAGCGGGAATCGAACCTGGGACCATGGCGCTGTGACGTCATAGTGGCACCACTACGCTACCGTGCTGCCCGAGTTGCTCAGTTTTCTTTGGTAGAAACAGGCAGAGAGAATTCTCACACTATTCAGTCATGGCACAACTATGATTAATGGAATTAAATGCTGAGATATAATTGCTGGTATCATAGACATGGAAAATATTTCCAAATACATATCATTGTGGGAAGTTAATTATTATGGTCTGAACAATAATTAGAAACGCCTGTGATGATTGCAATGAACAATCCTTTGTCAATCACAGTGAAAGATGCAATGAAATGTTTTTAGGTATTTGCTGTGTTAAATGGACTGAAAACTAATTTGGTATTTTCTCTCAATGTTGCACAAATAATAATTAGCTGTGTAATGCTTGTTGGACTTTAACATAATGAGCTGTTCACTGATTTAATTCAACCTCGCACTGAATGAATGAGATAATTGTTTATTGGACCAAACAATCAATTCAAGTTCACTCTGATTATTGGGATGAACTATGTTAACAGGTGATTAATCTTCACAGAAAATAATTAAATAATTCAAGTAAAAAGCACCAGATCCGTCAGAATTTCACCAGTTTAAAGACATTTAATGTTGGGTCTCTGGCAATCATTGATTAAAATATCTCAGCCATTTTAACAGCTAGTTCTTCCATATTCGCTTTGATTATTGGGTGTAATGATTAAAAGTTAGTTACCTAACTCTTGGACTGATGAATAATTTACTGTTCACTTTTATACGGAATCCAAGCAGTATAAAAAGTGTTGGCCCTCAGGACAATCTCAACGAAAGGACATTTGAAAAGGGACTTGTTTCAGTGACTGATGTTGTCTCCAAATCCCGCAGGCTACTCACTCCTCTCTGGGGTTGGGTGATATCTGGGCTTGGGTGATATCTGGGGCTGAGTGATATCTGGGGTTGGGTGATCTCTGGCATTGGGTGATATCTGGTGTTGGGTAATATCTGGGGTTGGGTGATATCTGGGGTTGGGTGATCTCTGGGGTTGGGTGATCTCTGGGGTTGGGTGATATCTGGGGTTGGGTGATCTCTGGGGTTGGGTGATATCTGGGGTTGGGTGATATCTGGGGTTGGGTGATCTCTGGGGTTGGGTGATCTCTGGGGTTGGGTGATATCTGGGGTTGGGTGATATCTAGGGTTGGGTGATCTCTGGGGTTGGGTGATCTCTGGGGTTGGGTGTTATCGGGGATTGGGTGATCTCTGCGGTTGGGTGATCTCTGGGGTTGGGTGATCTCTGGGGTTCGGTGATTTCTGGGGATGGGTGATCTCTCAGGTTGGGTGATGACTGGGGTTGGGTGATCTCTGGGGTTGGGTGATATCTGGGGTTGGGTGAACTCTGGGGTTGGGTGATATCTGGGGTTGGGTGATATCTGGGGTTGGTTGATATCTGGGGTTGGGTGAACTCTGGGGTTGGGTGATATCTGGGGTTGGGTGAACTCTGGGGTTGGGCGATATCTGGTGTTGGGTGATATGTGGGGTTGGGTGGTATCTGGGGTTGGGTGATATGGGGGGATGTGATATCCGGTGGGTGCTGATATCCGTTCTGCGGTGATGTTTGGTGGGGGGGGGGCATCAATTCCAGGCTGGGTTCATATCCGAGGGGGGGGGTGATATATTAATAATAATCGCTTATTGGCACAAGTATATTTCACTGAAGTCAATGTGAAAAGCCCCTAGTCGCCATAGTACTGCGCCTGTTTGTCGAGGCCGGCACGGGAATTGAGTCCGCGCTACTCGCATTGTTCTGCACTGCAAACCAGCTATTTAGCCCACTGAGCTAAACCAGCCCATGTTGGGCTGGTTCGGGGGGTGGGTGTGTCATCGGGCAGAATGATACCTTGCTGGGGGCATCCGGAGGTTGTGGGTGTTAATCAGGGTGATAATATCGAGGGTCGTTATATCTGGGGACTGACATAAGACGGGGGGATATTTAAGGGGGTAATATCCGGTTTGGAGGGGTGACATTTGGCGGGCGGGAGTGATCGCCGGGGGAGGGGCAGAGTTGATATCCAAGAGTAGTGACATCTGCCGGTGGGTGAAATCGGGGTGGGGTGATATCGGGCATGGAGTGATATCGGGGAGGGGTGATATCGGGGAGTGGGTGATATCGGGGTGGTGTGATATCGGGAGTGGGTGATATCGGGGAGGGGGTGATATCGGGAGGGGGTGATATCGGGATGGGGGTGATATCGGGGAGGGATTATATCGGGGAGTGGGTGGTATCGGGGAGGGGGTGATATCGGGAGGGGGTGTTATCGGGGAGGCGGTGATATCGGGGAGGGGGTGATATCGAGGAGGGGGTGATGTCGGGGAGGGGGTGATATCGGGGCAGGGGTGATATCGGGGAGGGGGTGATATCGGGGGAGGGGGTGATATCGGGGTGGGTGTGATATACGCGAGGGGGTGATATCGGGTTGGGGGTGGTAGCGGGGAGGGGGTGATATCGGGGAGGGCGTGATATCGGGGAGGGAGTGATCTCGGGGAGTGGGTGAAATCGGGGATGGGTTAATATCTGAGTAGGTGTCATATCGTGGTGGGGGAGATATCGGGGAGGGGGTGATATCGGGGAGGGGTTGATACCGGGAGGGTGGTGGTGATATCGGGGAGGGGATGATATCGGGGAGGGGGTGATATCGAGGTGGGGGTGATATCGGGGAGGGGGTGAGATCGGGGTGGTGGTGATATAGGGGTGGGGTGATTCCGGGGAGGGGGCGATATTGGGGAGGGGGTGATATCGGCGTGGGGGAGATGTCGGGGTGGGGGTGATATCGCGGTGAGGTGATATCGGGGAGGGGTGTTATCAGGGTGGGGGGTTATATCGGGGAGGGGGTGATATTGGTGAGGGGGTGATATCGGGGTGGGGGTGATATCGGTGTCGAGTGATATCGGGGTGGGTTGATATTGGAGTGGAGGTGATATCGGGGTGGGGGTGATATCGGGGAGGGGTGATATCGGGGAGGGGGTGATATCGGGGAGGGGGTGATATCGGGGAGGCGGTGATATCGGCGGGGAAGTGATATCGGGGTGCGTGTGATATCGGGGAGGTGGTGATATCGGGGAGGGTGTGATATCGGGGAGACGGTGTTATCGGGGAGGCGGTGATGTCGGGGAGGGGGTGATATCGAGGAGGGGGTGATGTCGGGGAGGGGGTGATATCGGGGCAGGGGTAATATCAGGGAGGGGGTGATGTCGGGGTAGGGGGTGATATCGGGGTGGGTGTGATATATGGGAAGGGGTGATATCGGGTTGGGGGTAATAGCGGGGAGGGGTGATATCGGGGAGGGCGTGTTATCGGGGAGGGAGTGATCTCGGGGAGTGGGTGATATCGGGGATGGGGTAATATCTGGGTGGGTGTGATATCGTGGTGCGAGAGATATCGAGGAGGGGGTGATATCGGGGAGGGGGTGATACCGGGAGGGTGGGGGTAATATCGGGGTGGGGCTGATATCGGGGTGGTGGTGATATCGGCGTGGGGTGATATCGGGGAGGGGGTGCTATCGGGGAGTGGGCGATATCGGGGAGGGGGTGCTATTGGGGAGGGGTTGATATCGGGGTGGGGGTGATATTGGGGAGTGGGTGATATCGGGGAAAGGGTGATATCAGGGAGGGGGTGATATCGGGGTGGGGGTGTTATCGGGGAAGGGGTGATATCGGGGAGGGTGTGATATCGGGGAGGGGAAGATATCGGGGAGGGGGTGATATCGGGGTGGGGGTCATATCGGGGATGGGGTGATATCGGGGAAGTGGTAATATCGGGGAGGGGGTGATATCGGGGAGGGTGTGATATCGGGGAGTGGGTGATATCGGGTAGGGGGTATCGGGGAGGGGGTGGTATTGGTGAGGGGGTGATGTCGGGGAGGGGGTGATATCGGGGAGGGGGTGATATCGGGGAGGGGGTGATATCGGGGAGGGGGTATCGGGGAAGGGGTGGTATTGGTGAGGGGGTGATATCGGGGAGGGGGTGATATCGGGGTGGGGGTGATATCGGTGTGGGGGTGATATCGGGGTGCGGTTGATTTCGGGGAGGGGGTGAGATTGGAGAGGGGGCGATATTGGAGAGGGGGTGATATCGGGGTGAGGGTGATATCGGGGTGGGGATGAGATCGGTGTGGGTTGATATCGGGGAGGGGTGAGATTGGGGTGAGGGGTTATATCGGGGTGGGGGTGATTTCGGGGAGGGGGTGATATCGGGGAGGGGTGATATCGGAGTTGGGGTGATATCGGGGTGTGGTTGATATCAGGGTGGGGGTGATATCGGGGTGGGGGTGATATCGGGGTGGGGGTGATATCGGGGTGGGGGTGATATCGGGGAGGGCGTGATAGCGGTGAGGGGGTGATTTCGGGGAGGGGGTGATATCGAGGATGGGGTGATATCGGGGTGGGGGTGAATTCGGGGAGGGTGTGATATCGGGGAGGGGGTGATATCGGGGAGGGGGTGATATCGGGGAGGGGGTGATATCGGGGTGGGGGTGATTTCGGGGAGGGGGTGATATCGGGGGGGTGTGATATCGGGGAGGGGGTGATATCGGGGAGGGGGTGATATCGGGGTGTGGGTGATTTCGGGGAGGGGATGATATCGGGGAGGGGGTGATATCGGGAGGGGGTGATATCGGGGAGGGGGTGATATCGGGGAGGGGGTGATATCGGGGTGGGGGTGATTTCGGGGAGGGGGTGATTTCGGGGAGGGGGTGATATTGGGGAGGGGGTGATATCGGGGTGGGGGTGATATTGGGGTGGGGGTGATATCGGAGAGGGGGTAATATCGGGGAGGGGGTGATATCGGGGAGGGGTTGATATCGGGGAGGGGGTGATATCGGGGAGGGGGTGATATAGGGGAGGGGGTGATATCGGGGAGGGGGTGATATCGGGGAGTGGGTGATATCGGGGAGGGGGTTATATCGGAGAGGGTGTGATATCGGGGAGGGAATGATATCGGGGATGGGTGATATCGGGGTGTGGGTGATTTCGGGAGGGGGTGATATCGGGGAGGGGTGACTTCGGGGAGGGGGTAATATCGAGGAGGGGGTGATATCGGGGAGGGGTGACATCAGGGAGGGGTGATATCGCGGTGGGGTGATATCGGGGAGGGAGTGATATCGGGGAAGGGGTGATATCGGGGAGGGGGTGATATCGGGGTGGGGGTGATATCAGGGAGGGGGTGATATCGGGGAGGGGGTGATATCGGGGAGGGGTGATATCGGGGAGTGGGTGAAATCGAGCAGTCGCTGATATCGGGGAGGGGGTGATATCGGGCAGGGGGTGATATCGGGGAGGGGGTGATATCGGGGGGGGTGATATCGGGGTGGGGGTGATATCGGGGAGGGGGTGGTTTCGGGGAGGGGGTGCTTTCGGGGAGGGGCTGATATCGGGGAGGGGTTGATATCGAGCAGGGGGTGATATCGGGGAGGGGGTGATATCGGGGAGGGGGTGATATCGGGGAGGAGTGATATCGGGGAGGGGGTGATATCGGGGAGGGGTTGATATCGTGGAGGGGGTGATATCGGGGAGGGGTGATATCGGGGAGGGGTGATATCGGGGAGGGGGCGATATCGGGGAGGGGGTGATATCGGGGAGGGGGTGATATCGGGGAGGGGGTGATATCGGGGTGGGAGTGATATTGGGGAGGGGGTGATTTCGGCGTAGGGGTGATATCGGGGATGGGGCGATATCGGGGAGGGGGTGATATCGGGGTGGGGGTGATATCGGTGAGGGGGTGATATCGGGGAGGGGGTGATATCGGGGTGGGGGTGATATCGGGGAGGGGGTGATATCGGGCAGTGGGTGATATCGGGGTGGGGTGGTTTCGGGGAGGCAGTGGTTTCGGGGTGGGGGTGATATCTGGGAGGGGGTGATATCGGGGAGGGGGTGATATCGGGGAAGGGTGGCATCGGGGTGGGGGTGATATCGGGGAGGGGGTGATATCAGGGTGGGGGCGATATCGGGCAGGGGGTGATATCGGGGAGGGAGTGATATCGGGGAGGGGGTGATATCGGGGTGGGGGTGATATCGGGGAGGGGTTGATATTGGGGAGGGGGTGATATCCGGGAGGGGGTGAAAACGGGTAGGGGGTGGTTTCGGGGAGGGGGTGGTATCGAGGAGGGGGTGATTTCGGGGAGGGGGTGTTATTGGGCAGGGGGTGATATCGGGGAGGGGGTGATATCTGGGAGGGTGTGATATCGGGGAGGGGGTGATATTGGTGAGGGGGTGATATCGGGGAGGGGGTGATATCGAGGAGGGGGTGATATCGGGGTGGCGGTGATATCGGGGACGGGGTGATATCGGGGAGGGGGTGATCAGGCAGGGGTGATATCGGGGTGGGGGTGGTTTCAGGGAGGGGGTGGTTTCGGGGTGGGGTGATATCGGGGAGGGGGTGCTATCGGGGAGGGGGTGATATTGGTGAGGGGGTGATATCGGGGAGGGGGTGATATCGGGGAGGGGCTGATATCGGGGTGGCGGTGATATCGGGGACGGGGTGATATCGGGGAGGGGGTGATATCGGGGTGGGGGTGATATCGGGGAGGGGGTGATATCGGGGAGGGCTGATATCGGGGAGGGGGTGATATCAGGGAGGGTTTGATATCGGGGAGGGGGTGATATCGGGGAGGGGGTGATATTGGGGAGGGGGTGATATCGTGGAGTGGGTGATATCGGGGAGGGGTGATACCAGGGAGGGGGTGATATCGGGGAGGGGGTGATATCGGGGTGGGGGTGATATTGGCCATTGGGTGATATCGGGGAGGGGGTGATATCGGGGAGGGGGTGATATCGGGGTGGGGGTGATATCGGGCAGTGGGTGGTATCGGGGAGGGGGTGATATCGGGGAGGGGGTGATATCGGGGAGGGGTGATATCATGGAGGGAGTGATATCGGGGAGGGGGTGATATCGAGGTGGGGTGATATCGGGGAGGGGGTGATATCGGGGTGGGGGTGATATCGGGGAGGGGAAGATATCGGGGAGGGGGTGATTTCGGTGAGGGGGTGATATCGGGGAGGGGGTGATATCGGGGTGGGGGTGATATCGGGGAGGAGGTGAAATCGGGGAGGGGGTGATATCGGGGAGGGGGTGATATCGGGGATGGAGCGATATCGGAGAGGGTGTGATTTTGGGGAGGGGGTGATATCGGGGAGGGGGTGATATCGGGGTGGGGGTGATATCGGGGAGGGGGTGATATCGGGGAGGTGGTGATATCGGGGAGGTGGTGATATCGGGGAGGGGGTGATATCGGGGAGGGGTTGAAATCGGGGTAGGGGTGATATCGGGGAGGGGGTGATATTGGGGAGGGGGTGATATCGGGGTGGGGGTGATATCGGCGTGGGGGTGATATCGGGGAGGCGGTGATATATGGGAGGGGGTGATATGGGGGAGGGGGTGTCCGGGGTGGGGGAGGGGCAGTGCTGCGGTGCCTATTGAGGCACATCAATCCCGTTGTCCACCTATGGGGCCAATGGGCAGCAGAAGCCTGTGTCTCTGTCTGTGTCCCTGTCTGCGACTCTGTCTCTGATATCGGGGTGGGGGTGATATCGGGGAGGGGGTGGTTTCGGGGAGGGGGTGCTTTCGGGGAGGGGCTGATATCGGGGAGGGGTTGATATCGAGCAGGGGGTGATATCGGGGAGGGGGTGATATCGGGGAGGGGGTGATATCGGGGAGGAGTGATATCGGGGAGGGGGTGATATCGGGGAGGGGGTGATATCGGGGAGGGGGTGATATCGGGGAGGGGTGATATCGGGGAGGGGTGATATCGGGGAGGGGGCGATATCGGGGAGGGGGTGATATCGGGGAGGGGGTGATATCGGGGAGGGGGTGATATCGGGGTGGGAGTGATATTGGGGAGGGGGTGATTTCGGCGTAGGGGTGATATCGGGGATGGGGCGATATCGGGGAGGGGGTGATATCGGGGTGGGGGTGATATCGGTGAGGGGGTGATATCGGGGAGGGGGTGATATCGGGGTGGGGGTGATATCGGGGAGGGGGTGATATCGGGCAGTGGGTGATATCGGGGTGGGGTGGTTTCGGGGAGGCAGTGGTTTCGGGGTGGGGGTGATATCTGGGAGGGGGTGATATCGGGGAGGGGGTGATATCGGGGAAGGGTGGCATCGGGGTGGGGGTGATATCGGGGAGGGGGTGATATCAGGGTGGGGGCGATATCGGGCAGGGGGTGATATCGGGGAGGGAGTGATATCGGGGAGGGGGTGATATCGGGGTGGGGGTGATATCGGGGAGGGGTTGATATTGGGGAGGGGGTGATATCCGGGAGGGGGTGAAAACGGGTAGGGGGTGGTTTCGGGGAGGGGGTGGTATCGAGGAGGGGGTGATTTCGGGGAGGGGGTGTTATTGGGCAGGGGGTGATATCGGGGAGGGGGTGATATCTGGGAGGGTGTGATATCGGGGAGGGGGTGATATTGGTGAGGGGGTGATATCGGGGAGGGGGTGATATCGAGGAGGGGGTGATATCGGGGTGGCGGTGATATCGGGGACGGGGTGATATCGGGGAGGGGGTGATCAGGCAGGGGTGATATCGGGGTGGGGGTGGTTTCAGGGAGGGGGTGGTTTCGGGGTGGGGTGATATCGGGGAGGGGGTGCTATCGGGGAGGGGGTGATATTGGTGAGGGGGTGATATCGGGGAGGGGGTGATATCGGGGAGGGGCTGATATCGGGGTGGCGGTGATATCGGGGACGGGGTGATATCGGGGAGGGGGTGATATCGGGGTGGGGGTGATATCGGGGAGGGGGTGATATCGGGGAGGGCTGATATCGGGGAGGGGGTGATATCAGGGAGGGTTTGATATCGGGGAGGGGGTGATATCGGGGAGGGGGTGATATTGGGGAGGGGGTGATATCGTGGAGTGGGTGATATCGGGGAGGGGTGATACCAGGGAGGGGGTGATATCGGGGAGGGGGTGATATCGGGGTGGGGGTGATATTGGCCATTGGGTGATATCGGGGAGGGGGTGATATCGGGGAGGGGGTGATATCGGGGTGGGGGTGATATCGGGCAGTGGGTGGTATCGGGGAGGGGGTGATATCGGGGAGGGGGTGATATCGGGGAGGGGTGATATCATGGAGGGAGTGATATCGGGGAGGGGGTGATATCGAGGTGGGGTGATATCGGGGAGGGGGTGATATCGGGGTGGGGGTGATATCGGGGAGGGGAAGATATCGGGGAGGGGGTGATTTCGGTGAGGGGGTGATATCGGGGAGGGGGTGATATCGGGGTGGGGGTGATATCGGGGAGGAGGTGAAATCGGGGAGGGGGTGATATCGGGGAGGGGGTGATATCGGGGATGGAGCGATATCGGAGAGGGTGTGATTTTGGGGAGGGGGTGATATCGGGGAGGGGGTGATATCGGGGTGGGGGTGATATCGGGGAGGGGGTGATATCGGGGAGGTGGTGATATCGGGGAGGTGGTGATATCGGGGAGGGGGTGATATCGGGGAGGGGTTGAAATCGGGGTAGGGGTGATATCGGGGAGGGGGTGATATTGGGGAGGGGGTGATATCGGGGTGGGGGTGATATCGGCGTGGGGGTGATATCGGGGAGGCGGTGATATATGGGAGGGGGTGATATGGGGGAGGGGGTGTCCGGGGTGGGGGAGGGGCAGTGCTGCGGTGCCTATTGAGGCACATCAATCCCGTTGTCCACCTATGGGGCCAATGGGCAGCAGAAGCCTGTGTCTCTGTCTGTGTCCCTGTCTGCGACTCTGTCTCTGTCTGTGTCCCTGTCTCTGTCTGTGTCTCTGTCTGTGTCTCTGTCTCTCTGTGTCCCTGTCTCTGTCTGTGTCCCTGTCTGTGTCTCTGTCTCTCTCTCTGTCCCTGTCTCTGTCTGTGTCTCTGTCTGTGTCTCTGTCTCTGTATCTGTCTCTGTCCCTGTCTCTGTCTGTGTCTCTGTCTGTGTCCCTGTCTGTGTCTCTGTCTCTGTCTGTGTCCCTGTCTCTGTCTGTGTCCCTGTCTGTGTCTTTGTCTCTGTCTGTGTCCCTGTCTCTGTCTGTGTCGCTGTCTCTGTCTGTGTCTCTGTCTGTGTCTCTGTCTGTGTCCCTGTTTCTGTCTGTATCCCTGTCCCTGTCTGTATCTCTGTCTGTGTCTCTGTCTCTGTCTGTGTCCCTGTCTCTGTCTGTGTCTCTGTCTCTGTCCCTGTCTCTGTCTCTGCCTGTGTCCCTGTCTGTGTCTGTGTCTCTGTCTGTGTCTCTGTCTGTGTCCCTGTCTCTGTCTGTGTCCCTGTCGGTGTCTCTGTCTCTGTCTGTGTCTCTGTCTGTGTCCCTGTCTGTTTCCCTGTCTGTGTCTGTGTCTCTGTCTGTGTCTCTGTCTGTGTCCCTGTCTGTGTCCCTGTCTGTGTCTGTGTCCCTGTCTCTGTCTGTGTCCCTGTCTCTGTCTGTGTCCCTGTCTGTGTCTCTGTCTCTGTCTCTGTCCCTGTCTCTGTCTGTGTCTCTGTCTCTGTCCCTGTCTCTGTCTGTGTCCCTGTCTGTGTCTCTGTCTGTGTCTCTGTCTGTGTCCCTGTCTCTGTCTGTGTCCCTGTCTGTGTCTCTTTCCCTGTCTCTGTCTGTGTCCCATTCTCTGTCTGTGTCCCTGTCTCTGTCGGTATCTCTGTCTCTGCCTGTATCTGTGTCTCTGCCTGTGTCTCTGTCACTGTCTGTATCTCTGTCTCTGTCTCTGTCTCTGTCCCTGTCTGTGTCTCTGCCTGTGTCTCTGTCACTGTCTGTGTCTGTGTCTCTGTCTCTGTCTGTGTCTCTGTCTCTGTCACTGTCTCTGTCTGTGTCCCTGTCTGTGTCCCTGTCTGTGTCCCTGTCCCTGTCTGTGTCCCTGTCTCTGTCTGTGTCCCTGTCTCTGTCTGTGTCCCTGTCTCTGTCTGTATCTCTGTCTCTGCCTGTGTCTGTGTCTCTGCCTGTGTCTCTGTCACTGTCTGTGCCTGTGTCTCTGTCTCTGTCTGTGACCCTCTCTCTGTCTGTGTCTCTGTCTGTGTCTCTGTCTGTGTCCCTGTCTCTGTCTGTGTCTCTGTCTGCGTCACTGTCTCTGTCTGTCTCCCTGTCTCTGTCTGTGTCTCTGTCTGTGTCCCTGTCTCTGCCTGTCTCTCTGTCAGTGTCCCTGTCTGTGTCTCTGTCTCAGTGTCTGTCTGTGTCCCTGTCTCTGTCTGTGTCTCTGTCTGTGTCCCTGTCTCTGTCTGTGTCCCTCCACTGTCTGTGTCCCTGTCTCTGTCTGTATCTCTGTCTCTGTCTGTTTCTGTGTCTCTGTCTGGGTCTCTGTCTGTATCTCTGTCTCTGTCGATGTCTCTGTCTCTGTCTGTATCTCTGTCTGTGTCTCTGTCTGTATCTCTGTCTGTGTCTCTGTCTGTGTCTCTGTCTGTATCTCTGTCTGTGTCTCTGCCTGTGTACCTGTCTCTGTCTGTGTCCCTGTCTCTGCCTCAATCTGTGTCTGTATCTCTGTCTGTATCCCTGTCTCTGTCTGTGTCTCTGTCTGTGTCCCTGTCTCTGTCTGTCTCTCTGTCAGTGTCCCTGTCTGTGTCTCCGTCTCAGTGTCTGTCTGTGTCCCTGTCTCTGTCTGTGTCTCTGTCTGTGTCTCTGTCTGTGTCCCTGTCTCTGTCTGTGTCCCTCCACTGTCTGTGTCCCTGTCTCTGTCTGTATCTCTGTCTCTGTCTGTTTGTGTGTCTATGTCTGGGTCTCTGTCTGTATCTCTGTCTCTGTCGGTGTCTCTGTCTCTGTCTGTATCTCTGTCTGTGTCTCTGTCTATATCTCTGTCTGTATCTCTGTCTGTGTCTCTGTCTCTGTGTCTGTCTGTGCCTCTGTCTGTATCTCTGTCTGTGTCTCTGCCTGTGTACCTGTCTCTGTCTGTGTCCCTGTCTCTGCCTCAATCTGTGTCTGTATCTCTGTCTGTATCCCTGTCTCTGTCTGTGTCCCTGTCTCTGTCTGTATCTCTGTCTGTGTGTCTGTGTTTGTCTGTGTCTCTCTCTGAGTCTCTGTGTCTGTCTGTGTCTCAGTCTCTGTCTCAGACTCTGTCTCTGTCTGTGTCTCTGTCGGTGTCTCTGTCTGTGTCCCTGTCTCTGTCTGTGTCTCTCTGTACCTATGTCTGTGTCTCTGTGTCTGTCAGTGTCTCCGTCTCTGTCTCTGTCTGAGTCTGCCGGTGTCTGTGTCTCACTCTCTGTCTCTGTCTGTGTCTCTGTGCCTGTCTGTGTCTCTGTCTCTGTCTCTGTCTGGGGCACATTGTGCTGCACAGACTGTGTTTAGGTGTGAGGCACCCACCCAGCTGATCGGCATTGGGGGAGTCACACACACCCAGCTGATCGGCATTGGGGGAGTCACACACATACCCAGCTGATCGGCATTGGGGGAGTCACACACACCCAGCTGATCGGCATTGGGGGAGTCACACACACCCAGCTGATCGGCATTGGGGGAGTCACACACACCCAGCTGATCGGCATTGGGGGAGTCACACACACCCAGCTGATCGGCATTGGGGGAGTCACACACACCCAGCTGATCGGCATTGGGGGAGACACACACACCCAGCTGATCGGCTATGGTGGAGGCACACACCCAGCTGATCGGCATTGGGGGAGTCACACACATACCCAGCTGATCGGCATTGGGGGAGTCACACACATACCCAGCTGATCGGCATTGGAGGAGTCACACACACCCAGCTGATCGGCATTGGGGGAGTCACACACACCCAGCTGATCGGCATTGGGGGAGTCACACACACCCAGCTGATCGGCATTGGGGGAGTCACACACACCCAGCTGATCGGCATTGGAGGAGTCACACACACCCAGCTGATCGGCATTGGAGGAGTCACACACACCCAGCTGATCGGCATTGGGGGAGTCACACACACCCAGCTGATCGGCATTGGGGGAGTCACACACACCCAGCTGATCGGCATTGGAGGAGTCACACACACCCAGCTGATCGGCATTGGGGGAGTCACACACACCCAGCTGATCGGCATTGGGGGAGTCACACATACCCAGCTGATCGGCAATGGGGGAATCACAGTGACCCAGCTGATCGGCATCGAGAGAGTCACACACATCCAGCTGGTCGGCATTGGGGAGAGGCACACATCCAGCTGATTGGCATTGGGGGAGTAACACCCGCCCAGCTGATCGGCATTGGGGGAGTCACACACACCCAGCTGATCGGCATTGGGGGAGTCACACACACCCAGCTGATCGGCATTGGGGGAGTCACACACACCCAGCTGATCGGCAATGGGGGAGTCACACACACCCAGCTGATCGGCATTGGGGGAGTCACACACACCCAGCTGATCGGCAATGGGGGGGAATCACACACCCAGCTGATCGGCAATGGGGGAGTCACACACACCCAGCTGATCGGCATTGGGGGAGTCACACACACCCAGCTGATCGGCAATGGGGGGGAATCACACACCCAGCTGATCGGCATTGGGGGAGTCACACATACCCAGCTGATCGGCATTGGGGGAATCACACATCCAGCTGATCGGCATTGGGGGAGTCACACACACCCAGCTGATCGGCATTGGGGGAATCACACCCCCAGCTGACCGGCCATGGTGGAGGCACATACCCAGCTGATCGGCAATGGGGGAGTTACACACACCTAGCTGATTGGCATTGGGGGAGTCACACCCGCCCAGCTGATCGGCATTGGGGGAGTCACACACACCCAGCTGATCGGCAATGGGGAGTCACACACACCCAGCTGATCGGCATTGGGGGAGTCACACACACCCAGCTGATCGGCATTGGGGGAGTCACACACATACCCAGCTGATCGGCATTGGGGGAGTCACACACACCCAGCTGATCGGCATTGGGGGAGTCACACACACCCAGCTGATCGGCAATGGGGGGGAATCACACACCCAGCTGATCGGCATTGGGGGAGTCACACATATCCAGCTGATCGGCATTGGGGGAATCCCACATCCAGCTGATCGGCAATGGGGAGTCACACATACCCAGCTGATCGGCATTGGGGGAATCACACCCCCAGCTGATCGGCATCGAGAGAGTCACACACACCCAGCTGATCGGCCATGGTGGAGGCACATACCCAGCTGGTCGGCAATGGGGGAGGCACATACCCAGCTGATCGGCAATGGGGGAGGCACACACCCAGCTGATCGGCATTGGGGGAGTCACACACACCCAGCTGATCGGCTATGGGGAGTCACACTCACCCAGCTGATCATCCGTGGGGGGAAGCACACTCCCAGCTGATCGGCAATGGGGGGAAGCACACACACAGGTGTTCGGCCATGGGGGAGTCACACTGACCCAGCTGATCGGCCATGGGGGAGTCACACTGACCCAGCTGATTGGCCATGGGGGAGTCACACTGATCCAGCTGATCGGCCATGGGGGAGTCACACCCACCAACCGACAGTCTCTCCTGTTAATGCAGAACGGTAAATTTCTGCCTGTGTCTCTGCCTGTATCTGTCCAATTCTCTCTCTGTCTGTGTTTCTATCTGTGTTTCTGTCTGTATCTCTGTCTGTGTCTCTGCCTGTGTTTCTGTCTGTGTCTGTCTGTGTTTCTGTCTGTGTCTGTCTGTGCCGCTATCTCTGTCGCTGTCTCTGTCGCTGTCTCAGTCGCTGTTTCTGTCTGTTTCCCTGTCTATGTATGTGTCTGTGTGTCTGTCTATATCTGGGCCTGTGTCTCTGCCTGTGCCTGTATATCTGTCTCTGTCTGTTTCTCTGTCTGTGTCTGTGCCTGTGTCTGACTCTGTCTGTATCTGTGCCTGTGTCCCTGTCTGTGTCTGTGTCTGACTCTGTCTGTATCTGTGCCTCTGTCTCTGTCCGGCCCGGCCACCCAGCCCTTCCCACGGCACCCACAGCCCTCCACCACCCAGCCCTTCCCACGGCACCCACAGCCCTCCCCACCCAGCCCTTCCCACGGCACCCACAGCCCGGCCCTCCCCCACCCAGCCCTTCCCACGGCACCCACAGCTCTCCAGCACCCAGCCCTTCCCACGGCACCCACAGCCCTCCCCACCCAGCCCTTCCCACGGCACCCACAGGCCTCCGCCACCCAGCCCTTCCCACGGCACCCACAGCCCTCCGCCACCCAGCCCTTCCCACGGCACCCACAGCCCGGCCCTCCGCCACCCAGCCCTTCCCACGGCACCCACAGCCCGGCCCTCCGCCACCCAGCCCTGCCCACGGCACCCACAGCCCTCCGCTCCGCCACCCAGCCCTTCCCACGGCACCCACAGCCCTCCCCACCCAGCCCTTCCCACGGCACCCACCGCCCTCCGCCACCCAGCCCTGCCCACGGCACCCACAGCCCTCCGCCACCCAGCCCTTCCCACGGCACCCACAGCCCGGCCCTCCGCCACCCAGCCCTTCCCACGGCACCCACAGCCCGGCCCTCCGCCACCCAGCCCTGCCCACGGCACCCACAGCCCTCCGCTCCGCCACCCAGCACTTCCCACGGCACCCACAGCCCTCCCCACCCAGCCCTTCCCACGGCACCCACCGCCCTCCGCCACCCAGCCCTGCCCACGGCACCCACAGCCCTCCGCCACCCAGCCCTGCCCACGGCACCCACAGCCCGGCCCTCCGCCACCCAGCCCTTCCCACGGCACCCACAGCCCGGCCCTCCGCCACCCAGCCCTTCCCACGGCACCCACAGCCCGGCCCTCCGCCACCCAGCCCTCCCCACGGCACCCACAGCCCGGCCCTCCGCCACCCAGCCCTCCCCACGGCACCCACAGCCCGGCCCTCCGCCACCCAGCCCTTCCCACGGCACCCACAGCCCTCCGCCACCCAGCCCTTCCCACGGCACCCACAGCCCGGCCCTCCGCCACCCAGCCCTTCCCATGGCACCCACAGCCCTCCGCTCCGCCACCCAGCCCTTCCCACGGCACCCACAGCCCTCCGCCACCCAGCCCTTCCCACGGCACCCACAGCCCGGCCCTCCCCACCCAGCCCTTCCCACGGCACCCACAGCCCTCCCCACCCAGCCCTTCCCACGGCACCCACAGCCCTCCCCACCCAGCCCTTCCCACGGCACCCACAGCCCTCCGCCACCCAGCCCTTCCCACGGCACCCACAGCCCTCCGCCACCCAGCCCTTCCCACGGCACCCACAGCCCTCCCCACCCAGCCCTTCCCATGGCACCCACAGCCCGGCCCTCCGCCACCCAGCCCTTCCCACGGCACCCACAGCCCTCCGCCACCCAGCCCTTCCCACGGCACCCACAGCCCGGCCCTCCGCCACCCAGCCCTGCCCACGGCACCCACAGTCCTCCACTCCGCCAGCCCTGCCCACGGCACCCACAGCCCTCCGCCACCCAGCCCTTCCCACGGCACCCACAGCCCTCCGCCACCCAGCCCTGCCCACGGCACCCACAGCCCTCCGCCACCCAGCCCTGCCCACGGCACCCACAGCCCTCCGCCACCCAGCCCTGCCCACGGCACCCACAGCCCGGCCCTCCGCCACCCAGCCCTGCCCACGGCACCCACAGCCCTCCCCACCCAGCCCTGCCCACGGCACCCACCGCCCTCCGCCACCCAGCCCTGCCCACGGCACCCACAGCCCTCCGCCACCCAGCCCTGCCCACGGCACCCACCGCCCTCCCCACCCAGCCCTGCCCACGGCACCCACAGCCCTCCGCCACCCAGCCCTGCCCACGGCATCCACAGCCCGGCCCTCCGCCACCCAGCCCTGCCCACGGCACCCACAGCCCTCCGCCACCCAGCCCTTCCCACGGCACCCACAGCCCTCCGCCACCCAGCCCTGCCCACGGCACCCACCGCCCTCCGCTCCGCCAGCCACCCGAATGGAGATTGGCGGAGGTGCGGATTCCTGAGCAGCGCCTCCCTTACGACAGCCGCCACTCCTGACGGGGGAGAGCTGCGGCGCCTGGAGACCGTGTTCCAGACTTTGAGGAGGTCCTGGTACAAGACGGGCAGCGCCAACAGAGAGTTCCGAAGACCCTGCTGGTCCACAGACAGGAGCCGCACGTCGTAGTTCAGGCCGAGCCCCTGGGGGGAGAAATCCGTCGCCAGGGCCCCACCGTGGAGGAGGCTCAGCGTACAGGTAACGCTGCAGAGTCTGAGGGTGGAAAGTGGCAGTCTGGGTGCGGAGGCACACCAGCGCCTGACCGCCCTCCGCCATCGGGAGACTCCAGACCTCCGCAGCGACCCCGTGCAGTCGATTGTCCCAGAGGAACCGAAGCCGGGCTCTCTGGATGGTGGGACAAAGCCAGGGGGGGGAGTCAGTGACCAGCCGGGACCACAGCATGGAGGCGATCAGCTGGTTTATGACGAGAACTCGGCCCCTGTGGGACAGCACTCGGAGCCGTCCTGTCCAGCGTCCCAGGCCAGCGGTGACCTTGGTCTCCAGCTCCTGCCCGTTCGCCGGCCAGGCTCCCTCTGCCGGGCAAAGATGGACTCCCAGGTCGAGGCTGGTGGTCCGACTCCAGCTGAAGGGCCCGAGCTCCTCCGGGAGGGGGTCCACCTGCCACGGACCGACCAGGAGTCCGGAACATTTGGCCCAGTTGATCCGTGGGGAGGACGCGGCGGAGTAGACAGCTTGGCTCTCTCGCATCCTCCGGGGGTCCCCGGGGTCAGTGACCATGAGGAACACGGCATCAGCGTCCGCCGAGAGGACCACCCCCCCGTCCGGCTCGCGCAGAACCAGCCCCGTGAACCCCCTCCGCAGGAGGCACAGGAAAGGCCCCACGCAGAGGGAATAATGTTGGCCGGACAGGGGGCAGCCCTGACGCACTCCTCTCCCAAAGCGAAGGGGCGCCGTCAGGGACCCGTTAACCTTAACCAGACTCTCCGAGACGGCGGACAGTAACCGGATCCGGGCGACAAAATCCCACCCGAACCCGACAGCTCGCAGAGTCCCGAGCAAATCCCCGGGCCCCACCCTGTCGAACGCCTTCTCCTGGTCAAGAGACAGGGAGGCGCTCGACATACCAGTCCTCTGGGTAAAGTGAATAATGTCCCGGGCCAGGTGGATATTGTGTAGATTGTGCGGTCCGGGACTGTGTAGGACTGGTCAGGGTGGATCATGTGGTCCAGCTCGGGGCCAAGGCGTAAACACAGCACCTTGGCGAAGATTTTATAGTCCGTGCTGAGGAGGGAGACCGGTCGCCAGTTCTTAAGTCGGCGGAGATCCCCCTTCTTGGGCAGCCAGGCAATGACGGCCCTGCGCCACGAAAGGGGCATCTCCCCGGTCGCGATACATTCCCCCAGGACCCCCGTATAGTCGCTCCCCAGGACGTCCCAGCACGCCCTGAAGAACTCCACGGTCAGCCCGTCCAGCCCTGGGGATTTGCCCCGTGAGAGGCTGTCCAGGGCGCCGGTCAGCTCTTGGAGGTTGATGGCATTATCGAGCTTCCCGGCGCCCTCCGGGCCCACCTGCGGCAGGTCCTCCCACAGAACTCTGCAAGCGTCCTCGCTGGACGGACCCGGAGAGAAGAGGCCGGAGTAAAAATCCCTGATCAGGGTCCTGACCCCCTCCGGATCCGAGACGAGGGGCCGGTCGTCGACCAGCAGCGTAGAAATCTGCCGACGGGCCCCGCGTCCTCTTTCCAGCGAGTAGAAGAAGCGGGAGCCGCGGTCCATGTCCGTTAGGAGACGGATCCGCGACCTCACGTCCTCGCCGCTGGACCCGGCCAGTTGCAGGTCCCGCAGTGCGCCCCTCTTCTCCCTGTACACCAGCCCCAGGGCCGGGCCTCATCGGGCTGAGCGAGACGTGACTCCAGATCGAGGAGTTCCTCAGCCAATTTGGCGATCGTGGAGTTCCGCCCCGCCGTAGACCCCTCCGTGTACCCCTGACAGAAGGCACGGTTCTGGGCCTTGCCCACATCCCACCGCAGCCTCAAGGAGGGGAAGGCACCCCGCTTCCTTCTCCAGCCGGCCCAGAAACGGCAGAAGGAGTCCAGCAACCGCTCGTCCTCCAGCAGCAGGTTGTTAAAGTGCCAGTACGCGGACCGTGTCTGAGCGCGGGACGGGGCGAGACCCGCCCACACCAGGTGGTGATCCGAGCTCGGCACCTGCTCCATGGAGGCCGTCAGAACGCTGGGCAAGTACATCTTGGAAATGTAAAGACGGTCGATGCTGGACGCTCTGAACTGGGGCCGCACAGAGGTGTACACCCGCAATTCAGGATGGAGAGTCCGCCAGACATCCACCAAGTCAAAGGATCTAACCTGATCCCTCAACTTCACCACCGCCGCCGGGCCGCGCTGGACTCCGATGCGGTCCTTGTCCTGGAGGGTGCAATTGAAATCTCCTCCGAGGACGATGCACTCGCCCGCCGGGATGGTGCCGAGAAGAGTGGACACCTTTTGGAAGAAAGTCGCCTGCTGCGGTCCGGCCACGGGAGCGGATACATTTACAAAGTGAATCACCGCTGCCCCGAAACGGGCCTTTAGGTGCAGCAGACGGACTGGCACCGGCTCCTTGACCCCCCAAGATCTCCGGCTGAAAATGTGGAGCCAACAAGATAGCCACCCCGCCCGAACGTGGGGCCAGGTGACTCATGGAGACTACTCCTTGCCCCTCCAGGGTCCCCTGAGCTTCGTCACCCGGATGGCCAGGGTTTCCTGCAGGAAGCACACCCCGTACTTTCCGTCCCGGAGGATAGACAGGAACTGGAGACGGTGGTGCGCGTGGCTGCTGCCGTTGATGTTGAGGCTGGCCATGGTTACCTCCATGTCAGCAGCAATAGTTATCCATCACCTTCAGTGCTCAGAGTGGGGGTACCGCCCCCTCCACTCCCTCAGGAGTCCCACAAGGAACTGAGCAGCTTGGCGCTGCTCCTCCTGGTCTTGATCGAACTCCCGGGCCTCTCTGACATAGGCCTGGGCGGAGCCAAGCAGCAGCCCCAGATTTCCCCAGCTGCCCAGGGCCAGCCGCACACAGTCCGGGTGACCATGGTGCGTTCCCAGAAATGTCCGGCATTCCCCAGGGGGGACGAGGGGAGACTCGGTGCCGGGTGTGAGGGTGCCCTCTGCCTCGCTGCAGAGCGCGTCTAAATCCTCCTCCTCACCCGCCACCGAGCAGCCTTCCTCCTCCGAACGGTCACCTCCCGAGCTCGAGTCCCCCGCCACATGGAGTATGGCGGGCGGCACGGGCCCACCGGCTAACCCTTGGCCCGAGTCGACCCCACCCCCAGGGTCGTCCTCAGGCAGGTCCCTCGCAGGCTCCTCCCGCGGCTCAGGGCCCGTGGACGGCGCCTCCACCCACGCTGGCGACTCCGGGACCTCGCAGAGGACCCCCGGAAACATGTCCGGCTTGAAAACAGGGCCCTCCGGCGTCGCCCGCCCGGGTGTAGAGGGCGGGGAGCCTTCCCTGTCCACGGCCCACAGTGGCACGATGAGCGGTCGCGGCTGCTGCCGGCCCCCGGCGATGGTGAAGAGGAGGCGTCCGGGGAGGAAACTTGCACCGGGCGGGACGGGCCCCCAGGGGCTTCGACTCCGCTCGACCCCGGGTCCTCCTGTTCGGGGGGCGACAGCAGCTCGAGGGGCTCGGGGGCTTCGGAGGCCCCCCTGGCCTTGCTTCTCTTCATTGTGTGCCCCGGGCCAGGCGTCAAGGGGATGGGCACCAACACGGGAGAGATGGGGCAGGAGGAGCTCGGTGGGGAGGGAGGGCGGGACGTTTGATAGAACAACACGTTCTGCGGTGGCCTCCAGCGTCTCCACCGCCACGTGTGTCCCGCCCACCGTGAGCCCCCTTTCCAGGGCCCGGTGGGCCGCCTGCTCGGCCCGCAGGAAGAACCCGGCCTTGCCGTACATCCGCGAGGCGGCTACGATGGCCGAGGGGCCGACAGCCCCGCCCATCGCACGGGTGCCCGCCTCAATGGCCATGGTAGGGTGGGCATAGCACTTCACCCCCAGCTGCCGCGTGAGCAGGCGGGAGGGCGAGGGCGCCGCGGGGGCAGCGGAGCGACGGGAGGCTGCCGCCCCCACATAATGTCTTGTCCGCCCTGCCCCCGGCAGAGTGGAGGATGCCCCCGAGGTGCTGGCCTGAGGGTGGGAGGGCAGGAGGCTGGGCCTGCAGCCCTGGATGGTCCCACTCCCACCTCAGGCAGAGGGGTGGGAGGACAGGAGGCTGGGCCTGCAGCCCTGGATGGTCCCAGTCCCACCTCAGGCAGAGGGGTGGGAGGACAGGGTTCGCAGCCCCCACGTGGTCCCACTCCCACCTCAGACAGAGGGGTGGGAGGACAGGAAGCCGGGCCTGCAGCCCTGGATGGTCCCACTCCCACCTCAGACAGAGGGGTGGGAGGACAGGAAGCCGGGCCTGCAGCCCTGGATGGTCCCACTCCCACCTCAGACAGAGGGGTGGGAGGACAGGAGGCTGGGCCTGCAGCTCTGGATGGCCCCACTCCCACCTCAGGCAGAGGGGTGGGAGGACAGGAGGCCGGGCATGCAGCCCTGGATGGTCCCAGTCCCACCTCAGGCAGAGGGGTGGGAGGACAGGAGGCCGGGCCTGCAGCCCTGGATGGTCCCACTCCCACCTCAGACAGAGGGGTGGGAGGACAGGAGGCCGGGCCTGCAGCCCCGGATGGTCCCAGTCCCACCTCAGGCAGAGGGGTGGGAGGACAGGAGGCCGGGCCTGCAGCTCTGGATGGTCCCAGTTCCACCTCAGGCAGACGGGTGGGAGGACAGGAGACTGGGCCTGCAGCCCCGGATGGTACCACTCCCACCTCAGGCAGAGGGGTGGGAGGACAAGAGGCTGGGCCTGCAGCCCTGGATGGTCCCACTCCCACCTCAGGCAGAGGGGCGGGAGGACAGGAGGCTGGGCCTGCAGCCCCAGGCGGTCCCACTCCCACCTCAGGCAGAGGAGTGGGAGGATAGGAGGCCGGGCCTGCAGCCCTGGATGGTCCCCCTCCCACCTCAGGCAAAGGGGTGCGAGGACAGGAGGCCGGTCCTGCAGCCCTGGATGGTCCCACTCCCACCTCAGGCAGAGGGGTGAGAGGACAGGAGGCCGGTCCTGCAGCCCTGGATGGTCCCACTTCCACCTCAGGCAGACGGGTGAGAGGACAGGAGGCTGGGCCTGCAGCCCCGGATGGTCCCAGTCCACCTCAAGCATTGGGGTTGGAGGACAGGAGGCCGGGCCTGCAGCTCTGGATGGTCCCACCCACCTCAGGCAGAGGGGTGGGGGACAGGAGGCTGGGCCTGCAGCCTGGATGGTCCCAGTCCCACCTCAGGCAGAGGAGTGGGAGGACAGGAGGCCGGGCCTGCAATCCTGGATGGTCCCAGTCCCACCTCAGGCAGAGGGGTGGGGGACAGGAGGCTGGGCCGGCATCCCTGGATGGTCCCACCTCAGGAAGAGGGGTGGGAGGACAGGAGGCTGGGCCTGCAGCCCTGGATGGTCCCAGTCCCACCTCAGGCAGAGGGGTGGGAGGACAGGAGGCCGGGCCTGCAGCCCTGGATGGTCCCACTCCCACCTCAGGCAGAGGGGTGGGAGGACAGGAGGCCGGGCCTGCAGCCCTGGATGGTCCCACACCCACCTCAGGCAGAGGGGTGGGAGGACAGGAGGCTGGGCCTGCAGCCTGGATGGTCCCAGTCCCACCTCAGGCAGAGGGGTGGGAGGACAGGAGGCCGGGCCTGCAGCCCTGGATGGTCCCACTCCCACCTCAGGCAGAGGGGTGGGAGGACAGGAGGCCGGGCCTGCAGCCCTTGATGGTCCCTGTCCCACCTCAGGCAGAGGGGTGGGAGGACAGGAGGCCGGGCCTGCAGCCCTGGATGGTCCCACTCCCACCTCAGGCAGAGGGGTGGGAGGACAGGAGGCCGTGCCTGCAGCCTTGGATGGTCCCACACCCACCTCAGACAGAGGGGTGGGAGGACAGGAGGCCGGGCCTGCAGCCCTGGATGGTCCCACTCCCACCTCAGGCAGAGGGGTGGGAGGACAGGAGACTGGGCCTGCAGCCCTGGATGGTCCCACTCCCACCTCAGGCAGAGGGGTGGGAGGACAGGAGGCTGGGCCTGCAGCTGTGGATGGTCCCAGTCCCACCTCAGGCAGAGGGGTGGGAGGACAGGAGGCCGGGCCTGCAGCTCTGGATGGTCCCAGTCCCACCTCAGGCAGACGGGTGGGAGGACAGGAGACTGGGCCTGCAGCCCCGGATGGTCCCACTCCCACCTCAGGCAGAGGGGTGGGAGGACAAGAGGCTGGGCCTGCAGCCCTGGATGGTCCCACTCCCACCTCAGGCAGAGGAGTGGGAGTATAGGAGGCCGGGCCTGCAGCCCTGGATGGTCCCACTCCCACCTCAGGCAAAGGGGTGCGAGGACAGGAGGCCGGTCCTGCAGCCCTGGATGGTCCCACTCCCACCTCAGGCAGAGGGGTGAGAGGACAGGAGGCCGGAGCTGCAGCCCTGTATGGTCCCACTTCCACCTCAGGCAGACGGGTGAGAGGACAGGAGGCTGGGCCTGCAGCCCCGGATGGTCCCAGTCCACCTCAAGCATTGGGGTTGGAGGACAGGAGGCCGGGCCTGCAGCTCTGGATGGTCCCACCCACCTCAGGCAGAGGGGTGGGGGACAGGAGGCTGGGCCTGCAGCCTGGATGGTCCCAGTCCCACCTCAGGCAGAGGAGTGGGAGGACAGGAGGCCGGGCCTGCAATCCTGGATGGTCCCAGTCCCACCTCAGGCAGAGGGGTGGGGGACAGGAGGCTGGGCCGGCATCCCTGGATGGTCCCACCTCAGGAAGAGGGGTGGGAGGACAGGAGGCTGGGCCTGCAGCCCTGGATGGTCCAAGTCCCACCTCAGGCAGAGGGGTGGGAGGACAGGAGGCCGGGCCTGCAGCCCTGGATGGTCCCACTCCCACCTCAGGCAGAGGGGTGGGAGGACAGGAGGCCGGGCCTGCAGCCCTGGATGGTCCCAACTCAGGAAGAGGGGTGGGAGGACAGGAGGCTGGGCCTGCAGCCCTGGATGGTCCCAGTCCCACCTCAGGCAGAGGGGTGGGAGGACAGGAGGCCGGGCCTGCAGCCCTGGATGGTCCCACTCCCACCTCAGGCAGAGGGGTGGTAGGACAGGAGGCCGGGCCTGCAGCCCTTGATGGTCCCTGTCCCACCTCAGGCAGAGGGGTGGGAGGACAGGAGGCCGGGCCTGCAGCCCTGGATGGTCCCACTCCCACCTCAGGCAGAGGGGTGGGAGGACAGGAGGCCGTGCCTGCAGCCCTGGATGGTACCACACCCACCTCAGACAGAGGGGTGGGAGGACAGGAGGCCGGTCCTGCAGCCCTGGATGGTCCCACTCCCACCTCAGGCAGAGGGGTGAGAGGACAGGAGGCCGGTCCTGCAGCCCTGGATGGTCCCACTTCCACCTCAGGCAGACGGGTGAGAGGACAGGAGGCTGGGCCTGCAGCCCCGGATGGTCCCAGTCCACCTCAAGCATTGGGGTTGGAGGACAGGAGGCCGGGCCTGCAGCTCTGGATGGTCCCACCCACCTCAGGCAGAGGGGTGGGGGACAGGAGGCTGGGCCTGCAGCCTGGATGGTCCCAGTCCCACCTCAGGCAGAGGAGTGGGAGGACAGGAGGCCGGGCCTGCAATCCTGGATGGTCCCAGTCCCACCTCAGGCAGAGGGGTGGGGGACAGGAGGCTGGGCCGGCATCCCTGGATGGTCCCACCTCAGGAAGAGGGGTGGGAGGACAGGAGGCTGGGCCTGCAGCCCTGGATGGTCCCAGTCCCACCTCAGGCAGAGGGGTGGGAGGACAGGAGGCCGGGCCTGCAGCCCTGGATGGTCCCACTCCCACCTCAGGCAGAGGGGTGGGAGGACAGGAGGCCGGGCCTGCAGCCCTGGATGGTCCCACACCCACCTCAGGCAGAGGGGTGGGAGGACAGGAGGCTGGGCCTGCAGCCTGGATGGTCCCAGTCCCACCTCAGGCAGAGGGGTGGGAGGACAGGAGGCCGGGCCTGCAGCCCTGGATGGTCCCACTCCCACCTCAGGCAGAGGGGTGGGAGGACAGGAGGCCGGGCCTGCAGCCCTTGATGGTCCCTGTCCCACCTCAGGCAGAGGGGTGGGAGGACAGGAGGCCGGGCCTGCAGCCCTGGATGGTCCCACTCCCACCTCAGGCAGAGGGGTGGGAGGACAGGAGGCCGTGCCTGCAGCCTTGGATGGTCCCACACCCACCTCAGACAGAGGGGTGGGAGGACAGGAGGCCGGGCCTGCAGCCCTGGATGGTCCCACTCCCACCTCAGGCAGAGGGGTGGGAGGACAGGAGACTGGGCCTGCAGCCCTGGATGGTCCCACTCCCACCTCAGGCAGAGGGGTGGGAGGACAGGAGGCTGGGCCTGCAGCTGTGGATGGTCCCAGTCCCACCTCAGGCAGAGGGGTGGGAGGACAGGAGGCCGGGCCTGCAGCTCTGGATGGTCCCAGTCCCACCTCAGGCAGACGGGTGGGAGGACAGGAGACTGGGCCTGCAGCCCCGGATGGTCCCACTCCCACCTCAGGCAGAGGGGTGGGAGGACAAGAGGCTGGGCCTGCAGCCCTGGATGGTCCCACTCCCACCTCAGGCAGAGGAGTGGGAGTATAGGAGGCCGGGCCTGCAGCCCTGGATGGTCCCACTCCCACCTCAGGCAAAGGGGTGCGAGGACAGGAGGCCGGTCCTGCAGCCCTGGATGGTCCCACTCCCACCTCAGGCAGAGGGGTGAGAGGACAGGAGGCCGGAGCTGCAGCCCTGTATGGTCCCACTTCCACCTCAGGCAGACGGGTGAGAGGACAGGAGGCTGGGCCTGCAGCCCCGGATGGTCCCAGTCCACCTCAAGCATTGGGGTTGGAGGACAGGAGGCCGGGCCTGCAGCTCTGGATGGTCCCACCCACCTCAGGCAGAGGGGTGGGGGACAGGAGGCTGGGCCTGCAGCCTGGATGGTCCCAGTCCCACCTCAGGCAGAGGAGTGGGAGGACAGGAGGCCGGGCCTGCAATCCTGGATGGTCCCAGTCCCACCTCAGGCAGAGGGGTGGGGGACAGGAGGCTGGGCCGGCATCCCTGGATGGTCCCACCTCAGGAAGAGGGGTGGGAGGACAGGAGGCTGGGCCTGCAGCCCTGGATGGTCCAAGTCCCACCTCAGGCAGAGGGGTGGGAGGACAGGAGGCCGGGCCTGCAGCCCTGGATGGTCCCACTCCCACCTCAGGCAGAGGGGTGGGAGGACAGGAGGCCGGGCCTGCAGCCCTGGATGGTCCCAACTCAGGAAGAGGGGTGGGAGGACAGGAGGCTGGGCCTGCAGCCCTGGATGGTCCCAGTCCCACCTCAGGCAGAGGGGTGGGAGGACAGGAGGCCGGGCCTGCAGCCCTGGATGGTCCCACTCCCACCTCAGGCAGAGGGGTGGTAGGACAGGAGGCCGGGCCTGCAGCCCTTGATGGTCCCTGTCCCACCTCAGGCAGAGGGGTGGGAGGACAGGAGGCCGGGCCTGCAGCCCTGGATGGTCCCACTCCCACCTCAGGCAGAGGGGTGGGAGGACAGGAGGCCGTGCCTGCAGCCCTGGATGGTACCACACCCACCTCAGACAGAGGGGTGGGAGGACAGGAGGCCGGGCCTGCAGCCCTGGATGGTCCCACTCCCACCTCAGGCAGAGGGGTGGGAGGACAGGAGACTGGGCCTGCAGCCCTGGATGGTCCCACTCCCACCTCAGGCAGAGGGGTGGGAGGACAGGAGGCTGGGCCTGCAGCTGTGGATGGTCCCAGTCCCACCTCAGGCAGAGGGGTGGGAGGACAGGAGGCCGGGCCTGCAGCCCTGGATGGTCCCACTCCCACCTCAGGCAGAGGGGTGGGAGGACAGGAGGCCGGGCCTGCAGCCCTGGATGGTCCCACGCCCACCTCAGGCAGAGGGGTGGGAGGACAGGAGGCCGGGCCTGCAACCCTCGATGGTCCCACTCCCACCTCAGGCAGAGGGATGGGAGGACAGGAGGCTGGGCCTGCAGCCCTGGATGGTCCCATTCCCACCTCAGGCAGAGGGGTGGGAGGACAGGAGGCTGGGCCTGCAGCCCTGGATGGTCCCACGCCCACCTCAGGCAGAGGGGTGGGAGGACAGGAGGCTGGGCCTGCCGCCCTGGATGGTCCCAGTCCCACCTCAGGCAGAGGGGTGGGAGGACAGGAGGCTGGCCCTGCCGCCCTGGATGGTCCCAGTCCCAAATCAGGCAGATGGGTGCGAGGACAGGTGGCTGGGCCTGCAGCCATAGGCGGTCCCACACCCACCTCAGGCAGAGGGTTGGGACGACATGAAGCCGGGCCTGCAGTCCTGGATGGTCTCACTCCCACCTCAGGCAGAGGGGTGGGAGGACAGGAGGCCGGACCTGCATCCCTGGAAGGCCCCAGTCCCACCTCAGGCAGAGGTCTGGGAGGACAGGAGGCTGGGTCTGCAGCCCTGGATGGTCCCACTCCCACCTCAGGCAGAGGGGTGGGAGGACAGGAGGCCGGGCCTGCAGCCCTGGATGGTCCCACTCCCACCTCAGGCAGAGGGGTGGGAGGACAGGAGGCTGGGCCTGCAGCCTGGTTGGTCCCACTCTCACCTCAGGCAGAGGGTTGGGAGGACAGGAGGCTGGGCCTGCAGCCTGGATTGTCCCACTCCCACCTCAGGCAGAGGGGTGAGAGGACAGGAGGCCGGGGCTGCAGCCCTGTATGGTCCCACTCCCACCTCAGGCAGACGGGTGAGAGGACAGGAGGCTGGGCCTGCAGCCCCGGATGGTCCCAGTCCACCTCAAGCATTGGGGTTGGAGGACAGGAGGCCGGGCCGGCAGCTCTGGATGGTCCCACCCACCTCAGGCAGAGGGGTGGGGACAGGAGGCTGGGCCTGCAGCCTGGATGGTCCCAGTCCCACCTCAGGCAGAGGAGTGGGAGGACAGGAGGCCGGGCCTGCAATCCTGGATGATCCCAGTCCCACCTCAGGCAGAGGGGTGAGGGACAGGAGGCTGGGCCGGCATCCCTGGATGGTCCCACCTCAGGAAGAGGGGTGGGAGGACAGGAGGCTGGGCCTGCAGCCCTGGATGGTCCCAGTCCCACCTCAGGCAGAGGGGTGGGAGGACAGGAGGCCGGGCCTGCAGCCCTGGATGGTCCCACTCCCACCTCAGGCAGAGGGGTGGGAGGACAGGAGGCCGGGCCTGCAGCCCTGGATGGTCCCACCTCAGGAAGAGGGGTGGGAGGACAGGAGGCTGGGCCTGCAGCCCTGGATGGTCCCAGTCCCACCTCAGGCAGAGGGGTGGGAGGACAGGAGGCCGGGCCTGCAGCCCTGGATGGTCCCACTCCCACCTCAGGCAGAGGGGTGGGAGGACAGGAGGCCGGGCCTGCAGCCCTTGATGGTCCCTGTCCCACCTCAGGCAGAGGGGTGGGAGGACAGGAGGCCGGGCCTGCAGCCCTGGATGGTCCCACTCCCACCTCAGGCAGAGGGGTGGGAGGACAGGAGGCCGTGCCTGCAGCCCTGGATGGTCCCACACCCACCTCAGGCAGAGGGGTGGGAGGACAGGAGGCTGGGCCTGCAGCTGTGGATTGTCCCAGTCCCACCTCAGGCAGAGGGGTGGGAGGACAGGAGGCCGGGCCTGCAGCTCTGGATGGTCCCAGTCCCACCTCAGGCAGACGGGTGGGAGGACAGGAGACTTGGCCTGCAGCCCCGGATGGTCCCACTCCCACCTCAGGCAGAGGGGTGGGAGGACAAGAGGCTGGGCCTGCAGCCCTGGATGGTCCCACTCCCACCTCAGGCAGAGGGGCGGGAGGACAGGAGGCTGGGCCTGCAGCCCCAGGCGGTCCCACTCCCACCTCAGGCAGAGGAGTGGGAGGATAGGAGGCCGGGCCTGCAGCCCTGGATGGTCCCACTCCCACCTCAGGCAAAGGGGTGCGAGGACAGGAGGCCGGTCCTGCAGCCCTGGATGGTCCCACTCCCACCTCAGCCAGAGGGGTGAGAGGACAGGAGGCCGGGGCTGCAGCCCTGTATGGTCCCACTCCCACCTCAGGCAGACGGGTGAGAGGACAGGAGGCTGGGCCTGCAGCCCCGGATGGTCCCAGTCCACCTCCAGCATTGGGGTTGGAGGACAGGAGGCCGGGCCTGCAGCTCTGGATGGTCCCACCCACCTCAGGCAGAGGGGTGGGGGACAGGAGGCTGGGCCTGCAGCCTGGATGGTCCCAGTCCCACCTCAGGCAGAGGAGTGGGAGGACAGGAGGCCGGGCCTGCAATCCTGGATGGTCCCAGTCCCACCTCAGGCAGAGGGGTAGGGGACAGGAGGCTGGGCCGGCATCCCTGGATGGTCCCACCTCAGGAAGAGGGGTGGGAGGACAGGAGGCTGGGCCTGCAGCCCTGGATGGTCCCAGTCCAACCTCAGGCAGAGGGGTGGGAGGACAGGAGGCCGGGCCTGCAGCCCTGGATGGTCCCACTCCCACCTCAGGCAGAGGGGTGGGAGGACAGGAGGCCGGGCCTGCAGCCCTGGATGGTCCCACCTCAGGAAGAGGTGTGGGAGGACAGGAGGCTGGGCCTGCAGCCCTGGATGGTCCCAGTCCCACCTCAGGCAGAGTGGTGGGAGGACAGGAGGCCGGGCCTGCAGCCCTGGATGGTCCCACTCCCACCTCAGGCAGAGGGGTGGGAGGACAGGAGGCCGTGCCTGCAGCCCTTGATGGTCCCTGTCCCACCTCAGGCAGAGGGGTGGGAGGACAGGAGGCCGGGCCTGCAGCCCTGGATGGTCCCACTCCCACCTCAGGCAGAGGGGTGGGAGGACAGGAGGCCGTGCCTGCAGCCCTGGATGGTCCCACACCCACCTCAGACAGAGGGGTGGGAGGACAGGAGGCCGGGCCTGCAGCCCTGGATGGTCCCACTCCCACCTCAGGCAGAGGGGTGGGAGGACAGGAGACTGGGCCTGCAGCCCTGGATGGTCCCACTCCCACCTCAGGCAGAGGGGTGTGAGGACAGGAGGCTGGGCCTGCAGCTGTGGATGGTCCCAGTCCCACCTCAGGCAGAGGGGTGGGAGGACAGGAGGCCGGGCCTGCAGCCCTGGATGGTCCCACGCCCACCTCAGGCAGAGGGGTGGGAGGACAGGAGGCTGGGCCTGCAGCCCTGGATGGTCCCGCTCCCACCTCAGGCAGAGGGATGGGAGGACAGGAGGCTGGGCCTGCAGCCCTGGATGGTCCCATTCCCACCTCAGGCAGAGGGGTGGGAGGACAGGAGGCTGGGCCTGCAGCCCTGGAAGGTCCCACGCCCACCTCAGGCAGAGGGGTGGGAGGACAGGAGGCTGGGCCTGCCGCCCTGGATGGTCCCAGTCCCACCTCAGGCAGAGGGGTGGGAGGACAGGAGGCTGGGCCTGCCGCCCTGGATGGTCCCAGTCCCAAATCAGGCAGATGGGTGCGAGGACAGGTGGCTGGGCCTGCAGCCATCGGCGGTCCCACTCCCACCTCAGGCAGAAGGGTGGGACGACATGAAGCCGGGCCTGCAGTCCTGGATGGTCTCACTCCCACCTCAGGCAGAGGGGTGGGAGGACAGGAGGCCAGACCTGCATCCCTGGATGGCCCCAGTCCCACCTCAGGCAGAGGTCTGGGAGGACAGGAGGCTGGGTCTGCAGCCCTGGATGGTCCCACTCCCACCTCAGGCAGAGGGGTGGGAGGACAGGAGGCCGGGCCTGCAGCCCTGGATGGTCCCACTCCCACCTCAGGCAGAGGGGTGGGAGGACAGGAGGCTGGGCCTGCAGCCTGGTTGGTCCCGCTCTCACCTCAGGCAGAGGGTTGGGAGGACAGGAGGCTGGGCCTGCAGCCTGGATTGTCACACTCCCACCTCAGGCAGAGGGGTGGAAGGACAGGAGGCCGGGCCTGCAGCCCTGGATGGTCCCACTCCCACCTCAGGCAGAGGGGTGGGAGGAGAGGAGGCTGGGCCTGCAGTCCTGGATGGTCACAGTCCCACCTCAGGCAGAGGGGTGGGAGGACATGAGGGTGGGCCTGCAGCCCTGGGTGGTCACACTCCCACCTCAGGCAGAGGGGTGGGAGGACAGGAGGCCGGGCCTGCAGCCCTGGATGGTCCCACGCCCACCTCAGGCAGAGGGGTGGGAGGACAGGAGGCTGGGCCTGCAGCCCTGAATGGTCCCAGTCCCACCTCAGGCAGAGGGGTGGGAGGACAGGAGGCCGGGCCTGCAGCCCTGGATGGTCCCACTCCCACCTCAGGCAGAGGGGTGGGAGGACAGGAGGCCGGGCCTGCAGCCCTGGATGGTCCCACGCCCACCTCAGGCAGAGGGGTGGGAGGACAGGAGGCTGGGCCTGCAGCCCTGGATGGTCCCAGTCCCACCTCAGGCAGAGGGGTGGGAGGGCAGGAGGCCGGGCGTGCAGCCCTGGATGGTCCCAGTCCCACCTCAGGCAGAGGGGTGATCAAACCGTGATCTTTATCAATGATGAGAAGGCGGAAACAGTGGAAGTTTAAACTGGACAGATATTTCACAGCTGGATTCACACAATACAGACAGCAATGTGTCGTAGATTGTGGAAGTGCCACAAATGTTGTCAAATGCAGGACGCGGGGTCCCTCAATGTTTCAATCTTGCTGAGAGACTGTCAGCCCACAGGGACAACATTTCTGTTTAATAGGACTGATGCACAAGTTCAAATAGTTCCGTTTCAAAGTTTAAAATAAGCAGTCATTGCTCTGTGCAGCTTTCGGAATCTGTCAGTGGAATTTACTTCACACAGGCAAGTTTAACAAGTGTATGGGGAACTGATTAGAAGTTTTGATGGAGATATTCCTGCATTATGGAAATGTGTGAGATCTATTTCGGGTTGGGAAATGGATTGAGGATCAAAGGAAGCAGTTGTTTTTTAACTACATTAGACTGAGAGCCTTGAAGTTTCACAACTTCCATGTGCTGTGAGAAAGGATTGATTAACCAAGGCCTGTTATACAAATACTTCAGACAAGTGAATAAGCTACAGGAACATTGAATACACAGACAGAGACAAGCAGACACCTATAATCGGAGCTTAAACTTCACGTTTGAATGTGAAGGGCTGAAATAAACAAGAGTCCACCCTGGGATTCGGTGCAATTTGAGTTCTGCTTTTCCAAAAAATAAAAATAACTATCTGCAATGAAAAATTCCTTCGACAGGACAGAGGGATTTTGACTCTGTATTTAACCCCAGACAGTATTTGTGTTGTGAGTGTTTGATGGGCAGTGGAGATGAAGCTTGACTCTGAAACACTGGAATTCAGTCTCAGGGCTGATTTAATCAAAATGCTTCAGAATAATAATTGATATTGTACATCTCGTGTGTGTCTCAGTGACAGCTCTGAAACTTGTACAGCACAATCTCATCCTGTTTCTGTGTCTCTCTCTCTCGCTGAAATTAGCTGGTCCATTTCCTAAATTACCACCTTTCAAAAGCGCTCCATTGCCTGTGAAACAGTTTGTGATACCCAAAGGTTATGAAAAGTGCTTCAGAATTATCTGTCCCCAAGCTGCTGTGAGGATGTTCAGAGTCAGTGTGTGACTTGGGTCACACACAGGCCAGATACACCTCTCCAAGTTAAAGGTGGAGAATGGATCTCGCTCCATTTGAAAGATGTATTGACCCAGTCTGTCTGAGTTTGAGTATCTGTGTTTCTGTACACGTGTGTGTGTGTTGGGGGGGGGCGGGGGGGGGGTTATGTGTGGCATTCTTTAGGCGGCACTGGAAGTTACACGGTAGCACAGTGGTTAGCACTGCGGCCTCACAGCTCCAGAGCCCCAGGTCGAATCCCAGCTTGGGTCACAGTCTGTGCGGAGTCTGCACGTTCTCCCATTGTCCGCGTGGGTTTCTCCCGGGTGCTCCGGTTTCCCCCCTGACGTCCCGAAGGACGTGCTGTTTGGTGAATTGGACATTATGTATTCTCCCTCAGTGTACCCGAACAGGCGCCAGAGTTTGGAGACTAGGGACTTTTCTTAGTAACTTCATTGCAGTCTGTGTGTGTGCCTGTGTGTGTGTGTGTGTGTGTGTGTGTCTGTGTGTGTGTGTGTGTGTGTGTATCTGTGTGTCTCAGTTTGACTTTGTTGAGTACTGATTGAAGATAATGAGATAGAAAGTTTGATAGAAAGTTTGGCAGCATTGTCGGTGTAAACAATAATGACAGAGGCAGTGTGAACCCTGAAGAGAGCGCCATACCTAGGCCCACTCCCCTACCCCGTCGCTGTCACCCCACCTAACCTGAACATCTTTAGATACTGTGGGCAATTTGGATTTATCACGGCCAACCCACCTAACCTGCACGTCTTTGGGCGGTGGGAGGAAACCGGAGCACCCGGAGGAAGCCCACGCAGACACGGGGAGGACGTCCAGACTCCGCACAGACAGTGACCCAAGCCGGGAATCGAACCTGGGATCCTGTAGCTGTGAGGCAGCAGTGCTAACCACTGTTCAGTCCCGGCTCTGGGTCACTGTCCGTGTGGAGTTTGCACATTCTCCCTGTGTCTGCGTGTGTTTCACCCCCACAACCCAAAGATGTGCAGGGCAGGTGGATGGGCCACGCTAAGTTGCCCCTGAATTGGAAAAACTGAACTGGGCTCTGGATTTATTGTAAAAATCTTTTTATTGCCGTTTCCACAATTCTGTGCATTGCGGCTTGTTTACATTTCTCAGAGAGTGAAAAGGCTTTCTCTTACGTTTCTATCGTTACAAACTGTTGCCGTTCAGTTCGGCGTGTCTGCCCCCCCCCCCCCCCCAACCCCCCTTTCCCTAACCCTTCCCCTCTCTCCCCCGCAGACCCTCCGTGATGCCCTTCGGGGCCGACCTGGTGTGTGACCCCCCCTGCTCCTTGTTTACCCCCTTACCCCCCCCTTTCTTTTCTCCCTCCATCGGTTTCAGCCGTGTTCTTTCAGTGAATTGGGGGGGGGGTTCCCCCTCCCCATCTCTCTCGGTGGGGGGAGGGGTCCCCCTCTCCATCCCTCTCGGTGGGGGGGGGTCCCCCTCCCCATCTCTCTCGGTGGGGTGAGGGTTCCCCCCTCTCCATCTCTCTCGGTGTGGGGGGATTCCCCCCTCCATCTCTCTCTGTGGGGGGGGGTTCCCCCCTCTCCATCTCTCTCGGTGGTGGGGCGGGGGTTCACCCCTCTCCATCTCTCTCGGTGGGGGGGGGGGGGGGTTCCCCCCTCTCCATCTCTCTCGGTGGTGGGGCGGGGGTTCACCCCTCTCCATCTCTCTCGGTGGGGGGGGGGGGTTCCCCCCTCTCCATCTCTCTCGGTGGTGGGGCGGGGGTTCACCCCTCTCCATCTCTCTCGGTGGGGGGGCGGACCCCCTCTCCATCCCTCTCGGTGGGAGATGGTTCCCCCTCTCCATCTTTCTCGGTGGGGGGGGTTACCCCCTCTCCATCCATCTCAGTGGGGGGGGGTTTCCCCCTCTCCATCCCTCTCGGTGGGAGGTGGTTCCCCCTCTCCATCTTTCTCGGTGGGGGGGGTTCCCCCCTCTCCATCCATCTCAGTGGGGGGGGGGGTTTCCCCCTCTCCATCCCTCTCGGTAGGGGGGATCCCCCCTCTCCATCCCTCTCGGTGGGGAGGTGGCTCCCCCTCTCCATCTCTCTCGGTGGGGGTTCCCCCCTCTCCATCCCTCTCGGTGGGGGTGGTGGTTCCCCCACTCCATCTCTCTCGGTGGGGGTGGGGGTTCCCCCCTCTCCATCCCTCCTGGTGGGGGGCTTCCCCCCTCTCCTTCTCACTCGGTGGGGGGCTTCCCCCTCTCCATCCCTCTCGGTGGGGGGGGGGGTCCCCCCCTCTTGATCTCTCTCGGTGGAGGGGGGGTCCCCCTCTCCATCCCTCTCAGTGGGGGTTGGGGTTCCCCCCTCTCCACAACTCTCGGTGGGGGGGGGGATTCCCCCCCTCCATCTCTCGGTGTGGGGGGATTCCCCCTCTCCACCTCTCTCGGTGGGGGGGGGTTCCCCCCTCTCCATATCTCTCGGTGGGGTGGGGGTTCCCCCCTCTCCAACCCTCTCGGTGGGGGGGAGGGTCCCCCCTCTCCGTCTCTCTCGGTGGGGGGTCCCCACTCTCCATCACTCTCGGTGGGCGGGGGGTGTTACCCCCTCTCCATCTCTCTCATAGAACATTACGGCGCATTACAGGCCCTTCGGCCCTCGATGTTGCGCCGACCTGTGAAACCACTCTAAAGCCCATCTACACTATTCCCTTATCGTCCATATGTCTATCCAATGACCATTTGAATGCCCTTAGTGTTGGCGAGTCCACTACTGTTGCAGGCAGGGCATTCCACGCCCTTACTACCCTCTGAGTAAAGAACGTACCTCTGACATCTGTCCTATATCTATCTCCCCTCAATTTAAAGCTATGTCCCCTCGTGCTAGACATCACCATCCGAGGAAAAAGGCTCTCACTGTCCACCCTATCCAATCCTCTGATCATCTTGTATGCCTCAATTAAGTCACCTCTTAACCTTCTTCTCTCTATCGAAAACAGCCTCAAGTCCCTCAGCCTTTCCTCATAAGATCTTCCCTCCATACCAGGCAACATTCTGGTAAATCTCCTCTGCACCCTTCCAATGCTGCCACATCCTTCCTATAATGCGGCGACCAGAATTGCATGCAATTCTCCAAATGCGGCCGCACCAGAGTTTTGTACAGCTGCAACATGACCTCATGGCTCCGAAACTCAGACACTCTACCAATAAAAGCTAACACACCGTACGCCTTCTTAACAACCCTCTCAACCTGAGTGGCAACTTTCAGGGATCTATGTACATGGACACCGAGATCTCTCTGCTCATCCACACTGCCAAGAATCTTACCATTAGCCCAGTACTCTGTCTTCCTGTTATTCCTTCCTAAATGAATCACCTCACACTTTTCTGCATTAAACTCCATTTGCCACCTCTCAGCCCAGCGCTGCAGCTTATCTATGTCCCTCTGTAACTTGTAACATCCTTCCGCACTGTCCACAACTCCACCGACTTTAGTGTCATCTGCAAATTTACTCACCCATCCTTCTACGCCCTCCTCCAGGTCATTTATAAAAATGACAAATAGCAGTGGACCCAAAACAGATCCTTGTGGTACACCACTAGTAACTGGACTCCAGTCTGAACACTTCCCATCAACCACCACCCTTTGTCTTCTTCCAGGTAGCCAATTTCTGATCCAAACTGCTAAATCTCCCTGAATCCCATGCTTCCGTATTTTCTGCAGTAGCCTACCGTGGGGAACCTTGTCAAATGCTTTACTGAAATCCATATACACCACATCAACTGCTTTACCCTCATCCACCTATTTCTCACCTTCTCAAAGAACCCTATATGGTTTGTGAGGCGCAACCGACCCTTCACAAAACCGTGTTGACTATGTCTAATCAAATTATTCCTTTCCAGATGATTATGCACCCTATCTCTTATAAACCTTTCCAAGATTTTGCCCACAACAGAAGTTAGGCTGACTGGTCTATATTTACCGGGGTTGTCTCTACTCTCCTTCTTGAACAAGGGGACAACATTTGCTATCCTCCAGTCTTCTGGCACTATTCCTGTTGACAAAGATGATTTAAAGATCAAAGCCAAAGGCTCTGTAATCTCCTCCCTAGCTTCCCAGAGAATCCTAGTATAATTCGTATCCGGCCCAGGGGGCTTATCAATTTTCACCCTTTCCAGAATAGTTAACACCTCCTCCTTATGAACATCAAGCCCTTCTAGTATAGTAGCCTGAATCTCAGTATTCTCCTCGTCAACATTGTCTTTTTGCTGTGTGAATAGTGATGAAAAATATTCATATAGCACCTCGCCTATCTCCTCGGACTCCAAGCACAACTTCCCACTACTGTCCTTGACTGGCCCTACTCTTACCCTAGTCATTCTTTTATTCCTGACATATCTATAGAAACCTGACATATCTATAATGAACGGACATCGCGCAACAATCACCAGGCAGGAATGTTCCCTTCCAGTCGGGGAACACTTCAGCAGTCAAGGGCATTCAGCCTCTGATCTCCGGTTAAGCGTTCTCCAAGGCGGCCTTCAGGACCCGCGACAACGCAGAATCGCCGAGCAGAAACTTATAGCCAAGTTCCGCACACATGAGTGCGGCCTCAACCGGGACCTGGGCTTCATGTCGCATTACATTCATCCCCCACTGTCTGGCCTGCGAAATCGTACCAACTGTCCTGGCTTGGTACAATTCACATCTCTTTAACCTGGGGTTACCCCATCTCTGGATCTGTAAAGATTTAATCACCTGCTAATGCTCGCATTCCTAGCATTGTTTGGCATCTTTGAATTTGTCTGTACATATGTTTCTGGAACAGACCTCTTCATTCACCTGAGGAAGGAGCAGCGCTCCGAAAGTTAGTGACATCGAAACAAACCTGTTGGACTTTAACCTGGTGTTGTAAGACTTCGTACTGTGCTCACCCCAGTCCAACGCCGGCATCTCCACATCATATCTATAGAAAGCTTTAGGGTTATCCTTGATCCTACCTGCCAAAGACTTCTCATGTCCCCTCCTGACTCTTCTTAGCTCCCTCTTTAGGTCCTTCCTAGCTAACTTGTAACTCTCGAGCGCCCTTACTGAACCTTCATGTCTCATCTTTACATAAGCCTCCTTCCTTCTTCCTCTTGACAAGTGTTTCGACTGCCTTAGTAAACCACGGTTCCCTTGCTCGACCACTTCCTCCCTGCCTGACAGGTACATACTTATCAAGGACACGCAGTAGCTGTTCCTTGAACAAGCTCCACATTTCCATTGTGCCCATCCCCTGCAGTTTTCCTCTCCGTCTCGGTGGGGGGGGGGGGCGGGATCCCCCTCTCCATCTCTCTCGGTGAGGGAGTCCCCCCTCTCCATCTCTCTCGGTGGGGGGTCCCCCCTCTACATCTCTCTCGTTGGGGGGGGGGGGGTCCCCCCTCTCCATCTCTCTCGGTGGGGGAGTCCCCCCTCTCCATCTCTCTCGGTGGGGCGTCCCCCCTCTACATCTCTCTCGGTGGAGGGGGGGACCTCCCTCCATCTCTCTCGGCGGGGGGGGGGGGGGGTCCACCCTCTCCATCTCTCTCGGTGGGTGGGGGGTTCCCGCCTCTCCATCTCTCTCGGTGGGTGGGGGGTTCCCGCCTCTCCATCTCTCTCGCTGGGGGAGTCCCCCCTCTCCATCTCACTCGGTGGGGGGTCCCCTCTCTCCATCTCTCTCGGTGGAGGTGGAGTTCCCCCCTCTCCATCTCTCCCGGTGGGGGGTGGGGTGATTCCACCCTCTCCATCTCTCTCGGTGGAGGGGGAGTTCTCCCCTCTCCATCTCTCTCGGCGGGGTGTCCACCCTCTCCATCTCTCTCGGTGGGGGGGGGGTCCACCCTCTCCATCTCTCTCGGTGGAGGGGGAGTTCTCCCCTCTCCATCTCTCTCGGCGGGGGGGGGGTCCACCCTCTCCATCTCTCTTGGTGGGGGCAGGGTTCCCCCCTCTCCATCTCTCTCGGCGGGGGCGGGGGGGGAGGGGGTCCACCCTCTCCATCTCTCTCGGTGGAGTGGGAGTTCCCCCCTCTCCATCTCTCCCGGTGGGGGGGGGGGGTTCCACCCTCTCCATCTCTCTCTCGGTGGGGGTGGGGTTCCCCCTTCTCCATCACGCTTTGTGGGGGGTCTCCTTCTCCATCTGGCTCTGTGGGGGGGTTCCCCCTTCTCCATCACGCTTTGTGGGGGGTCTCCTTCTCCATCTCTCTCGGTGGGGGGAGGGGGGTTCCACCCACTCCATCTCTCTCGGTGTGGGGGGGGGTTCCCCTTCTCCATCTCTCTCGGTGGGGGGGGGGTTCCCCTTCTCCATCTCTCTCGGTGGGGGGGGGGGGGTTCCCCTTCTCCATCTCTCTCGGTGGGGGGAGGCTGTTCTCCCCTCTCCATCTCTCTCGGTGGGGGGGGCGGGGAGGGTGTTCTCCCCTCTCCATCTCTCTCGGTCTCTGCGTCTCTGCGTCTCTCTCTGGGACTCTGCCAAAACAAAATCCACAACCAGCAGTCGGCCATTTTCTGTCAGTTCACGGGAGCCATTTTATGTCAGTTCACGGTGGCCATTTTACATCAGTTCGCGATAGCCATTAGTATGTCAGTTCACAATGGCCATTGTATGTCAGTTCACGGTGGCCATTTTATGTCGGTTCACGGGAGCCATTTTATGACAGTTCACAATAGCCATTTTATGTCAGTTAACAATGGACAGTTCATGTCAGTTCACGGGGGCCTTTTTAGGTCAGGTCGCAATGGCCATTGTATGTCAGTTCAGAATGGACAGTTTATGTCAGTTCACAATGGCCATTTTATGTCAGTTCACGGGGGCCATTTTATGTCAGGTCGCAATGGCCATTTTATGTCAGTTCACAATGGACAGTTTATGTCAGTTCACAATGGCCATTTTATGTCAGTTCACGGGGGCCATTTTATGTCAGGTCGCAAAGGCCATTGTATGTCAGTTCACAATGGACAGTTTATGTCAGTTCACAGGGGCCATTTTTTGTCAGGTCGCAATGGACAGTTTATGTCAGTTCACGGGGGCCATTTTATGTCAGGTCGCAATAACCATTGTATGTCAGTTCAGAATGGACAGTTTATGTCAGTTCATGGGGGCCTTTTTATGTAAGGTCGCAAAGGCCATTGTATGTCAGTTCACGGTAGCCATTTTATGTCAGGTCGCAATGGCCATTTTATGTCAATTCACGGGTGCCATTTTATGTCAGTTCACATTGGCCATTTTATGTCAGTTCACGGGGGCCATTGTATGTCAGTTCACAATGGCCATTTTATGTCAGTTCACGGGGTCAATTTTATGTCAGTTCACAATGGCCATTTTATGTCAGTTCACAATGGCCATTTTATGTCAGATCACGGTGGCCATTGTAAGTCAGTTCACAATGGCCATTTTATGTCAGTTCACAATGGCCATTTTATGTCAGTTCATGGTGGCCATTGTATGTCAGTTCACATTGGCCATTGTATGTCAGTTCACAATGGCCAATTTATGTCAGTTTGCAATGGCCATTTTTTCTCAGTTCACGGTGGCCATTGTATGTCAGTTTGCACTGGCCATTTTATCTCAGTTGCGGTGGCAGTTCATGTTTGGTTCACGGGGGCCATGTTATGTCAGTTCACAGTGGCCATTTTATGTCAGTTCACGGGGTCCATTTTATGTCAGTTCACAATGGCCATTTTATGTCAGTTCACAATGGCCATTTTATGTCAGTTCACAATGGCCATTTTATGTCAGTTCACAATGGCCATTTTATGTCAGTCCACAATGGACAGTTTATGTCAGTTCACGGGGGCCCTTTTATGTCAGTTCACAATGGCCATTGTATGTCAGTTCACAATGGCCATTTTATGTCAGTTTGCAATGGCCATTTTTTCTCAGTTGACGGAGGCCATTTTGTGTCAGTTCACGGTGGCCATTGTATGTGAGTTCACAATGGCCATTTTATGTCAGTTTGCAATGGCTATTTTATCTCAGTTGCGGTGACCAGTTCATGTTTGTTCACGGGGGCCATGTTATGTCAGTTCACGGTGGCCATATTATGTCAGTTCACGGGGGCCATTTTATGTCAGTTCACAATGGCCATTTTATGTGTTCACAGTGGCCATTTTATGTCAGTTCACGGTGGCCATTTTATCTCAGTTCACAGTGGCCATTTTATGTCAGTTCACGGGGGCCATTTTATACAGTCGATGGGGGCCATTTTATGTCAGTACATGGTGGCCATTTTATGTCAGTTCACGGTGGTCATTTTATGTCGGTTGACGGGGGCCATTTTATGTCAGCTCGCAATGGCCATTTTATGTCAGTTCACGATGGCCATTGTATGTCAGTTCATGGCGTCCATTGTATGTCAGTTCACAATGGACAGTTTATGTCAGTTCATGGGGGCCATTGTATGTCAGTTCACAATGGCCATTGTATGTCAGTTCTCAATGGCCATTTTATGTCAGTTCACGGGGGCCTTTTTATGTCAGGTCGCAATGGCCATTTTCTGTCAGTCCACGGTAGCCATTTTATGTCAGGTCGCAATGGCCATTTTATGTCAGTTCACAATGGCCATTTTATGTTAGTTCTCAATGGCCAATTTATGTCAGTTCACAATGGCCATTGTAAGTCAGTTCACAATGGCCATTTTATGTCAGTTCACAATGGCCATTTTATGTCAGTTCACAATGGCCATTTTATGTCAGTTCATGGTGGCCATTGTATGTCAGTTCACAATGGCCATTTTATCTCAGTTGCGGTTGCCAGTTCATGTTTGGTTCACAGGGGCCATGTTATGTCAGTTCACAGTGGCCATTTTATGTCAGTTCACGGGGTCCATTTTATGTCAGTTCACAATGGCCATTTTATGTCAGTTCACAATGGCCATTTTATGTCAGTTGACAATGGACAGTTTATGTCAGTTCACGGGGGCCCTTTTATGTCAGTTCACAATGGCCATTGTTTGTCAGTTCACAATGGCCATTTTATGTCAGTTTGCAATGGCCATTTTTTCTCAGTTGACGGTGGCCATTTTGTGTCAGTTCACGGTGGCCATTGTATGTGAGTTCACAATGGCCATTTTATGTCAGTTTGCAATGGCCATTTTATCTCAGTTGCGGTGGACAGTTCATGTTGGTTCACGGGGGCCATGTTATGTCAGTTCACGAGGGCCATGTTATGTCAGTTCACGGTGGCCATTTTATGTCGGTTGATGGCCATTTTATGTCAGCTCGCAATGGCCATTTTATGTCAGTTCACGGAGGCCATTGTATGTCAGTTCATGGCGTCCATTGTATGTCAGTTCACAATGGACAGTTTATGTCAGTTCACGGGGGCCATTGTATGTCAGTTCACAGTGGCCATTGTATGTCAGTTCTCAATGGCCATTTTATGTCAGTTCACAGTGGCCATTTTATGTCAATTCACGGTAGCCATTGTATATCAGTTCACAATGGCCATTTTATGTCAGTTCATGGAGGCCATTGTATGTCGGTTCACAATGGCCATTTTATGTCAGTTCACGGGGTCCATTTAATGTCAGTTCACGGTGGCCATTTTATGTCAGTTCACAATGGCCATTTTATGTCAGTTCACAGTGGCCATTGTATGTCAGTTCACAATAGTCATTTTATGTCTGTTCACAATGGCCATTTTATGTCTGTTCACAATGGCCATTTTATGTCAGTTCATGGTGGCCATTTTATGTCAGTTCACCATGGCCATTGTATGTCAGTTCACAATGGCCATTTTACGTCAGGTTGCAATGGCCATTTTATCTCAGTTGACGGTGGCCATTTTATGTCAGTTCACGGTGGCCATTGTATGTCAGATCACAATGGCCATTTTATGTCAGTTTGCAATGGCCATTTAATCTCAGTTGCGGTTGCCAGTTCATGTTGGTTCACGGGGGCCATTTTATGTCAGTTCACGGTGGCCATTTTATGTCAGTTCACGGGGGCCATTTTATGTCAGTTCATGGTGGCCATTTTATCTCAGTTCACAGTGGCCATTTTATGTCAGTTCACGGGGGGCATTTTAATCAGTCGAAGGGGCCATTTAATGTCAGTACACGGTGGCCATTTCATGTCTGTTCATGGTGGTCATTTTATGTCGTTTGAAGGTAACCATTTTATTTCAATCGCAATGGCCATTTTATGTAAGTTCACGGTGGCCATTGTATGTCAGTTCACGGACGCCATTTTATGTCAGGTCACGGTGGCTATTTTATGTGAGCTCACGGCAGCCATTTTATGTTAATCAACGGTGGCCATTTTATGTCAGTTCACGGCAGCCATTTTATGTTAGTTCACGGTGGTCATTTAATGTCGGTTGAAGGGGTCCATTTTATGTCAGTTCACGGTGGCCATTTTAAGTCAGTTCACGGTGGCCATTTTATGTCAGTTCACGTTGGCCATTATATGTCAGTTCACGGTGGCCATTTTATGTCAGCCTGCACTGCCAGTGCTCCCACAACACACCAGCACTGTGGTCATTATATGTCAGTTCACGGTGGCCATTTTACGTCAGTTCACGGCAGCCTTTTTATGTCAGTACACGGCAAGCATTTCTGGCAATGTTCAGCCATCCCACAGCCAGCACTGCCAGTGCTCCCCACACAGCCAGCACTGTCAGCGCTCCCCCACACAGCCAGCACTGTCAGTGCTCCCCCACACAGCCAGCACTGTCAGTGCTCCCCCACAGACAGCACTGTCAGTGCTCCCCCCACACAGCCAGCACTGTCAGTGCTCCCCCACAGCCAGCACTGTCAGTGCTCCCCCCACACAGCCAGCACTGTCAGTGCTCCCCCACAGACAGCACTGTCAGTGCTCCCCCACACAGCCAGCACTGCCAGTGCTCCCCCACACAGCCAGCACTGTCAGCGCTCCCCCAAACAGCCAGCACTGTCATTGCTCCCCCCACACAGCCAGCACTGTCTGTGCTCCCCCACACAGCCAGCACTGTCAGTGCTCCCACCACACAGCCAGCACTGTCCGTGCTCCCAACACACAGCCAGAACTGTCAGTGCTCCCCCACACAGCCAGCACTGTCAGTGCTCTCCCCACACAGCCAGCACTGTCAGTGCTCCCCACACACAGCCAGCACTGTCAGTGCTCCCCCACACAGCCAGCACTGTCAGTGCTCCCCCACACAGCCAGCACTGTCAGTGCTCCCCCACACAGCCAGCACTGCCAGTGCTCCCCACACAGCCAGCACTGCCAGTGGTCCACCCACACAGCCAGCACTGTCAGTGCTCCCCCACACAGCCAACACTGACAGTGCTCCCCCCACACAGCCAGCACTCTCACTGCTCCCACCCCACACAGCCAGCACTGTCAGTGCTCCCACCACACAGCCAGCGCTGTCAGTGCTCCCCCACACAGTCAGCACTGTCAATGCTCCCCCACAAGGCCAGCACTGTCAGTGCTCCCACCACACAGCCAGCACTGTCAGTGCTCCCACCACACAGCCAGCACTGTCAGTGCTCCTACCACACAGCCTGCACTGTCAGTGCTCCCACAACACAGCCTGCACTGTCAGTGCTAAACTCACACAGCCAGCACTGTCAGAGCTCCCCCCACACAGCCAGCAATGTCAGTGCTCCCACCACACAGCCAGCACTGTCAGTGCTCCCACCACACAGCAAGCACTGTCAGTGCTCCCCTACACAGCCAACACTGTCCGTGCTCCCCCACACAGCCAGCACTGCCAGTGCTCCCCACAGAGCCAGCACCGTCAGTGCTCCCACCACACAGCCATCACTGTCACTGCTCCCCCACGCAGCCAGCACTGTCAGTGCTCCCCCCACACAGCCAGCACTGTCAGTGCTCCCACCACAGAGCCAGCACTGTCAGTGCTCCCACACGCAGCCAGCACTGTCAGTGCTCCCACCACACAGCCAGCACTGTCAGTGCACCCCCTACACAGCCAGCACTGTCAGTGCACCCCCCACACAGCCAGCACTGTCAGTGCTCCCACCACACAGCCAACACTGTCAGTGCACCCCCCACACAGCCAGCACTGTCAGTGCTCTCCCCACACAGCCAGCCCTGTCAGTGCACCCCCCACACAGCCAGCACTGTCAGTGCTCCCACACGCAGCCAGCACTGTCAGTGCTCCCACCACACAGCCAGCACTGTCAGTGCACCCCCCACACAGCCAGCACTGTCAGTGCTCCCACCACACAGCCAACACTGTCAGTGCACCCCCCACACAGCCAGCACTGTCAGTGCTCTCCCCACACAGCCAGCCCTGTCAGTGCACCCCCCACACAGCCAGCACTGTCAGTGCTCCCACCACACAGCCAGCACTGTAAGTGCTCCCCCACACAGCCAGCACTGTCAGTGCTCCCACCAAACAGCCAGTACTGTCAGTGCTCCCACCACACAGCCAGCACTGTCACTGCTCCCCCACACAGCCAGCACTGTCAGTGCTCCCCAACGCAGCCAGCACTGTCAGTGCTCCCCCCACACAGCCAGCACTGTCAGTGCTCCCCCACACAGCCAGCACTGTCAGTGCTCCCACCACACAGCCAGCACTTTCAGTGCTTCCCCACACACAGCCAGCACTGTCGGTGCTCCCACCACACAGCCAGCACGGACAGTGCTCCCCCCACACAGCCAGCACTGTCAGTGCTCCCCCACACAGGCAGCACTGTCAGTGCTCCCCCACACAGCCAGCACTGTCAGTGCTCCCCCCACACAGCCAGCACTGTCGGTGCTCCCACCACACAGCCAGCGCGGACAGTGCTCCCCCCACACAGCCAGCACTGTCAGTGCTCCCACCACACAGCCAGCGCTGTCAGTGCTCCCCCCACACAGCCAGCACTGTCAGTGCTCCCACCACACAGCCAGCACTGTCAGTACTCCACCCACACAGCCAGCACTGACAGTGCTCCCCCCACACAGCCAGCACTCTCACTGCTCCCACCCCACACAGCCAGCACTGTCAGTGCTCCCACAACACAGCCAGCACTGTCAGTGCTCCCGCACACAGCCGCGCTATCAGTGCTAAACTCACACAGCCAGCACTGCCAGTGCTCCCGCCACACAGCCAGCGCTGTCAGTGCTCCCCCACACAGTCAGCACTGTCAATGCTCCCCCACACACTAGCACTGTCAGTGCTCCCACCACACAGCCAGCACTGTCAGTGCTCCCGCCACACAGCCAGCACTGTCAGTGCTCCCCCCACACAGCCAGCACTGCCAGTGCTCCCACCACACAGCCAGCACTGTCAGTGCTCCGCCCACACAGCCAGCACTATCAGTGCTCCCCCCACACAGCCAGCACTGACAGTGCTCCCACCACACAGCCAGCACTGTCAGTGCTCCCACACACACAGCCAGCACTGTCAGTGCTCCCACCACGCAGCCAGCACTGGCTGTGCTCCCACCACACGGCCAGCACTGTCTGTGCTCCCACCACACAGCCAGCACTGTCTGTGCTCCCACCACACAGCCAGCACTGTCTGTGCTCCGACCACACAGCCAGCACTGTCAGTGCTCCCACCACACAGCCAGCACTGTCAGTGCTCCCACCACACAGCCAGCACTGTTAGTGCTCCCACCACACAGCCAGCACTGTCAGTGCTCCCACCACACAGCCAGCACTGTCAGTGCTCCCACCATACAGCCATCCCTGTCAGGGCTCCCCCACACAGCCAGCACTGCCAGCGCTGCTCCTACACAGTCGGCACTGTCAGTGCTCCTACCCCACACAGCCAACACTGTCAGTGCTCCCACTACACAGCCAGCACTGTCAGTGCTCCCACTACACAGCCAGCACTGTCAGTGCTCCCCCCACACAGCCAGCACTGTCAGTGCTCACCCCACACAGACAGCACTGTCAGTGCTCCCACCACACAGCCAGCACTGTCAGTGCTCCCACCCCCACACAGCCAGCACTGACTGGGCTCCCCCCACACAGTCAGCACTGTCAGTGCTCCCACACACAGTCGGCACTGTCAGTGCTCCCACCACACAGTCAGCACTGTCAGTGCTCCCCCACACAGCCAGCACTGTCAGTGCTCCCACCACACAGCCAGTACTGTCAGTGCTCCCCCACACAGTCAGTGCTCCCACCAGACAGCCAGCACTGTCAGTGCTCCCCCACACAGGCAGCACTGTCAGTGCTCCCCACACAGCCAGCACTGTCAGTGCTCCCCCCGCACAGCCAGCACTGTCAGTGCTCCCACCACACAGCCAGCACTGTCAGTGCTCCCCCCACACAGCCAGCACTGTCAGTGCTCCCACCACACAGCCAGCACTGTCAGTGCTACCCCACACAGCCAGCACTGTCAGTGCTCCCACCACACAGCCAGCAATGTCAGTGCTCCCCACACAGCCAGCACTGTCAGTGCTCCCACCACACAGCCAGCACTGTCAGTGCTCCCCTCACACAGCCAGCACTGTCAGTGCTCCCACCACACAGCCAGCACTGTCAGTGCTCCCACCCCCACACAGCCAGCACTCTCAGTGCTCCCCCCACACAGCCAGCACTGTCAGTGCTCCCACCACACAGCCAGCACTGTCAGTGCTCCCACCCCACACAGCCAGCACTGTCAGTGCTCCCACCACACAGCCAGCACTGTTAGTGCTCCCACCACACAGCCAGCACTGTCAGTGCTCCCACCACACAGCCAGCACTGTCAGTGCTCCCACCATACAGCCATCCCTGTCAGGGCTCCCCCACACAGCCAGCACTGCCAGCGCTGCTCCTACACAGCCAACACTGTCAATGCTCCCACTACACAGCCAGCACTGTCAGTGCTCCCACTACACAGCCAGCACTGTCAGTGCTCCCCTCACACAGCCAGCACTGTTAGTGTTCCCACTACACAGCCAGCACTGTCAGTGCTCCCCCACACAGTCAGTGCTCCCACCACACAGCCATCACTGTCAATTCTCCCCACCACACAGCCAGCAGCGCCAGTGCTCCCTCAAGACAGCCAGCACTGTCAGTGCTCCCCAACACAGTCAGCACTGTCAGTGCTCCCACCCCCACACAGCCAGCACTGACTGGGCTCCCCCCACACAGTCAGCACTGTCAGTGCTCCCACACTCAGTCGGCACTGTCAGTGCTCCCACACACAGCCAGCAGTGTCAGTGCTCCCCACACACAGCCAGCACTGTCAGTGCTCCCACTACACAGCCAGCACTGCCAGTGCTCCCACCACACAGCCAGCACTGCCAGTTCTCCACCCACAGCCAGCACTGTCAGTGCTCCCACCAGACAGCCAGCACTGTCAGTGCTCCCACCACACAGCCAGTACTGTCAGTGCTTCCCCACACAGTCAGTGCTCCCACCAGACAGCCAGCACTGTCAGTGCTCCCCCACACAGACAGCACTGTCAGTGCTCCCCACACAGCCAGCACTGTCAGTGCTCCACCCGCACAGCCAGCACTGTCAGTGCTCCCACCACATAGCCAGCACTGTCAGTGCTCCCCCACACAGCCAGCACTGTCAGTGCTCCCACCACACAGCCAGCACTGTCAGTGCTACCCCACACAGCCAGCACTGTCAGTGCTCCCACCACACAGCCAGCAATGTCAGTGCTCCCCACACAGCCAGCACTGTCAGTGCTCCCACCACACAGCCAGCACTGTCAGTGCTCCCCTCACACAGCCAGCACTGTCAGTGCTCCCACCACACAGCCAGCACTGTCAGTGCTCCCACCCCCACACAGCCAGCACTGTCAGTGCTCCCCCCACACAGCCAGCACTGTCAGTGCTCCCACCACACAGCCAGCACTGTCAGTGTTCCCACCCCACACAGCCAGCACTGTCAGTGCTCCCCCACACAGCCAGCACTGTCAGTGCTCCCCTCACACAGCCAGCACTGACAGTGCACCCCCCACACAGTCAGCACTGTCAGTGTCCCTCCCACACAGGCAGCACTGTCAGTGCTCCCCACACAGCCAGCACTGTCAGTGCTCCCCCACACAGCCAGCACTGTCAGTGCTCCCCACACAGGCAGCACTGTCAGTGCTCCCCCCACACAGCCAGCACTGTCAGTACTCCCCACACAGCCAGCACTGCCAGTGCACTCCCCCCCCACAGCCAGCACTGCCAGTGCACCCCCCACACAGCCTGCACTGTCAGTGCTCCCACCACACAGCCAGCACTGTCAGTGCTCCCCCCACACAGCCAGCACTGTCAGTGCTCCCACCACAGAGCCAGCACTGTCAGTGCACTCCCCACCCCACAGAGCCAGCAGTGCCAGTGCACTTCCCCCCCCACAGAGCCAGCACTGCCAGTGCACTCCCCCCCACTGAGCCAGCACTGCCAGTGCACTTCCGCCCCCCACAGAGCCAGAACTGCCAGTGCACTTCCCCCCCACAGAGCCAGCACTGTCAATGCTCCCACCACACAGCCAGCACTGTCATTGCTCCCCCACACAGCCAGCACTGTCAGTGCTCCCACCACACAGCCAGCACTGTCAATGCTCCCACCACACAGCCAGCACTGTCATTGCTCCCCCACACAGCCCGCACTGTCAGTGCTCCCATCACACAGCCAGCACTGTCAGTGCTCCCCACACAGCCAGCACTGTCAGTGCTCCCCCCACACAGCCAGCATTGTCAGTGCTCCCCCACACAGCTAGCACTGTCAGTGCTCCCACCACACAGCCAGCAATGCTAGTGCTCCACCCACACAGCCAGCAATGTCAGTGCTCCCACCACACAGCCAGCACTGTCAGTGCTCCCCCACACAGCCAGCACTGTCAGTGCTCCCACCACACAGCCAGCACTGTCAGTGCTCCCCCACACAGCCAGCACTGTCATTGCACTTCCCCCCCTTCAGAGCCAGCACTGCCAGTGCACTTCCCCCCACACAGCCAGCACTCTAATTACACTTCCCCCCCACACAGCCAGCACTGTCAGTGCTCCCACCACACAGTCAGCACTGTCAGTGCTCCCACCACACAGCCAGCAATGTCTGTGCTCCCGCCACAGCCAGCACTGACAGTGCTCCCCCACACTGCCACACTGCCAGTGCTCCCACCACACAGCCAGCACTGCCAGTGCTCCCACCACACAGCCAGAACTGCCAGTGCACCACCCACACAGCCAGCACTGTCAGTGCTCCCCCACACAGGCAGCACTGTCAGTGCCCCCCCCCACAGCCAGCACAGTCAGTGCTCCCACCACACAGCCAGAACTGCCAGTGCACCCCCCCCCACAGAGCCAGCACTTCATTGCACTTCCCCCCCCCCACAGCCAGCACTGTCAGTGCTCCCCACACAGGCAGCACTGTCAGTGCTCCCCCCCACAGCCAGCACTGGTAGTGCACTCCCCCCCCACAGAGCCAGCACTGTCAGTGCACTTCCCCCCACAGAGCCAGCACTGCCAGTGCACTTACCCCACCCACAGAGCCAGCACTGCCAATGCACTCCCCCCCACAGAGCCAGCACTGCCATTGCACTTCCCCCCCACACAGCCAGCACTGTCAGTGCTCCCACCACACAGCCAGCACTGTCAGTGCTCCCACCACACAGCCAGAACTGCCAGTGCACCCCCAACACAGCCAGCACTGTCAGTGCTCCCCACACAGCCAGCACTGTCAGTGCTCCCACCACACAGCCAGAACTGCCAGTGCATCCCCCCCCCCACAGCCAGCACTGTCAGTGCTCCTACCACACAGCCAGCACTGTCAGTGCACTTCCCCCCTCCCCCACAGCCAGCACTGTTAGTGCTCCCCCCACACAGGCAGCACTGTCAGTGCTCCCCCCACACATCCAGCACTGTCAGTGCTCCCCACACAGCCAGCACTGTCAGTGCTCCCCCGCACAGCCAGCACTGCCAGTGCACTTCCCCCCCCCACAGCCAGCACTGTCAGTGCTTCCCCACACAGCCAGCACTGTCAGTGCTCCCCCCACAGCCAGAACTGCCAGTGCACCCACCACATAGCCAGCACTGTCAGTGCTCCCACCACACAGCCAGCACTGTCAGTGCTCCCCCCACACAGCCAGCACTGTCAGTGCTTCCCCCACACAGCCAGCACTGTCAGTGCTCCCCCACACAGCCAGAACTGCCAGTGCTCTCACCACATAGCCAGCACTGTCAGTGCTCCCACCACACAGCCAGCACTGTCAGTGCTCCCCCACACAGCCAGCACTGTCAGTGCTCCCCCACACAGCCAGCACTGTCAGTGCTCCCCACACAGCCAGCACTGTCAGTGCTCCCCCACACAGCCAGCATTGTCAGTGCTCCCCCACACAGCTAGCACTGTCAGTGCTCCCACCACACAGCCAGCAACGCTAGTGCTCCACCCACACAGCCAGCAATGTCAGTGCTCCCACAACACAGCCAGCACTGTCAGTGCTCCCCCACACAGCCAGCACTGTCAGTGCTCCCACCACACAGCCAGCACTGTCAGTGCTCCCCCACACAGCCAGCACTGTCAGTGCTCCCCACACAGGCAGCACTGTCAGTGCTCCCCCCACACAGCCAGCACTGTCAGTGCTCCCCACACAGCCAGCACTGCCAGTGCACTCCCCCCCCCACAGCCAGCACTGCCAGTGCACCCCCCACACAGCCTGCACTGTCAGTGCTCCCACCACACAGCCAGCACTGTCAGTGCTCCCCCACACAGCCAGCACTGTCAGTGCTCCCACCACAGAGCCAGCACTGTCAGTGCACTCCCCACCCCACAGAGCCAGCAGTGCCAGTGCACTTCCCCCCCCCCACAGAGCCAGCACTGCCAGTGCACTCCCCCCCACTGAGCCAGCACTGCCAGTGCACTTCCCCCCCCCACAGAGCCAGAACTGCCAGTGCACTTCCCCCCCACAGAGCCAGCACTGTCAATGCTCCCACCACACAGCCAGCACTGTCATTGCTCCCCCACACAGCCAGCACCGTCAGTGCTTCCCCACACAGCCAGCACTGTCAGTGCTCTCCCACACAGCCAGCACTGTCAGTGCTCCGCCCACACAGCCAGCATTGTCAGTGCTCCCCCACACAGCTAGCACTGTCAGTGCTCCCACCACACAGCCAGCACCGTCAGTGCTTCCCCACACAGCCAGCACTGTCAGTGCTCCCCCACACAGCCAGCACTGTCAGTGCTCCGCCCACACAGCCAGCATTGTCAGTGCTCCCCCACACAGCTAGCACTGTCAGTGCTCCCACCACACAGCCAGCAATGTCAGTGCTCCCATCACACAGCCAGCACTGTCAGTGCTCCCCACACAGCCAGCACTGTCAGTGCTCCCCCCACACAGCCAGCATTGTCAGTGCTCCCCCACACAGCTAGCACTGTCAGTGCTCCCACCACACAGCCAGCACTGTCAGTGCTCCCCACACAGCCAGCACTGTCAGTGCTCCTACCACGCAGCCAGCACTGTCAGTGCTCCCCCACACAGCCAGCACTGCCATTGCACTTCCCCCCCACAGAGCCAGCACTGTCAATGCTCCCACCACACAGCCAGCACTGTCATTGCTCCCCCACACAGCCAGCACCGTCAGTGCTTCCCCACACAGCCAGCACTGTCAGTGCTCCCCCACACAGCCAGCACTGTCAGTGCTCCGCCCACACAGCCAGCATTGTCAGTGCTCCCCCACACAGCTAGCACTGTCAGTGCTCCCACCACACAGCCAGCACCGTCAGTGCTTCCCCACACAGCCAGCACTGTCAGTGCTCCCCCACACAGCCAGCACTGTCAGTGCTCCGCCCACACAGCCAGCATTGTCAGTGCTCCCCCACACAGCTAGCACTGTCAGTGCTCCCACCACACAGCCAGCAATGTCAGTGCTCCCATCACACAGCCAGCACTGTCAGTGCTCCCCACACAGCCAGCACTGTCAGTGCTCCCCCCACACAGCCAGCATTGTCAGTGCTCCCCCACACAGCTAGCACTGTCAGTGCTCCCACCACACAGCCAGCACTGTCAGTGCTCCCCACACAGCCAGCACTGTCAGTGCTCCTACCACGCAGCCAGCACTGTCAGTGCTCCCCCACACAGCCAGCACTGCCATTGCACTTCCCCCCCTTCAGAGCCAGCACTGCCAGTGCACTTCCCCCCACACAGCCAGCACTCTAATTGCACTTCCCCCCCACACAGCCAGCACTGTCAGTGCTCCCACCACACAGTCAGCACTGTCAGTGCTCCCACCACACAGTCAGCACTGTCAGTGCTCCCCCACACAGCCAGCACTGTCAGTGCTCCCACCACACAGCCAGTACTGTCAGTGCTCCCCCACACAGTCAGTGCTCCCACCAGACAGCCAGCACTGTCAGTGCTCCCCCACACAGGCAGCACTGTCAGTGCTCCCCACACAGCCAGCACTGTCAGTGCTCCCCCCGCACAGCCAGCACTGTCAGTGCTCCCACGACACAGCCAGCACTGTCAGTGCTCCCCCCACACAGCCAGCACTGTCAGTGCTCCCACCACACAGCCAGCACTGTCAGTGCTACCCCACACAGCCAGCACTGTCAGTGCTCCCACCACACAGCCAGCAATGTCAGTGCTCCCCACACAGCCAGCACTGTCAGTGCTCCCACCACACAGCCAGCACTGTCAGTGCTCCCACCACGCAGCCAGCACTGTCTGTGCTCCCACCACACAGCCAGCACTGTCTGTGCTCCCACCACACAGCCAGCACTGTCTGTGCTCCGACCACACAGCCAGCACTGTCAGTGCTCCCACCACACAGCCAGCACTGTCAATGCTCCCACCACACAGCCAGCACTGTTAGTGCTCCCACCACACAGCCAGCACTGTCAGTGCTCCCCACACACAGCCAGCACTGTCAGTGCTCCCACCACACAGCCAGCACTGTCAGTGCTCCCCCACACAGCCAACACTGTCAGTGCTCCCACTACACAGCCAGCACTGTCAGTGCTCCCACTACACAGCCAGCACTGTCAGTGCTCCCCCACACAGTCAGTGCTCCCACCACACAGCCAGCACTGTCAATGCTCCCACCACACAGCCAGCACTGTTAGTGCTCCCACCACACAGCCAACACTGTCAGTGCTCCCACTACACAGCCAGCACTGCCAGTGCTCCCTCAAGACAGCCAGCACTGTCAGTGCTCCCCAACACAGTCAGCACTGTCAGTGCTCCCCCACACAGCCAGCACTGTCAGTGCTCCCACCCCCACACAGCCAGCACTGACTGGGCTCCCCCCACACAGTCAGCACTGTCAGTGCTCCCACACACAGTCAGCACTGTCAGTGCTCCCCCCACACAGTCAGCACTGTCAGTGCTCCCACACACAGTCGGCACTGTCAGTGCTCCCACACACAGCCAGCAGTGTCAGTGCTCCCCACACACAGCCAGCACTGTCAGTGCTCCCACTACACAGCCAGCACTGCCAGTGCTCCCACCACACAGCCAGCACTGCCAGTTCTCCACGCACAGCCAGCACTGTCAGTGCTCCCCCACACAGCCAGCACTGTCAGTGCTCCCACCACACAGTCAGCACTGTCAGTGCTCCCCCACACAGCCAGCACTGTCAGTGCTCCCACCACACAGCCAGTACTGTCAGTGCTCCCCCACACAGTCAGTGCTCCCACCAGACAGCCAGCACTGTCAGTGCTCCCCCACACAGGCAGCACTGTCAGTGCTCCCCACACAGCCAGCACTGTCAGTGCTCCCCCCGCACAGCCAGCACTGTCAGTGCTCCCACCACACAGCCAGCACTGTCAGTGCTCCCCCCACACAGCCAGCACTGTCAGTGCTCCCACCACACAGCCAGCACTGTCAGTGCTACCCCACACAGCCAGCACTGTCAGTGCTCCCACCACACAGCCAGCAATGTCAGTGCTCCCCACACAGCCAGCACTGTCAGTGCTCCCACCACACAGCCAGCACTGTCAGTGCTCCCCTCACAAAGCCAGCACTGTCAGTGCTCCCACCACACAGCCAGCACTGTCAGTGCTCCCACCCCCACACAGCCAGCACTGTCAGTGCTCCCCCACACAGCCAGCACTGTCAGTGCTCCCACCACACAGCCAGCACTGTCAGTGCTCCCACCCCACACAGCCAGCACTGTCAGTGCTCCCACCACACAGCCAGCACTGTTAGTGCTCCCACCACACAGCCAGCACTGTCAGTGCTCCCACCACACAGCCAGCACTGTCAGTGCTCCCACCATACAGCCATCCCTGTCAGCGCTCCCCCACACAGCCAGCACTGTCAGTGCTCCCCACACACAGCCAGCACTGTCAGTGCTCCCCCACACAGCCAACACTGTCAGTGCTCCCACTACACAGCCAGCACTGTCAGTGCTCCCCTCACACAGCCAGCACTGTCAATTCTCCCCACCACACAGCCAGCACTGTCAGTGCTCCCCCCACACAGTCAGCACTGTCAGTGCTCCCACACTCAGTCGGCACTGTCAGTGCTCCCACACACAGCCAGCAGTGTCAGTGCTCCCCACACACAGCCAGCACTGTCAGTGCTCCCACCACACAGCCAGCACTGCCAGTTCTCCACCCACAGCCAGCACTGTCAGTGCTCCCACCACACAGCCAGCACTGTCAGTGCTCCCACCACACAACCAGTACTGTCAGTGCTTCCCCACACAGTCAGTGCTCCCACCAGACAGCCAGCACTGTCAGTGCTCCCCCACACAGACAGCACTGTCAGTGCTCCCCACACAGCCAGCACTGTCAGTGCTCCCCCCGCACAGCCAGCACTGTCAGCGCTCCCCCACACAGCCAGCACTGTCAGTGCTCCCACCACACAGCCAGCACTGTCAGTGCTACCCCACACAGCCAGCACTGTCAGTGCTCCCACCACACAGCCAGCAATGTCAGTGCTCCCCACACAGCCAGCACTGTCAGTGCTCCCACCACACAGCCAGCACTGTCAGTGCTCCCGTCACACAGCCAGCACTGTCAGTGCTCCCACCACACAGCCAGCACTGTCAGTGCTCCCACCCCCACACAGCCAGCACTGTCAGTGCTCCCCCCACACAGCCAGCACTGTCAGTGCTCCCCCACACAGCCAGCACTGTCAGTGCTCCCCTCACACAGCCAGCACTGCCAGTGCACCCCCCACACAGTCAGCACTGTCAGTGTCCCTCCCACACAGGCAGCACTGTCAGTGCTCCCCACACAGCCAGCACTGTCAGTGCTCCCCCACACAGCCAGCACTGTCAGTGCTCCCCACACAGGCAGCACTGTCAGTGCTCCCCCCACACAGCCAGCACTGTCAGTGCTCCCCCACACAGCCAGCACTGTCAGTGCTCCCCACACAGCCAGCACTGCCAGTGCACTCCCCCCCACAGCCAGCACTGCCAGTGCACCCCCCACACAGCCAGCACTGTCAGTGCTCCCACCACACAGCCAGCACTGTCAGTGCTCCCCCCACACAGCCAGCACTGTCAGTGCTCCCACCACAGAGCCAGCACTGTCAGTGCACTCCCCACCCCACAGAGCCAGCAGTGCCAGTGCACTTCCCCCCCACACAGAGCCAGCACTGCCAGTGCACTCCCCCCCACTGAGCCAGCACTGCCAGTGCACTTCCCCCCCCACAGAGCCAGAACTGCCAGTGCACTTCCCCCCCACAGAGCCAGCACTGTCAATGCTCCCACCACACAGCCAGCACTGTCATTGCTCCCCCACACAGCCAGCACTGTCAGTGCTCCCACCACACAGCCAGCACCGTCAGTGCTTCCCCACACAGCCAGCACTGTCAGTGCTCCCATCACACAGCCAGCACTGTCAGTGCTCCCCACACAGCCAGCACTGTCAGTGCTCCCCCCACACAGCCAGCATTGTCAGTGCTCCCCCACACAGCTAGCACTGTCAGTGCTCCCACCACACAGCCAGCAATGCTAGTGCTCCACCCACACAGCCAGCAATGTCAGTGCTCCCACCACACAGCCAGCACTGTCAGTGCTCCCCCACACAGCCAGCACTGTCAGTGCTCCCACCACACAGCCAGCACTGTCAGTGCTCCCCCACACAGCCAGCACTGTCATTGCACTTCCCCCCCTTCAGAGCCAGCACTGCCAGTGCACTTCCCCCCACACAGCCAGCACTCTAATTGCACTTCCCCCCCACACAGCCAGCACTGTCAGTGCTCCCACCACACAGTCAGCACTGTCAGTGCTCCCACCACACAGCCAGCAATGTCTGTGCTCCCGCCACAGCCAGCACTGACAGTGCTCCCCCACACTGCCACACTGCCAGTGCTCCCACCACACAGCCAGCACTGCCAGTGCTCCCACCACACAGCCAGAACTGCCAGTGCACCACCCACACAGCCAGCACTGTCAGTGCTCCCCCACACAGGCAGCACTGTCAGTGCCCCCCCCACAGCCAGCACAGTCAGTGCTCCCACCACACAGCCAGAACTGCCAGTGCACCCCCCCCCCCACAGAGCCAGCACTCCATTGCACTTCCCCCCCCCCACAGCCAGCACTGTCAGTGCTCCCCACACAGGCAGCACTGTCAGTGCTCCCCCCCACAGCCAGCACTGGTAGTGCACTCCCCCCCCACAGAGCCAGCACTGTCAGTGCACTTCCCCCCACAGAGCCAGCACTGCCAGTGCACTTACCCCACCCACAGAGCCAGCACTGCCAGTGCACTCCCCCCCACAGAGCCAGCACTGCCATTGCACTTCCCCCCCACACAGCCAGCACTGTCAGTGCTCCCACCACACAGCCAGCACTGTCAGTGCTCCCACCACACAGCCAGAACTGCCAGTGCACCCCCAACACAGCCAGCACTGTCAGTGCTCCCCACACAGCCAGCACTGTCAGTGCTCCCACCACACAGCCAGAACTGCCAGTGCATCCCCCCCCACAGCCAGCACTGTCAGTGCTCCTACCACACAGCCAGCACTGTCAGTGCACTTCCCCCCTCCCCCACAGCCAGCACTGTTAGTGCTCCCCCCACACAGGCAGCACTGTCTGTGCTCCCCCCACACATCCAGCACTGTCAGTGCTCCCCCCACACAGCCAGCACTGTCAGTGCTCCCCCACACAGCCAGCACTGCCAGTGCACTTCCCCCCCCCCCCACAGCCAGCACTGTCGGTGCTTCCCCACACAGCCAGCACTGTCAGTGCTCCCCCCACAGCCAGAACTGCCAGTGCACCCACCACATAGCCAGCACTGTCAGTGCTCCCAACACACAGCCAGCACTGTCAGTGCTCCCCCCACACAGCCAGCACTGTCAGTGCTTCCCCCACACAGCCAGCACTGTCAGTGCTCCCCCACACAGCCAGAACTGCCAGTGCTCTCACCACATAGCCAGCACTGTCAGTGCTCCCACCACACAGCCAGCACTGTCAGTGCTCCCCCCACACAGCCAGCACTGTCAGTGCTCCCCCACACAGCCAGCACTGTCAGTGCTCCCCACACAGCCAGCACTGTCAGTGCTCCCCCCACACAGCCAGCATTGTCAGTGCTCCCCCACACAGCTAGCACTGTCAGTGCTCCCACCACACAGCCAGCAACGCTAGTGCTCCACCCACACAGCCAGCAATGTGAGTGCTCCCACAACACAGCCAGCACTGTCAGTGCTCCCCCACACAGCCAGCACTGTCAGTGCTCCCCCACACAGGCAGCACTGTCAGTGCTCCCCCCACACAGCCAGCACTGTCAGTGCTCCCCACACAGCCAGCACTGCCAGTGCACTCCCCCCCAACAGCCAGCACTGCCAGTGCACCGCCCACACAGCCTGCACTGTCAGTGCTCCCACCACACAGCCAGCACTGTCAGTGCTCCCCCACACAGCCAGCACTGTCAGTGCTCCCACCACAGAGCCAGCACTGTCAGTGCACTCCCCACCCCACAGAGCCAGCAGTGCCAGTGCACTTCCCCCCCCCCACAGAGCCAGCACTGCCAGTGCACTCCCCCCCACTGAGCCAGCACTGCCAGTGCACTTCCCCCCCCACAGAGCCAGAACTGCCAGTGCACTTCCCCCCCACAGAGCCAGCACTGTCAATGCTCCCACCACACAGCCAGCACTGTCATTGCTCCCCACACAGCCAGCACTGTCAGTGCTCCCACCACACAGCCAGCACCGTCAGTGCTTCCCCACACAGCCAGCACTGTCAGTGCTCCCATCACACAGCCAGCACTGTCAGTGCTCCCCACACAGCCAGCACTGTCAGTGCTCCCCCCACACAGCCAGCATTGTCAGTGCTCCCCCACACAGCTAGCACTGTCAGTGCTCCCACCACACAGCCAGCAATGCTAGTGCTCCACCCACACAGCCAGCAATGTCAGTGCTCCCACCACACAGCCAGCACTGTCAGTGCTCCCCCACACAGCCAGCACTGTCAGTGCTCCCACCACACAGCCAGCACTGTCAGTGCTCCCCCACACAGCCAGCACTGTCATTGCACTTCCCCCCCTTCAGAGCCAGCACTGCCAGTGCACTTCCCCCCACACAGCCAGCACTCTAATTGCATTTCCCCCCCACACAGCCAGCACTGTCAGTGCTCCCACCACACAGTCAGCACTGTCAGTGCTCCCACCACACAGTCAGCACTGTCAGTGCTCCCCCACACAGCCAGCACTGTCAGTGCTCCCACCACACAGCCAGTACTGTCAGTGCTCCCCCACACAGTCAGTGCTCCCACCAGACAGCCAGCACTGTCAGTGCTCCCCCACACAGGCAGCACTGTCAGTGCTCCCCACACAGCCAGCACTGTCAGTGCTCCCCGCGCACAGCCAGCACTGTCAGTGCTCCCACCACACAGCCAGCACTGTCAGTGCTCCCCCCCACAGCCAGCACTGTCAGTGCTCCCACCACACAGCCAGCACTGTCAGTGCTACCCCACACAGCCAGCACTGTCAGTGCTCCCACCACACAGCCAGCAATGTCAGTGCTCCCCACACAGCCAGCACTGTCAGTGCTCCCACCACACAGCCAGCACTGTCAGTGCTCCCCTCACACAGCCAGCACTGTCAGTGCTCCCACCACACAGCCAGCACTGTCAGTGCTCCCACCCCCACACAGCCAGCACTGTCAGTGCTCCCCCCACACAGCCAGCACTGTCAGTGCTCCCACCACACAGCCAGCACTGTCAGTGCTCCCACCCCGCACAGCCAGCACTGTCAGTGCTCCCACCACACAGCCAGCACTGTTAGTGCTCCCACCACACAGCCAGCACTGTCAGTGCTCCCACCACACAGCCAGCACTGCCAGCGCTGCTCCTACACAGTCGGCACTGTCAGTGCTCCCCACACACAGCCAGCACTGTCAGTGCTCCCCCACACAGCCAACACTGTCAGTGCTCCCACTACACAGCCAGCACTGTCAGTGCTTCCACCACACAGCCAGCACTGTCAGTGCTCCCCCACACAGCCAGCACTGTCAGTGCTCCCCCCACACAGCCAGCACTGTTAGTGTTCCCACTACACAGCCAGCACTGTCAGTGCTCCCCCACACAGTCAGTGCTCCCACCACACAGCCAGGACTGTCAATTCTCCCCACCACACAGCCAGCACTGCCAGTGCTCCCTCAAGACAACCAGCACTGTCAGTGCTCCCCAACACAGTCAGCACTGTCAGTGCTCCCCACACAGCCAGCACGGTCAGTGCTCCCACCCCCACACAGCCAGCACTGACTGGGCTCCCCCCACACAGTCAGCACTGTCAGTGCTCCCACACACAGCCAGCAGTGTCAGTGCTCCCACCACACAGCCAGCACTGTCAGTGCTCCCACTACACAGCCAGCACTGCCAGTTCTCCACCCACAGCCAGCACTGTCAGTGCTCCCACCACACAGCCAGCACTGTCACTGCTCCCACCACACAGCCAGTACTGTCAGTGCTTCCCCACACAGTCAGTGCTCCCACCAGACAGCCAGCACTGTCAGTGCTCCCCCACACAGACAGCACTGTCAGTGCTCCCCACACAGCCAGCACTGTCAGTGCTCCCCCCGCACAGCCAGCACTATCAGTGCTCCCACCACATAGCCAGCACTGTCAGTGCTCCCCCACACAGCCAGCACTGTCAGTGCTCCCACCACACAGCCAGCACTGTCAGTGCTACCCCACACAGCCAGCACTGTCAGTGCTCCCACCACACAGACAGCACTGTCAGTGCTCCCCACACAGCCAGCACTGTCAGTGCTCCCACCACACAGCCAGCACTGTCAGTGCTCCCCTCACACAGCCAGCACTGTCAGTGCTCCCACCACACAGCCAGCACTGTCAGTGCTCCCACCCCCACACAGCCAGCACTGTCAGTGCTCCCACCACACAGCCAGAACTGCCAGTGCACCCCCCCCCCCACAGAGCCAGCACTCCATTGCACTTCCCCCCCCCCACAGCCAGCACTGTCAGTGCTCCCCACACAGGCAGCACTGTCAGTGCTCCCCCCCACAGCCAGCACTGGTAGTGCACTCCCCCCCCACAGAGCCAGCACTGTCAGTGCACTTCCCCCCACAGAGCCAGCACTGCCAGTGCACTTACCCCACCCACAGAGCCAGCACTGCCAGTGCACTCCCCCCCACAGAGCCAGCACTGCCATTGCACTTCCCCCCCACACAGCCAGCACTGTCAGTGCTCCCACCACACAGCCAGCACTGTCAGTGCTCCCACCACACAGCCAGAACTGCCAGTGCACCCCCAACACAGCCAGCACTGTCAGTGCTCCCCACACAGCCAGCACTGTCAGTGCTCCCACCACACAGCCAGAACTGCCAGTGCATCCCCCCCCACAGCCAGCACTGTCAGTGCTCCTACCACACAGCCAGCACTGTCAGTGCACTTCCCCCCTCCCCCACAGCCAGCACTGTTAGTGCTCCCCCCACACAGGCAGCACTGTCTGTGCTCCCCCCACACATCCAGCACTGTCAGTGCTCCCCCCACACAGCCAGCACTGTCAGTGCTCCCCCACACAGCCAGCACTGCCAGTGCACTTCCCCCCCCCCCCACAGCCAGCACTGTCGGTGCTTCCCCACACAGCCAGCACTGTCAGTGCTCCCCCCACAGCCAGAACTGCCAGTGCACCCACCACATAGCCAGCACTGTCAGTGCTCCCAACACACAGCCAGCACTGTCAGTGCTCCCCCCACACAGCCAGCACTGTCAGTGCTTCCCCCACACAGCCAGCACTGTCAGTGCTCCCCCACACAGCCAGAACTGCCAGTGCTCTCACCACATAGCCAGCACTGTCAGTGCTCCCACCACACAGCCAGCACTGTCAGTGCTCCCCCCACACAGCCAGCACTGTCAGTGCTCCCCCACACAGCCAGCACTGTCAGTGCTCCCCACACAGCCAGCACTGTCAGTGCTCCCCCCACACAGCCAGCATTGTCAGTGCTCCCCCACACAGCTAGCACTGTCAGTGCTCCCACCACACAGCCAGCAACGCTAGTGCTCCACCCACACAGCCAGCAATGTGAGTGCTCCCACAACACAGCCAGCACTGTCAGTGCTCCCCCACACAGCCAGCACTGTCAGTGCTCCCCCACACAGGCAGCACTGTCAGTGCTCCCCCCACACAGCCAGCACTGTCAGTGCTCCCCACACAGCCAGCACTGCCAGTGCACTCCCCCCCAACAGCCAGCACTGCCAGTGCACCGCCCACACAGCCTGCACTGTCAGTGCTCCCACCACACAGCCAGCACTGTCAGTGCTCCCCCACACAGCCAGCACTGTCAGTGCTCCCACCACAGAGCCAGCACTGTCAGTGCACTCCCCACCCCACAGAGCCAGCAGTGCCAGTGCACTTCCCCCCCCCCACAGAGCCAGCACTGCCAGTGCACTCCCCCCCACTGAGCCAGCACTGCCAGTGCACTTCCCCCCCCACAGAGCCAGAACTGCCAGTGCACTTCCCCCCCACAGAGCCAGCACTGTCAATGCTCCCACCACACAGCCAGCACTGTCATTGCTCCCCACACAGCCAGCACTGTCAGTGCTCCCACCACACAGCCAGCACCGTCAGTGCTTCCCCACACAGCCAGCACTGTCAGTGCTCCCATCACACAGCCAGCACTGTCAGTGCTCCCCACACAGCCAGCACTGTCAGTGCTCCCCCCACACAGCCAGCATTGTCAGTGCTCCCCCACACAGCTAGCACTGTCAGTGCTCCCACCACACAGCCAGCAATGCTAGTGCTCCACCCACACAGCCAGCAATGTCAGTGCTCCCACCACACAGCCAGCACTGTCAGTGCTCCCCCACACAGCCAGCACTGTCAGTGCTCCCACCACACAGCCAGCACTGTCAGTGCTCCCCCACACAGCCAGCACTGTCATTGCACTTCCCCCCCTTCAGAGCCAGCACTGCCAGTGCACTTCCCCCCACACAGCCAGCACTCTAATTGCATTTCCCCCCCACACAGCCAGCACTGTCAGTGCTCCCACCACACAGTCAGCACTGTCAGTGCTCCCACCACACAGTCAGCACTGTCAGTGCTCCCCCACACAGCCAGCACTGTCAGTGCTCCCACCACACAGCCAGTACTGTCAGTGCTCCCCCACACAGTCAGTGCTCCCACCAGACAGCCAGCACTGTCAGTGCTCCCCCACACAGGCAGCACTGTCAGTGCTCCCCACACAGCCAGCACTGTCAGTGCTCCCCGCGCACAGCCAGCACTGTCAGTGCTCCCACCACACAGCCAGCACTGTCAGTGCTCCCCCCCCACAGCCAGCACTGTCAGTGCTCCCACCACACAGCCAGCACTGTCAGTGCTACCCCACACAGCCAGCACTGTCAGTGCTCCCACCACACAGCCAGCAATGTCAGTGCTCCCCACACAGCCAGCACTGTCAGTGCTCCCACCACACAGCCAGCACTGTCAGTGCTCCCCTCACACAGCCAGCACTGTCAGTGCTCCCACCACACAGCCAGCACTGTCAGTGCTCCCACCCCCACACAGCCAGCACTGTCAGTGCTCCCCCCACACAGCCAGCACTGTCAGTGCTCCCACCACACAGCCAGCACTGTCAGTGCTCCCACCCCGCACAGCCAGCACTGTCAGTGCTCCCACCACACAGCCAGCACTGTTAGTGCTCCCACCACACAGCCAGCACTGTCAGTGCTCCCACCACACAGCCAGCACTGCCAGCGCTGCTCCTACACAGTCGGCACTGTCAGTGCTCCCCACACACAGCCAGCACTGTCAGTGCTCCCCCACACAGCCAACACTGTCAGTGCTCCCACTACACAGCCAGCACTGTCAGTGCTTCCACCACACAGCCAGCACTGTCAGTGCTCCCCCACACAGCCAGCACTGTCAGTGCTCCCCCCACACAGCCAGCACTGTTAGTGTTCCCACTACACAGCCAGCACTGTCAGTGCTCCCCCACACAGTCAGTGCTCCCACCACACAGCCAGGACTGTCAATTCTCCCCACCACACAGCCAGCACTGCCAGTGCTCCCTCAAGACAACCAGCACTGTCAGTGCTCCCCAACACAGTCAGCACTGTCAGTGCTCCCCACACAGCCAGCACGGTCAGTGCTCCCACCCCCACACAGCCAGCACTGACTGGGCTCCCCCCACACAGTCAGCACTGTCAGTGCTCCCACACACAGCCAGCAGTGTCAGTGCTCCCACCACACAGCCAGCACTGTCAGTGCTCCCACTACACAGCCAGCACTGCCAGTTCTCCACCCACAGCCAGCACTGTCAGTGCTCCCACCACACAGCCAGCACTGTCACTGCTCCCACCACACAGCCAGTACTGTCAGTGCTTCCCCACACAGTCAGTGCTCCCACCAGACAGCCAGCACTGTCAGTGCTCCCCCACACAGACAGCACTGTCAGTGCTCCCCACACAGCCAGCACTGTCAGTGCTCCCCCCGCACAGCCAGCACTATCAGTGCTCCCACCACATAGCCAGCACTGTCAGTGCTCCCCCACACAGCCAGCACTGTCAGTGCTCCCACCACACAGCCAGCACTGTCAGTGCTACCCCACACAGCCAGCACTGTCAGTGCTCCCACCACACAGACAGCACTGTCAGTGCTCCCCACACAGCCAGCACTGTCAGTGCTCCCACCACACAGCCAGCACTGTCAGTGCTCCCCTCACACAGCCAGCACTGTCAGTGCTCCCACCACACAGCCAGCACTGTCAGTGCTCCCACCCCCACACAGCCAGCACTGTCAGTGCTCCCCCACACAGCCAGCACTGTCAGTGTTCCCACCCCACACAGCCAGCACTGTCAGTGCTCCCCTCACACAGCCAGCACTGCCAGTGCACCCCCCACACAGTCAGCACTGTCAGTGTCCCTCCCACACAGGCAGCACTGTCAGTGCTCCCCACACAGCCAGCACTGTCAGTGCTCCCCCACACAGCCAGCACTGTCAGTGCTCCCCACACAGGCAGCACTGTCAGTGCTCCCCCCACACAGCCAGCACTGTCAGTGCTCCCCACACAGCCAGCACTGCCAGTGCACTCCCCCCCCACAGCCAGCACTGCCAGTGCACCCCCCACACAGCCTGCACTGTCAGTGCTCCCACCACACAGCCAGCACTGTCAGTGCTCCCCCCACACAGCCAGCACTGTCAGTGCTCCCACCACAGAGCCAGCACTGTCAGTGCACTCCCCACCCCACAGAGCCAGCAGTGCCAGTGCACTTCCCCCCCCCCACAGAGCCAGAACTGCCAGTGCACTCCCCCCCACTGAACCAGCACTGCCAGTGCACTTCCCCCCCACAGAGCCAGAACTGCCAGTGCACTTCCCCCCCACAGAGCCAGCACTGTCAATGCTCCCACCACACAGCCAGCACTGTCATTGCTCCCCCACTCTGCCAGCACTGTCAGTGCTCCCACCACACAGCCAGCACCGTCAGTGCTTCCCCACACAGCCAGCACTGTCAGTGCTCCCATCACACAGCCAGCACTGTCAGTGCTCCCCACACAGCCAGCACTGTCAGTGCTCCCCCCACACAGCCAGCATTGTCAGTGCTCCCCCACACAGCTAGCACTGTCAGTGCTCCCACCACACAGCCAGCACTGTCAGTGCTCCCCCCACACAGCCAGCATTGTCAGTGCTCCCCCACACAGCTAGCACTGTCAGTGCTCCCCCCACACAGCCAGCATTGTCAGTGCTCCCCCACACAGCCAGCACTGTCAGTGCTCCCCCCACACAGCCAGCATTGTCAGTGCTCCCCCACACAGCCAGCACTGTCAGTGCTCCCACCACACAGCCAGCAATGTCAGTGCTCCCACCACACAGCCAGCACTGTCAGTGCTCCCCCACACAGCCAGCACTGTCCGTGCTCCCACCACACAGCCAGCACTGTCAGTGCTCCCCCACACAGCCAGCACTGTCATTGCACTTCCCCCCCTTCAGAGCCAGCACTGCCAGTGCACTTCCCCCCACACAGCCAGCACTCTAATTGCACTTCCCCCCCACACAGCCAGCACTGTCAGTGCTCCCACCACACAGTCAGCACTGTCACTGCTCCCACCACACAGTCAGCAATGTCTGTGCTCCCGCCACAGCCAGCACTGACAGTGCTCCCACACACTGCCACACTGCCAGTGCTCCCACCACACAGCCAGCACTGCCAGTGCTCCCACCACACAGCCAGAACTGCCAGTGCACCACCCACACAGCCAGCACTGTCAGTGCTCCCCCACACAGGCAGCACTGTCAGTGCCCCCCCCACAGCCAGCACAGTCAGTGCTCCCACCACACAGCCAGAACTGCCAGTGCACCCCCCCCCACAGAGCCAGCACTCCATTGCACTTCCCCCCCCCCCCCACAGCCAGCACTGTCAGTGCTCCCCACACAGGCAGCACTGTCAGTGCTCCCCCCCACAACCAGCACTGGTAGTGCACTCCCCCCCCACAGAGCCAGCACTGTCAGTGCACTTCCCCCCACAGAGCCAGCACTGCCAGTGCACTTACCCCACCCACAGAGCCAGCACTGCCAGTGCACTCCCCCCACAGAGCCAGCACTGCCATTGCACTTCCCCCCCACACAGCCAGCACTGTCAGTGCTCCCACCACACAGCCAGCACTGTCAGTGCTCCCACCACACAGCCAGAACTGCCAGTGCACCCCCAACACAGCCAGCACTGTCAGTGCTCCCCACACAGCCAGCACTGTCAGTGCTCCCACCACACAGCCAGAACTGCCAGTGCATCCCCCCCCACAGCCAGCACTGTCAGTGCTCCTACCACACAGCCAGCACTGTCAATGCACTTCCCCCCTCCCCCACAGCCAGCACTGTTAGTGCTCCCCCCACACAGGCAGCACTGTCAGTGCTCCCCCCACACATCCAGCACTGTCAGTGCTCCCCCACACAGCCAGCACTGTCAGTGCTCCCCCACACAGCCAGCACTGCCAGTGCACTTCCCCCCCCCACAGCCAGCACTGTCAGTGCTTCCCCACACAGCCAGAACTGCCAGTGCACCCACCACATAGCCAGCACTGTCAGTGCTCCCACCACACAGCCAGCACTGTCAGTGCTCCCCCACACAGCCAGCACTGTCAGTGCTTCCCCCACACAGCCAGCACTGTCAGTGCTACCCCACACAGCCAGAACTGCCAGTGCTCTCACCACATAGCCAGCACTGTCAGTGCTCCCACCACACAGCCAGCACTGTCAGTGCTCCCCCCACACAGCCAGCACTGTCAGTGCTCCCCCACACAGCCAGCACTGTCAGTGCTCCCCACACAGCCAGCACTGTCAGTGCTCCCCCACACAGCCAGCATTGTCAGTGCTCCCCCACACAGCCAGCACTGTCAGTGCTCCACCACACAGCTAGCAATGCTAGTGCTCCACCCACACAGCCAGCAATGTCAGTGCTCCCACAACACAGCCAGCACTGTCAGTGCTCCCCCACACAGCCAGCACTGTCAGTGCTCCCACCACACAGCCAGCACTGTCAGTGCTCCCCCACACAGCCAGCACTGTCATTGCACTTCCCCCCCTTCAGAGCCAGCACTGCCAGTGCACTTCCCCCCACACAGCCAGCACTGTCATTGCACTTCCCCCCCTTCAGAGCCAGCACTGCCATTGCACTTCCCCCCCACACAGCCAGCACTGTCAGTGCTCCCACCACACAGTCAGCACTGTCAGTGCTCCCACCACACAGCCAGCAATGTCTGTGCTCCCGCCACAGCCAGCACTTACAGTGCTCCCCCACACTGCCACACTGCCAGTGCTCCCACCACACAGCCAGCACTGCCAGTGCTCCCACAACACAGCCAGAACTGCCAGTGCACCACCCACACAGCCAGCACTGTCAGTGCTCCCCCACACAGGCAGCACCTTCAGTGCCCCCCCCCCCACAGCCAGCACAGTCAGTGCTCCCACCACACAGCCAGAACTGCCAGTGCACCCCCCCCACAGAGCCAGCACTGCCATTGCACTCCCCCCCCCCCACAGCCAGCACTGTCAGTGCTCCCCACACAGGCAGCACTGTCAGTGCTCCCCCCCACAGCCAGCACTGGTAGTGCACTTCCCCCCACAGAGCCAGCACTGCCAGTGCACTTACCCCACCCACAGAGCCAGCACTGCCAGTGCACTCCCCCCACAGAGCCAGCACTGCCATTGCACTTCCCGCCCACACAGCCAGCACTGTCAGTGCTCCCACCACACAGCCAGCACTGTCAGTGCTCCCACCACACAGCCAGAACTGCCAGTGCTCCCACCACACAGCCAGCACTGTCAGTGCTCCCACCACACAGCCAGCACTGTCAGTGCTCCCACCACACAGCCAGCAGTGTCAGTGCTCCCCACACAGCCAGCACTGTCAGTGCTCCCACCACACAGCCAGAACTGCCAGTGCTCCCACCACACAGCCAGCACTGTCAGTGCTCCCCACACAGCCAGCACTGTCAGTGCACCCCCAACACAGCCAGCACTGTCAGTGCTCCCCACACAGCCAGCACTGTCAGTGCTCCCACCACACAGCCAGAACTGCCAGTGCATCCCCCCCCACAGCCAGCACTGTCAGTGCTCCTACCACACAGCCAGCACTGTCAGTGCTCCCCCACACAGCCTGCACTGTCAGTGCTCCCCACACAGGCATCACTGTCAGTGTCCCCCCACACAGCCAGCACTGCCAGTGCACTTCCCCCCTCCCCCACAGCCAGCACTGTTAGTGCTCCCCCCACACAGGCAGCACTGTCAGTGCTCCCCACACAGGCAGCACTGTCAGTGCTCCCCACACAGCCAGCACTGTCAGTGCTACCCCACACAGCCAGCACTGTCAGTGCTCCCACCACACAGCCAGCAATGTCAGTGCTCCCCACACAGCCAGCACTGTCAGTGCTCCCACCACACAGCCAGCACTGTCAGTGCTCCCCTCACACAGCCAGCACTGTCAGTGCTCCCACCACACAGCCAGCACTGTCAGTGCTCCCACCCCCACACAGCCAGCACTGTCAGTGCTCCCCCCACACAGCCAGCACTGTCAGTGCTCCCACCACACAGCCAGCACTGTCAGTGCTCCCACCCCGCACAGCCAGCACTGTCAGTGCTCCCACCACACAGCCAGCACTGTTAGTGCTCCCACCACACAGCCAGCACTGTCAGTGCTCCCACCACACAGCCAGCACTGCCAGCGCTGCTCCTACACAGTCGGCACTGTCAGTGCTCCCCACACACAGCCAGCACTGTCAGTGCTCCCCCACACAGCCAACACTGTCAGTGCTCCCACTACACAGCCAGCACTGTCAGTGCTTCCACCACACAGCCAGCACTGTCAGTGCTCCCCCACACAGCCAGCACTGTCAGTGCTCCCCCCACACAGCCAGCACTGTTAGTGTTCCCACTACACAGCCAGCACTGTCAGTGCTCCCCCACACAGTCAGTGCTCCCACCACACAGCCAGGACTGTCAATTCTCCCCACCACACAGCCAGCACTGCCAGTGCTCCCTCAAGACAACCAGCACTGTCAGTGCTCCCCAACACAGTCAGCACTGTCAGTGCTCCCCACACAGCCAGCACGGTCAGTGCTCCCACCCCCACACAGCCAGCACTGACTGGGCTCCCCCCCACACAGTCAGCACTGTCAGTGCTCCCACACACAGCCAGCAGTGTCAGTGCTCCCACCACACAGCCAGCACTGTCAGTGCTCCCACTACACAGCCAGCACTGCCAGTTCTCCACCCACAGCCAGCACTGTCAGTGCTCCCACCACACAGCCAGCACTGTCACTGCTCCCACCACACAGCCAGTACTGTCAGTGCTTCCCCACACAGTCAGTGCTCCCACCAGACAGCCAGCACTGTCAGTGCTCCCCCACACAGACAGCACTGTCAGTGCTCCCCACACAGCCAGCACTGTCAGTGCTCCCCCCGCACAGCCAGCACTATCAGTGCTCCCACCACATAGCCAGCACTGTCAGTGCTCCCCCACACAGCCAGCACTGTCAGTGCTCCCACCACACAGCCAGCACTGTCAGTGCTACCCCACACAGCCAGCACTGTCAGTGCTCCCACCACACAGACAGCACTGTCAGTGCTCCCCACACAGCCAGCACTGTCAGTGCTCCCACCACACAGCCAGCACTGTCAGTGCTCCCCTCACACAGCCAGCACTGTCAGTGCTCCCACCACACAGCCAGCACTGTCAGTGCTCCCACCCCCACACAGCCAGCACTGTCAGTGCTCCCCCACACAGCCAGCACTGTCAGTGTTCCCACCCCACACAGCCAGCACTGTCAGTGCTCCCCTCACACAGCCAGCACTGCCAGTGCACCCCCCACACAGTCAGCACTGTCAGTGTCCCTCCCACACAGGCAGCACTGTCAGTGCTCCCCACACAGCCAGCACTGTCAGTGCTCCCCCACACAGCCAGCACTGTCAGTGCTCCCCACACAGGCAGCACTGTCAGTGCTCCCCCCACACAGCCAGCACTGTCAGTGCTCCCCACACAGCCAGCACTGCCAGTGCACTCCCCCCCCACAGCCAGCACTGCCAGTGCACCCCCCACACAGCCTGCACTGTCAGTGCTCCCACCACACAGCCAGCACTGTCAGTGCTCCCCCCACACAGCCAGCACTGTCAGTGCTCCCACCACAGAGCCAGCACTGTCAGTGCACTCCCCACCCCACAGAGCCAGCAGTGCCAGTGCACTTCCCCCCCCCCACAGAGCCAGAACTGCCAGTGCACTCCCCCCCACTGAACCAGCACTGCCAGTGCACTTCCCCCCCACAGAGCCAGAACTGCCAGTGCACTTCCCCCCCACAGAGCCAGCACTGTCAATGCTCCCACCACACAGCCAGCACTGTCATTGCTCCCCCACTCTGCCAGCACTGTCAGTGCTCCCACCACACAGCCAGCACCGTCAGTGCTTCCCCACACAGCCAGCACTGTCAGTGCTCCCATCACACAGCCAGCACTGTCAGTGCTCCCCACACAGCCAGCACTGTCAGTGCTCCCCCCACACAGCCAGCATTGTCAGTGCTCCCCCACACAGCTAGCACTGTCAGTGCTCCCACCACACAGCCAGCACTGTCAGTGCTCCCCCCACACAGCCAGCATTGTCAGTGCTCCCCCCACACAGCTAGCACTGTCAGTGCTCCCCCCACACAGCCAGCATTGTCAGTGCTCCCCCACACAGCCAGCACTGTCAGTGCTCCCCCCACACAGCCAGCATTGTCAGTGCTCCCCCACACAGCCAGCACTGTCAGTGCTCCCACCACACAGCCAGCAATGTCAGTGCTCCCACCACACAGCCAGCACTGTCAGTGCTCCCCCACACAGCCAGCACTGTCCGTGCTCCCACCACACAGCCAGCACTGTCAGTGCTCCCCCACACAGCCAGCACTGTCATTGCACTTCCCCCCCTTCAGAGCCAGCACTGCCAGTGCACTTCCCCCCACACAGCCAGCACTCTAATTGCACTTCCCCCCCACACAGCCAGCACTGTCAGTGCTCCCACCACACAGTCAGCACTGTCACTGCTCCCACCACACAGTCAGCAATGTCTGTGCTCCCGCCACAGCCAGCACTGACAGTGCTCCCACACACTGCCACACTGCCAGTGCTCCCACCACACAGCCAGCACTGCCAGTGCTCCCACCACACAGCCAGAACTGCCAGTGCACCACCCACACAGCCAGCACTGTCAGTGCTCCCCCACACAGGCAGCACTGTCAGTGCCCCCCCCACAGCCAGCACAGTCAGTGCTCCCACCACACAGCCAGAACTGCCAGTGCACCCCCCCCCACAGAGCCAGCACTCCATTGCACTTCCCCCCCCCCCCCACAGCCAGCACTGTCAGTGCTCCCCACACAGGCAGCACTGTCAGTGCTCCCCCCCACAACCAGCACTGGTAGTGCACTCCCCCCCCACAGAGCCAGCACTGTCAGTGCACTTCCCCCCACAGAGCCAGCACTGCCAGTGCACTTACCCCACCCACAGAGCCAGCACTGCCAGTGCACTCCCCCCACAGAGCCAGCACTGCCATTGCACTTCCCCCCCACACAGCCAGCACTGTCAGTGCTCCCACCACACAGCCAGCACTGTCAGTGCTCCCACCACACAGCCAGAACTGCCAGTGCACCCCCAACACAGCCAGCACTGTCAGTGCTCCCCACACAGCCAGCACTGTCAGTGCTCCCACCACACAGCCAGAACTGCCAGTGCATCCCCCCCCACAGCCAGCACTGTCAGTGCTCCTACCACACAGCCAGCACTGTCAATGCACTTCCCCCCTCCCCCACAGCCAGCACTGTTAGTGCTCCCCCCACACAGGCAGCACTGTCAGTGCTCCCCCCACACATCCAGCACTGTCAGTGCTCCCCCACACAGCCAGCACTGTCAGTGCTCCCCCACACAGCCAGCACTGCCAGTGCACTTCCCCCCCCCACAGCCAGCACTGTCAGTGCTTCCCCACACAGCCAGAACTGCCAGTGCACCCACCACATAGCCAGCACTGTCAGTGCTCCCACCACACAGCCAGCACTGTCAGTGCTCCCCCACACAGCCAGCACTGTCAGTGCTTCCCCCACACAGCCAGCACTGTCAGTGCTACCCCACACAGCCAGAACTGCCAGTGCTCTCACCACATAGCCAGCACTGTCAGTGCTCCCACCACACAGCCAGCACTGTCAGTGCTCCCCCCACACAGCCAGCACTGTCAGTGCTCCCCCACACAGCCAGCACTGTCAGTGCTCCCCACACAGCCAGCACTGTCAGTGCTCCCCCACACAGCCAGCATTGTCAGTGCTCCCCCACACAGCCAGCACTGTCAGTGCTCCACCACACAGCTAGCAATGCTAGTGCTCCACCCACACAGCCAGCAATGTCAGTGCTCCCACAACACAGCCAGCACTGTCAGTGCTCCCCCACACAGCCAGCACTGTCAGTGCTCCCACCACACAGCCAGCACTGTCAGTGCTCCCCCACACAGCCAGCACTGTCATTGCACTTCCCCCCCTTCAGAGCCAGCACTGCCAGTGCACTTCCCCCCACACAGCCAGCACTGTCATTGCACTTCCCCCCCTTCAGAGCCAGCACTGCCATTGCACTTCCCCCCCACACAGCCAGCACTGTCAGTGCTCCCACCACACAGTCAGCACTGTCAGTGCTCCCACCACACAGCCAGCAATGTCTGTGCTCCCGCCACAGCCAGCACTTACAGTGCTCCCCCACACTGCCACACTGCCAGTGCTCCCACCACACAGCCAGCACTGCCAGTGCTCCCACAACACAGCCAGAACTGCCAGTGCACCACCCACACAGCCAGCACTGTCAGTGCTCCCCCACACAGGCAGCACCTTCAGTGCCCCCCCCCCCCACAGCCAGCACAGTCAGTGCTCCCACCACACAGCCAGAACTGCCAGTGCACCCCCCCCACAGAGCCAGCACTGCCATTGCACTCCCCCCCCCCCCACAGCCAGCACTGTCAGTGCTCCCCACACAGGCAGCACTGTCAGTGCTCCCCCCCACAGCCAGCACTGGTAGTGCACTTCCCCCCACAGAGCCAGCACTGCCAGTGCACTTACCCCACCCACAGAGCCAGCACTGCCAGTGCACTCCCCCCACAGAGCCAGCACTGCCATTGCACTTCCCGCCCACACAGCCAGCACTGTCAGTGCTCCCACCACACAGCCAGCACTGTCAGTGCTCCCACCACACAGCCAGAACTGCCAGTGCTCCCACCACACAGCCAGCACTGTCAGTGCTCCCACCACACAGCCAGCACTGTCAGTGCTCCCACCACACAGCCAGCAGTGTCAGTGCTCCCCACACAGCCAGCACTGTCAGTGCTCCCACCACACAGCCAGAACTGCCAGTGCTCCCACCACACAGCCAGCACTGTCAGTGCTCCCCACACAGCCAGCACTGTCAGTGCACCCCCAACACAGCCAGCACTGTCAGTGCTCCCCACACAGCCAGCACTGTCAGTGCTCCCACCACACAGCCAGAACTGCCAGTGCATCCCCCCCCACAGCCAGCACTGTCAGTGCTCCTACCACACAGCCAGCACTGTCAGTGCTCCCCCACACAGCCTGCACTGTCAGTGCTCCCCACACAGGCATCACTGTCAGTGTCCCCCCACACAGCCAGCACTGCCAGTGCACTTCCCCCCTCCCCCACAGCCAGCACTGTTAGTGCTCCCCCCACACAGGCAGCACTGTCAGTGCTCCCCACACAGGCAGCACTGTCAGTGCTCCCCCCACACAGCCAGCACTCTCAGTGCTCCACTACACAGCCAGCACTCTCAGTGCTCCCCCCACACAGCCAGCACTGCCAGTGCACTTCCCCCCCTTCACAGCCAGCACTGTCAGTGCTTCCCCACACAGCCAGCACTGTCAGTGCTCCCCCACACAGCCAGAACTGCCAGTACTCCCACCACATAGCCAGCACTGTCAGCGCTCCCACCACACAGCCAGCACTGTCAGTGCTCCCCCCACACAGCCAGCACTGTCAGTGCTTCCCCCACACAGCCAGCACTGTCAGTGCTCCCCCACACAGCCAGAACTGCCAGTGCTCCCACCACATAGCCAGCACTGTCAGTGCTCCCCCCACACAGCCAGCACTGTCAGTGCTCCCCCACACAGCCAGCACTGTCAGTGCTCCCCCACACAGCCAGCACTGTCAGTGCTCCCCACACAGCCAGCACTGTCAGTGCTCCCCCACACAGCCAGCATTGTCAGTGCTCCCCCACACAGCCAGCACTGTCAGTGCTCCACCACACAGCTAGCAATGCTAGTGCTCCACCCACACAGCCAGCAATGTCAGTGCTCCCACAACACAGCCAGCACTGTCAGTGCTCCCCCACACAGCCAGCACTGTCAGTGCTCCCACCACACAGCCAGCACTGTCAGTGCTCCCCCACACAGCCAGCACTGTCATTGCACTTCCCCCCCTTCAGAGCCAGCACTGCCAGTGCACTTCCCCCCACACAGCCAGCACTGTCATTGCACTTCCCCCCCTTCAGAGCCAGCACTGCCATTGCACTTCCCCCCCACACAGCCAGCACTGTCAGTGCTCCCACCACACAGTCAGCACTGTCAGTGCTCCCACCACACAGCCAGCAATGTCTGTGCTCCCGCCACAGCCAGCACTTACAGTGCTCCCCCACACTGCCACACTGCCAGTGCTCCCACCACACAGCCAGCACTGCCAGTGCTCCCACAACACAGCCAGAACTGCCAGTGCACCACCCACACAGCCAGCACTGTCAGTGCTCCCCCACACAGGCAGCACCTTCAGTGCCCCCCCCCCCCACAGCCAGCACAGTCAGTGCTCCCACCACACAGCCAGAACTGCCAGTGCACCCCCCCCACAGAGCCAGCACTGCCATTGCACTCCCCCCCCCCCACAGCCAGCACTGTCAGTGCTCCCCACACAGGCAGCACTGTCAGTGCTCCCCCCCACAGCCAGCACTGGTAGTGCACTTCCCCCCACAGAGCCAGCACTGCCAGTGCACTTACCCCACCCACAGAGCCAGCACTGCCAGTGCACTCCCCCCACAGAGCCAGCACTGCCATTGCACTTCCCGCCCACACAGCCAGCACTGTCAGTGCTCCCACCACACAGCCAGCACTGTCAGTGCTCCCACCACACAGCCAGAACTGCCAGTGCTCCCACCACACAGCCAGCACTGTCAGTGCTCCCACCACACAGCCAGCACTGTCAGTGCTCCCACCACACAGCCAGCAGTGTCAGTGCTCCCCACACAGCCAGCACTGTCAGTGCTCCCACCACACAGCCAGAACTGCCAGTGCTCCCACCACACAGCCAGCACTGTCAGTGCTCCCCACACAGCCAGCACTGTCAGTGCACCCCCAACACAGCCAGCACTGTCAGTGCTCCCCACACAGCCAGCACTGTCAGTGCTCCCACCACACAGCCAGAACTGCCAGTGCATCCCCCCCCCACAGCCAGCACTGTCAGTGCTCCTACCACACAGCCAGCACTGTCAGTGCTCCCCCACACAGCCTGCACTGTCAGTGCTCCCCACACAGGCATCACTGTCAGTGTCCCCCCACACAGCCAGCACTGCCAGTGCACTTCCCCCCTCCCCCACAGCCAGCACTGTTAGTGCTCCCCCCACACAGGCAGCACTGTCAGTGCTCCCCACACAGGCAGCACTGTCAGTGCTCCCCCCACACAGCCAGCACTCTCAGTGCTCCACTACACAGCCAGCACTCTCAGTGCTCCCCCCACACAGCCAGCACTGCCAGTGCACTTCCCCCCCTTCACAGCCAGCACTGTCAGTGCTTCCCCACACAGCCAGCACTGTCAGTGCTCCCCCACACAGCCAGAACTGCCAGTACTCCCACCACATAGCCAGCACTGTCAGCGCTCCCACCACACAGCCAGCACTGTCAGTGCTCCCCCCACACAGCCAGCACTGTCAGTGCTTCCCCCACACAGCCAGCACTGTCAGTGCTCCCCCACACAGCCAGAACTGCCAGTGCTCCCACCACATAGCCAGCACTGTCAGTGCTCCCCCCACACAGCCAGCACTGTCAGTGCTCCCCCACACAGCCAGCACTGTCAGTGCTCCCATCACACAGCCAGCACTGTCAGTGCTCCCATCACACAGCCAGCACTGTCAGTGCTCTCACCACACAGCCAGCACTGTCAGTGCTCCCACCAGAGAGCCAGCACTGTCAGTGCACTTCCCCCCCACAGAGCCAGCACTGCCAGTGCACTTCCCCCCCCCGCCACAGAGCCAGCACTGCCATTGCACTTCCCCCCCCCCACAAAGGCAGCACTGTCAGTGCTCCCCCACAGCCAGCACTTCCAGTGCCCCCCTTCAGAGCCAGCACTGCCAGTGCACTTCCCCCCACAGAGCCAGCACTGCCAGTGCAGGTACCCCACCCACAGAGCAAGCATTGCCAGTGCACTCCCCCCCACAGAGCCAGCACTGCCAGCACTGCCATTGCACTTCCCCCCCACACAGCCAGCACTGTCAGTGCTCCCACCACACAGCCAGCAATGTCAGTCCTCCCCCACACTGCCAGCACTGCCAGTCCTCCCACCACACAGCCAGCACTGTCAGTGCTACCCCTCACACAGCCTGCACTGTCAGTGCTCCCCACACACAGCCAGCACTGTCAGTGCTCCCCCACACAGCCAGCCCTGTCAGTGCTCCCACCACACAGCCAGAACTGCCGGTGCACCCCACACACAGCCAGCACTGTCAGTGCTCCCCCCACACAGCCAGCACTGTCAGTGCTCCCCCACACAGCCAGCACTGTCAGTGCTCCCACCACACAGCCAGCACTGTCAGTGCTCCCCCACACAGCCAGCACTGTCATTGCACTTCCCCCCCTTCAGAGCCAGCACTGCCAGTGCACTTCCCCCCCACACAGCCAGCACTGTCATTGCACTTCCCCCCCTTCAGAGCCAGCACTGCCATTGCACTTCCCCCCCACACAGCCAGCACTGTCAGTGCTCCCACCACACAGTCAGCACTGTCAGTGCTCCCACCACACAGCCAGCAATGTCTGTGCTCCCGCCACAGCCAGCACTTACAGTGCTCCCCCACACTGCCACACTGCCAGTGCTCCCACCACACAGCCAGCACTGCCAGTGCTCCCACCACACAGCCAGAACTGCCAGTGCACCACCCACACAGCCAGCACTGTCAGTGCTCCCCCACACAGGCAGCACCTTCATGCCCCCCCCCACAGCCAGCACAGTCAGTGCTCCCACCACACAGCCAGAACTGCCAGTGCATCCCCCCCCACAGCCAGCACTGTCAGTGCTCCTACCACACAGCCAGCACTGTCAGTGCACTTCCCCCCTCCCCCACAGCCAGCACTGTTAGTGCTCCCCCCACACAGGCAGCACTGTCAGTGCTCCCCCCACACATCCAGCACTGTCAGTGCTCCCCCACACAGCCAGCACTGTCAGTGCTCCCCCACACAGCCAGCACTGCCAGTGCACTTCCCCCCCCCACAGCCAGCACTGTCAGTGCTTCCCCACACAGCCAGAACTGCCAGTGCACCCACCACATAGCCAGCACTGTCAGTGCTCCCACCACACAGCCAGCACTGTCAGTGCTCCCCCACACAGCCAGCACTGTCAGTGCTTCCCCCACACAGCCAGCACTGTCAGTGCTACCCCACACAGCCAGAACTGCCAGTGCTCTCACCACATAGCCAGCACTGTCAGTGCTCCCACCACACAGCCAGCACTGTCAGTGCTCCCCCCACACAGCCAGCACTGTCAGTGCTCCCCCACACAGCCAGCACTGTCAGTGCTCCCCACACAGCCAGCACTGTCAGTGCTCCCCCACACAGCCAGCATTGTCAGTGCTCCCCCACACAGCCAGCACTGTCAGTGCTCCACCACACAGCTAGCAATGCTAGTGCTCCACCCACACAGCCAGCAATGTCAGTGCTCCCACAACACAGCCAGCACTGTCAGTGCTCCCCCACACAGCCAGCACTGTCAGTGCTCCCACCACACAGCCAGCACTGTCAGTGCTCCCCCACACAGCCAGCACTGTCATTGCACTTCCCCCCCTTCAGAGCCAGCACTGCCATTGCACTTCCCCCCCACACAGCCAGCACTGTCAGTGCTCCCACCACACAGTCAGCACTGTCAGTGCTCCCACCACACAGCCAGCAATGTCTGTGCTCCCGCCACAGCCAGCACTTACAGTGCTCCCCCACACTGCCACACTGCCAGTGCTCCCACCACACAGCCAGCACTGCCAGTGCTCCCACAACACAGCCAGAACTGCCAGTGCACCACCCACACAGCCAGCACTGTCAGTGCTCCCCCACACAGGCAGCACCTTCAGTGCCCCCCCCCCACAGCCAGCACAGTCAGTGCTCCCACCACACAGCCAGAACTGCCAGTGCACCCCCCCCACAGAGCCAGCACTGCCATTGCACTCCCCCCCCCCCCACAGCCAGCACTGTCAGTGCTCCCCACACAGGCAGCACTGTCAGTGCTCCCCCCCACAGCCAGCACTGGTAGTGCACTTCCCCCCACAGAGCCAGCACTGCCAGTGCACTTACCCCACCCACAGAGCCAGCACTGCCAGTGCACTCCCCCAACAGAGCCAGCACTGCCATTGCACTTCCCGCCCACACAGCCAGCACTGTCAGTGCTCCCACCACACAGCCAGCACTGTCAGTGCTCCCACCACACAGCCAGAACTGCCAGTGCTCCCACCACACAGCCAGCACTGTCAGTGCTCCCACCACACAGCCAGCACTGTCAGTGCTCCCACCACACAGCCAGCAGTGTCAGTGCTCCCCACACAGCCAGCACTGTCAGTGCTCCCACCACACAGCCAGAACTGCCAGTGCTCCCACCACACAGCCAGCACTGTCAGTGCTCCCCACACAGCCAGCACTGTCAGTGCACCCCCAACACAGCCAGCACTGTCAGTGCTCCCCACACAGCCAGCACTGTCAGTGCTCCCACCACACAGCCAGAACTGCCAGTGCATCCCCCCCCCACAGCCAGCACTGTCAGTGCTCCTACCACACAGCCAGCACTGTCAGTGCTCCCCCACACAGCCTGCACTGTCAGTGCTCCCCACACAGGCATCACTGTCAGTGTCCCCCCACACAGCCAGCACTGCCAGTGCACTTCCCCCCTCCCCCACAGCCAGCACTGTTAGTGCTCCCCCCACACAGGCAGCACTGTCAGTGCTCCCCACACAGGCAGCACTGTCAGTGCTCCCCCCACACAGCCAGCACTCTCAGTGCTCAACTACACAGCCAGCACTCTCAGTGCTCCCCCCACACAGCCAGCACTGCCAGTGCACTTCCCCCCCTTCACAGCCAGCACTGTCAGTGCTTCCCCACACAGCCAGCACTGTCAGTGCTCCCCCACACAGCCAGAACTGCCAGTACTCCCACCACATAGCCAGCACTGTCAGCGCTCCCACCACACAGCCAGCACTGTCAGTGCTCCCCCCACACAGCCAGCACTGTCAGTGCTTCCCCCACACAGCCAGCACTGTCAGTGCTCCCCCACACAGCCAGAACTGCCAGTGCTCCCACCACATAGCCAGCACTGTCAGTGCTCCCCCCACACAGCCAGCACTGTCAGTGCTCCCCCACACAGCCAGCACTGTCAGTGCTCCCATCACACAGCCAGCACTGTCAGTGCTCCCATCACACAGCCAGCACTGTCAGTGCTCTCACCACACAGCCAGCACTGTCAGTGCTCCCACCAGAGAGCCAGCACTGTCAGTGCACTTCCCCCCCACAGAGCCAGCACTGCCAGTGCACTTCCCCCCCCCGCCACAGAGCCAGCACTGCCATTGCACTTCCCCCCCCCCACAAAGGCAGCACTGTCAGTGCTCCCCCACAGCCAGCACTTCCAGTGCCCCCCTTCAGAGCCAGCACTGCCAGTGCACTTCCCCCCACAGAGCCAGCACTGCCAGTGCAGGTACCCCACCCACAGAGCAAGCATTGCCAGTGCACTCCCCCCCACAGAGCCAGCACTGCCAGCACTGCCATTGCACTTCCCCCCCACACAGCCAGCACTGTCAGTGCTCCCACCACACAGCCAGCAATGTCAGTCCTCCCCCCACACTGCCAGCACTGCCAGTCCTCCCACCACACAGCCAGCACTGTCAGTGCTACCCCTCACACAGCCTGCACTGTCAGTGCTCCCCACACACAGCCAGCACTGTCAGTGCTCCCCCACACAGCCAGCCCTGTCAGTGCTCCCACCACACAGCCAGAACTGCCGGTGCACCCCACACACAGCCAGCACTGTCAGTGCTCCCCCCACACAGCCAGCACTGTCAGTGCTCCCCCACACAGCCAGCACTGTCAGTGCTCCCACCACACAGCCAGCACTGTCAGTGCTCCCCCACACAGCCAGCACTGTCATTGCACTTCCCCCCCTTCAGAGCCAGCACTGCCAGTGCACTTCCCCCCCACACAGCCAGCACTGTCATTGCACTTCCCCCCCTTCAGAGCCAGCACTGCCATTGCACTTCCCCCCCACACAGCCAGCACTGTCAGTGCTCCCACCACACAGTCAGCACTGTCAGTGCTCCCACCACACAGCCAGCAATGTCTGTGCTCCCGCCACAGCCAGCACTTACAGTGCTCCCCCACACTGCCACACTGCCAGTGCTCCCACCACACAGCCAGCACTGCCAGTGCTCCCACCACACAGCCAGAACTGCCAGTGCACCACCCACACAGCCAGCACTGTCAGTGCTCCCCCACACAGGCAGCACCTTCAGTGCCCCCCCCCCACAGCCAGCACAGTCAGTGCTCCCACCACACAGCCAGAACTGCCAGTGCACCCCCCCCCACAGAGCCAGCACTGCCATTGCACTCCCCCCCCCCCCACAGCCAGCACTGTCAGTGCTCCCCACACAGGCAGCACTGTCAGTGCTCCCCCCCACAGCCAGCACTGGTAGTGCACTTCCCCCCACAGAGCCAGCACTGCCAGTGCACTTACCCCACCCACAGAGCCAGCACTGCCAGTGCACTCCCCCCACAGAGCCAGCACTGCCATTGCACTTCCCGCCCACACAGCCAGCACTGTCAGTGCTCCCACCACACAGCCAGCACTGTCAGTGCTCCCACCACACAGCCAGAACTGCCAGTGCTCCCACCACACAGCCAGCACTGTCAGTGCTCCCACCACACAGCCAGCACTGTCAGTGCTCCCACCACACAGCCAGCAGTGTCAGTGCTCCCCACACAGCCAGCACTGTCAGTGCTCCCACCACACAGCCAGAACTGCCAGTGCTCCCACCACACAGCCAGCACTGTCAGTGCTCCCCACACAGCCAGCACTGTCAGTGCACCCCCAACACAGCCAGCACTGTCAGTGCTCACCACACAGCCAGCACTGTCAGTGCTCCCACCACACAGCCAGAACTGCCAGTGCATCCCCCCCCCCCACAGCCAGCACTGTCAGTGCTCCTACCACACAGCCAGCACTGTCAGTGCTCCCCCACACAGCCTGCACTGTCAGTGCTCCCCACACAGGCATCACTGTCAGTGTCCCCCCACACAGCCAGCACTGCCAGTGCACTTCCCCCCTCCCCCACAGCCAGCACTGTTAGTGCTCCCCCCACACAGGCAGCACTGTCAGTGCTCCCCACACAGGCAGCACTGTCAGTGCTCCCCCCACACAGCCAGCACTCTCAGTGCTCCACTACACAGCCAGCACTCTCAGTGCTCCCCCCACACAGCCAGCACTGCCAGTGCACTTCCCCCCCTTCACAGCCAGCACTGTCAGTGCTTCCCCACACAGCCAGCACTGTCAGTGCTCCCCCACACAGCCAGAACTGCCAGTACTCCCACCACATAGCCAGCACTGTCAGCGCTCCCACCACACAGCCAGCACTGTCAGTGCTCCCCCCACACAGCCAGCACTGTCAGTGCTTCCCCCACACAGCCAGCACTGTCAGTGCTCCCCCACACAGCCAGAACTGCCAGTGCTCCCACCACATAGCCAGCACTGTCAGTGCTCCCCCCACACAGCCAGCACTGTCAGTGCTCCCCCCACACAGCCAGCACTGTCAGTGCTCCCCCACACAGCCAGAACTGCCAGTGCTCCCACCACATAGCCAGCACTGTCAGTGCTCCCCCCACACAGCCAGCACTGTCAGTGCTCCCACACACAGCCAGCACTGTCAGTGCTCCCCCCACACAGCCAGCACTGTCAGTGCTTCCCCCACACAGCCAGCACTGTCAGTGCTCCCCCACACAGCCAGAACTGCCAGTGCTCCCACCACATAGCCAGCACTGTCAGTGCTCCCCCCACACAGCCAGCACTGTCAGTGCTCCCCCACACAGCCAGCACTGTCAGTGCTCCCATCACACAGCCAGCACTGTCAGTGCTCCCATCACACAGCCAGCACTGTCAGTGCTCTCACCACACAGCCAGCACTGTCAGTGCTCCCACCAGAGAGCCAGCACTGTCAGTGCACTTCCCCCCCACAGAGCCAGCACTGCCAGTGCACTTCCCCCCCCCGCCACAGAGCCAGCACTGCCATTGCACTTCCCCCCCCCCCCACAAAGGCAGCACTGTCAGTGCTCCCCCACAGCCAGCACTTCCAGTGCCCCCCTTCAGAGCCAGCACTGCCAGTGCACTTCCCCCCACAGAGCCAGCACTGCCAGTGCAGGTACCCCACCCACAGAGCAAGCATTGCCAGTGCACTCCCCCCCACAGAGCCAGCACTGCCAGCACTGCCATTGCACTTCCCCCCCACACAGCCAGCACTGTCAGTGCTCCCACCACACAGCCAGCAATGTCAGTCCTCCCCCCACACTGCCAGCACTGCCAGTCCTCCCACCACACAGCCAGCACTGTCAGTGCTACCCCTCACACAGCCTGCACTGTCAGTGCTCCCCACACACAGCCAGCACTGTCAGTGCTCCCCCACACAGCCAGCCCTGTCAGTGCTCCCACCACACAGCCAGAACTGCCGGTGCACCCCACACACAGCCAGCACTGTCAGTGCTCCCCCCACACAGGCAGCACTGTCAGTGCCCCCCCCCACAGACAGCATTGTCAGTGCTCCCACCACACAGCCAGAACTGCCAGTGCACCCCCCCACAGAGCCAGCACTGCCATTGCACTTCCCTCCCCCCACAGCCAGCACTGCCAGTGCACTTACCCCACCCACAGAGCCAGCACTGCCAGTGCACTCCCGCCCACAGAGCCAGCACTGCCAGCACTGCCATTGCACTTACGCCACCCACGGAGCCAGCACTGTCAGTGCTCCCCCCCACACAGCCAGCACTGTCAGTGCTCCCACCACACAGCCAGCACTGTCAGTGCTCCCACCACACAGCCAGCACTGTCAGTGCTCCCCCACACAGCCAGCACTGTCAGTGCTCCCACCCCACACTGCCAGCACTGCCAGTGCTCCCACCACACAGGCAGCACTGTCAGTGCTCCCCACACAACCAGCACTGTCAGTGCTCCCACCACACAGCCAGCACTGTCAGTGCTACCACCACACAGCCAGCACTGTCAGTGCTCCCACCACACAGCCAGAACTGCCAGTGCACCCCCCCCCCCCCCACAGCCAGCACTGTCAGTGCTCACACCACACAGCCAGCACTGTCAGTGCTCCCCCACACAGCCAGCACTATCAGTGCTCCCCCCACACAGCCAGCACTGTCAGTGCTCCCACCATACGGCCAGCACTGTCAGTGCTCCCCACACAGCCAGCACTGTCAGTGCTCCCACCACACAGCCAGCACTGTCAGTGCTCCCACCACACAGCCAGCACTGTCAGTGCTCCCCCCACACAGCCAGCACTGTCAGTGCTCCCACCACACAGCCAGCACTGTCAGTGCTCCCCGCACACAGCCAGCACTGTCAGTGCTCCCACCACACAGCGAGCACTATCAGTGCTCCCCCCACACAGACTGCACTGGCAGTGCTCCCCCACACAGCCAGCACTGGCAGTGCTCCCCCACTCAGCCAGCACTGTCAGTGCTCCCCCACACAGCCAGCACTTCCAGTGCACTTCCCCCCCCCCCACAGCCAGCACTGCCAGTGCTCTCCCACAGAGCTAGCACTGTCAGTGCTCCCACCACAGAGCCAGCACTGTCAATGCTGCCACCACACAGCCAGCACTGTCAGTGCTCCCCCCACACAGCCAGCACTGTCAGTGCTCCCCCGACACAGCCAGCACTGTCAGTGCTCCCACCACAGAGCCAGAACTGTCAGTGCACTTCCCCCCCACAGAGCCAGCACTGCCAGTGCACTCCCCCCCCACAGAGCCAGCACTGCAAGTGCACTCCCCCCCCCACAGAGCCAGAACTGCCAGTGCACTTCCCCCCCCCCCACAGAGCCAGCGCTCAGTGCTCCCACCACACAGCCAGCACTGTCGGTGCTCCCCCCACACAGGCAGCACTGTCAGTGCTCCCACCGCACAGCCAGCACTGTAAGTGCTCCCCCACACAGCCAGCACTGTCAGTGCTCCCCCACACAGCCAGCACTGTCAGTGCTCCCACCACACAGCCAGCACTGTCAGTGCTCCCCCACACAGCCAGCACTCTCAGTGCTCCCCCACACAGCCAGCACTGTCAGTGCTCCCCCCACACAGCCAGCACTGTCAGTGCTCCCCCACACAGCCAGCACTGTCAGTGCTCCCCCACACAGCCAGCACTGTCAGTGATCCCCCCACACAGCCTGCACTGTCAGTTCTCCCACCACACAGCCAGCACTGTCAGTGCTCCCCCCACACAGCCAGCACTGTCAGTGCTCCCACCACACAGCCAGCACTGTCAGTGCTCCCCCACACAGCCAGCACTATCAGTGCTCCCCCCACACAGCCAGCACTGTCAGTGCTCCCCCCACACAGCCAGCACTGTCAGTGCTCCCACCACACAGCCAGCACTGTGAGTGCTCCCCACACAGCCAGCACTGCCAGTGCTCCCACCACACAGCCAGCACTGTCATTGCTCCCACCACACAGCCAGCACTGTCAGAGCTCCCCCACACAGCCAGCACTGTCAGTGCTCCCACCACACAGCCAGCACTGTCAGAGCTCCCCCCACACAGCCAGCACTGTCAGTGCTCCCACCACACAGCCAGCACTGTCAGTGCTCCCCGCACACAGCCAGCACTGTCAGTGCTCCCACCACACAGCCAGCACTGTCAGTGCTCCCCGCACACAGCCAGCACTGTCAGTGCTCCCACCACACAGCCAGCACTATCAGTGCTCCCCCCACACAGCCAGCACTGGCAGTGCTCCCCCAAACAGCCAGCACTGGCAGTGCTCCCCCACACTCGGTCTGTGTCTCTGTCTGTGTCTCTGTCCCTGTCTCTGTCCCTGTCTCTGTCTCTGTCTCTGTCTCTGTCTCTGTCTCTGTCCCTGTCTCTGTCCCTGTCCCTGTCCCTGTCTCTGTCTGTGTCCCTGTCTCTGTCTGTGTCCCTGTCTCTGTCTGTGTCTGTGTCTCTGTCCCTGTCTCTCTCTCTGTCCCTGTCTCTGTCTGTGTCCCTGTCTCTGTCTGTCTCTGTCTGCGTCTCTGTGTCTGTCTCTGTCTGTGTCTCTGTCTGTGTCTCTGTCTGTCTGTGTGTCTCGCTGTGTCTCTGTGTCTGTCTGTGTCTCAGTCTCTGCCTCTGTCTGTGTCTCTCTGTCTGTCGGTGTCTGTGTCTCACTCTCTGTCTCTGTCTGTATCTCCGTGTCTGTCTGTGTCTCAGTCTCTGTCTCTGTCTGTGTCCCTGTCTCTGTCTGTGTCTCTGTCTCTATCTGTGTCTCTGTTTGTGTCTCTGTCTGTTTCTGTGTCTCTGTCTGTGTCTGTTTCTGTGTCTCTGTCTGGGGCACATTCTGCTGCACAGACTGTGTTTAAGTGTGAGGCACACATCCAGCTGATCGGCAATGGGGGAGTCACACAAACCCAGCTGATCGGCAATGCGGGGAGTCACACACACCCAGCTGATCGGCAATGCGGGGAGTCACACACACCCAGCTGATCGGCATTGGGGGGTAGCACACACCCAGCTGATCGGCAATGCGGGGAAGCACACACCCAGCTGATCGGCAATGCGGGGAGTCACACACACCCAGCTGATCGGCAATGGGGGTAGCACACACCCAGCTGATCGGCCATGGTGGGAGCACATACCCAGCTGATCGGCAATGGGGGGAAGCACACACCCAGCTGATCGGCCATGGGGGGAAGCACACACCCAGCTGATCGGCAATGGGGGGAAGCACACTCCCAGCTGATCGGCAATGGGGGGAAGCACACACCCAGCTGATCGGCAATGGGGGGAAGCACACACCCAGCTGATCGGCAATGGGGGGAAGCACACTCCCAGCTGATCGGCAATGGGGGGAAGCACACACCCAGCTGATCGGCAATGGGGGGAAGCACACACCCAGCTGATCGGCAATGGGGGGAAGCACATCCCAGCTGATCGGCAATGGGGGGAAGCACACACACAGCTGATGGGCCATGGGGGAGTCACACTGACCCAGCTGATCGGCCATGGGGGAGTCACACTGACCCAGCTGATCGGCCATGGGGGAGTCACACTGACCCAGCTGATCGGCCATGGGGGAGTCACACTGACCCAGCTGATCGGCCATGGGGGAGTCACACTGACCCAGCTGATCGGCCATGGGGGAGTCACACTGACCCAGCTGATCGGCCATGGGGGAGTCACACCCACCCACCGACAGTCTCTCCTGGTAATGTAGAATGGTAAATCTCTGCCTGTGTCTCTGCCTGTACCTGTCCAATTCTCTCTCTGTCTGTGTTTCTGTCTGTTTCTCTGTCTGTGTCTGTGTCCCTGTCTGTGTCTCTGTCTGTGTCTGTGTCTCTGTCTGTGTCTGTGTCCCTGTCCCTGTCTCTGTCTGTGTCCCTGTCTCTGTCTGTGTCCCTGTCTGTGTCCCTGTCTCTGTCTGTGTCTCTGTCTGTGTCTCTGTCTGTGTCTGTGTCCCTGTCTGTGTCTGTGTCTCTTTCTGTGTCCCTGTCTCTGTCTGTGTCCCTGTCTCTGTCTGTGTCTCTGTCTGTGTCTGTGTCCCTGTCTCTGTCTGTGTCTCTGTCTGTGTCTCCGTCTGTGTCGCTGACTCTGTCTCTGCCTGTGTCTCTGCCTGTGTCTCTGCCTGTGTCTCTGTCTGTGTCTCTGTCTGTGTCTGTGCCCCTGTCTGTGTCTGGGTCTCTTTCTGTGTCCCTGTCTCTGTCTGTGTCCCTGTCTCTGTCTGTGTCTCTGTCTGTGTCTGTGTCCCTGGCTCTGTCTGTGTCTCTGTCTGTGTCTCCGTCTGTGTCGCTGACTCTGTCTCTGCCTGTGTCTCTGCCTGTGTCTCTGCCTGTGTCTGTGTCTGTGTCTCTGTCTCTGTCTGTGTCGCTGACTCTGTCTCTGCCTGTGTCTCTGCCTGTGTCTCTGTCTGTGTCTCTGTCTCGGTGTCTGTGTCTGTGTCGGTGTCGGTGTCTCTGTCTCTGTCTCGGTGTCTGTGTCGGTCTCGGTGTCTCTGTGTCTGCCTGTGTCCCTGAATCTGACTGCGTTTCTGTCTGTGTCTCTGCCTGTGTCTTTTTCTCTCTCTCGGTCTGTGTCTGTCTGTGTTTCTGTCTGTGTCTCTGTCTGTATATCTGTCTGTGTCCCTGTCTCTGTCTTTGTTGGTGTCTGTGTTTCTGTGTCTGCCTGTGTCCCTGTCTGTGTCTCAGCCCGGGTCTCTGTCTGTGTCTCTGAATATGACTGCGTTTCTGTCTGTGTCTCTGCCTGTGTCTTTTTCTCTCTCTCGGTCTGTGTCTGTCTGTGTTCCTGTCTGTGTCTCTTTCACTGTCTGTGTCTGTGACTCTGTCTGTGTCTCTGTCTGTGTCTCTGTCTGTGTCTGTGTCTATGCCTGTGTCTGTGTCTCTGCCTGTGTCTGTGTCTCTGTCTCTGTCGCTGTTTCTGTCTGTTTCTCTGTCTATGTCTGTGTCTGTGTCTCTGTCTATATCTGTGCCTGTGTCTCTGTCTGTGCCTGTGTCCCTGTCTCTGTCTGTGTCTCTGTCTGTGTCTATGCCTCTGTCTGTGTCTGTCTCTGTCGCAGTCTCTGCCGCTGTCTGTGTCTCTGTCTGTGCCTCTGTCTGTGCCTGTGTCGGGGCCTGTGTCGGTGTCTGTGTCTCTGTGTCTGCCTGTGTCCCTGTATATGTCTGTGTCTCTGAATCTGACTGCGTTTATGTCTGTGGCTCTGCCTGTGTCTTTTTCTCTCTCTCGGTCTGTGTCTGTCTGTGTTTCTGTCTGTGTCTCTTTCTCTGTCTGTGCCTGTTTCTCTGTCTTTATCTCTGTCTGTGTCGCTGTCTTTGTGTGCGTCGCTGTGTCTGCCTGTGTCTCTGTCTCTGTCTGTATATCTGTCTGTGTCCCTGTCTCTGTTTGTGTTGGTGTCTGTGTCTCTGTGTCTGCCTGTGTCCCTGTAACTGTCTGTGTCTCAGCCCGGGTCTCTGTCTGTGTCTCTGAACCTGACTGCGTTTCTGTCTGTGTCTCTGACTGTGTCTTTTTCTCTCTCTCGGTCTGTGTCTGTCTGTGTTTCTGAGTCTGTGTCTGTGACTGTACCTGTGCCTGTGTCTGTGTCTCTGTCTGTGTCTCTGTGTCTCTGTATCTGTGTCTCTGTGTCTCTCTGTATCTGTGTCTCTGCCTGTGTCTCTGTGTCTCTGTGTCTCTGTGTCTGTGTCTGTGTCTCTGTGTCTGTCTCTGTGTCTGTGTCTGTGTCTCTGTCTCTGTCTCTGTGTCTCTGTGTCAGAGTCTCTGTCTGTGTCTCTGTCTGTGTGTCTGTGTCTGTGTCTCTGTGTCTGTGTCTCTGTGTCTCTGTCTGAGTCTCTGTCTGTGTCTGTGTCTGTGTTTCTGTTTGTGTCTGTGTCTGTGTCTGTGTCTCTGTGTCTCTGTGTCTGTGTCTCTGTCTGTGTCTCTGTCTGTGTCTCTGTCTCTGTCTGTGTCACATTCTGCTGCACAGACTGTGTTTAGGTGTGAGGCACACACCCAGCTGATCGGCAATGCGGGGAAGCACACACCCAGCTGATCGGCAATGGTGGGGGCACACATCCAGCTGATCGGCAATGGTGGGGGCACACATCCAGCTGATCGGCAATGCGGGGAAGCACACCACCCAGCTGATCGGCCATGGTGGGGGCACACATCCAGCTGATCGGCAATGGGGGGAAGCACACACCCAGCTGATCGGCAATGGGGGGAAACACACACCCAGCTGATCGGCCATGGTGGGGGCACACATCCAGCTGATCGGCAATGGGGGGAAGCACACACCCAGCTAATCGGCAATGGGGGGAAGCACACACCCAGCTGATCGGCCATGGTGGGGGCACACATCCAGCTGATCGGCAATGGGGGGAAGCACACACCCAGCTGATCGGCAATGGGGGGAAGAACAGACACAGCTGATCGGCAATTGGGGGAAGCACACAACCAGCTGATCGGCAATGGGGGGAAGCACAAAACCAGCTGATCGGCAATGCAGGGAAGGACAGACCCAGCTGATCGGCAATGCGGGGAAGCACACACCCAGCTGATCGGCAAAGTGGGGAAGCACACACCCAGCTGATCGGCAATGGGGGGAAGCACACACCCAGCTGATCGGCAATGCGGGGAAGGACACTCCCAGCTGATCGGCAATGGGGGGAAGCACATACCCAGCTGATCGGCAATGGGGGGAAACACACACCCAGCTGATCGGCAATGCGGGGAAGGACAGACCCAGCTGATCGGCAATGCGGGGAAGCACACACCCAGCTGATCGGCAATGGGGGGAAGCACATACCCAGCTGATCGGCAATGGGGGGAAGCACACACCCAGCTGATCAGCAATGCGGGGAAGGACAGACCCAGCTGATCGGCAATGGGGGAAAGCACACACCCAGCTGATCGGCAATGGGGGGAAGCACACACGCAGCTGATCGGCAATGCGGGGAAGCACACACCCAGCTGATCGGCAATGGGGGAAAGCACACACCCAGCTGATCGGCAATGGGGGGAAGCACACACGCAGCTGATCGGCAATGCGGGGAAGGACACACCCAGCTGATCGGCAATGGGGGGAAGCACACACACAGCTGATCGGCAATGGGGGAAAGCACACACCCAGCTGATCGGCAATGGGGGGAAGCACACACCCAGCTGATCGGCAATGGGGGGAAGCACACACCCAGCTGATCGGCAATGGGGGGAAGGACAGACCCAACTGATCGGCAATGGGGGGAAGCACACACCCAGCTGATCGGCAATGGGGGGAAGGACACACCCAGCTGATCGGCAATGCGGGGAAGGACACACCCAGCTGATCGGCAAAGGGGGGAAGCACACACCCAGCTGATCGACAATGCGGGGAAGCACACACCCAGCTGATCGGCAATGCGGGGAAGGACACACCCAGCTGATCGGCAATGGGGGGAAGCACACACCCAGCTGATCGGCAATGCGGGGAAGCACACACCCAGCTGATCGGCAATGCGGGGAAGCACACACCCAGCTGATCGGCAATGGGGGGAAGGACAGGCCCAGCTGATCGGCAATGCGGGGAAGCACACACCCAGCTGATCGGCAATGCGGGGCAGGACACTACCAGCTGATCGGCAATGGGGGGAAGCACACACCCAGCTGATCGGCAATGGGGGGAAGCACACACCCAGCTGATCGGCATGGGGGGGAAGCACACACCCAGCTGATCGGCAATGCGGGGAGGCACACACCCAGCTGATCGGCAATGGGGGGAAGCACACTCCCAGCTGATCGGCAATGCGGGGAAGCACACACCCAGCTGATCGGCAATGGGGGGAATCACACACCAAGCTGATCGGCAATGGGGGGAAGCACAAAACCAGCTGATCGGCAATGGGGGGAAGCACACTCCCAGCTGATCGGCAATGCGGGGAAGCACACACCCAGCTGATCGGCAATTGGGGGAAGCACACAACCAGCTGATCGGCAATGGGGGGAAGCACAAAACCAGCTGATCGGCAATGCAGGGAAGGACAGACCCAGCTGATCGGCAATGCGGGGAAGCACACACCCAGCTGATCGGCAAAGTGGGGAAGCACACACCCAGCTGATCGGCAATGGGGGGAAGCACACACCCAGCTGATCGGCAATGGGGGGAAGCACACACCCAGCTGATCGGCAATGCGGGGAAGCACACTCCCAGCTGATCGGCAATGGGGGGAAGGACAGACCCAGCTGATCGGCAATGGGGGGAAGCACACACCCAGCTGATCGGCAATGCGGGGAAGCACACACCCAGCTGATCGGCAATGCGGGGAAGCACACACCCAGCTGATCGGCAATGCGGGGAAGCACACACCCAGCTGATCGGCAATGGGGGGAAGCACACATCCAGCTGATCGGCAATGGGGGGAAGCACACACCCAGCTGATCGGCAATGGGGAGAGGCACACAACCAGCTGATCGGCAATGGGGGGAAGCACACACCCAGCTGATCGGCAATGGGGGGAAACACACACCCAGCTGATCGGCCATGGTGGGGGCACAGATCCAGCTGATCGGCAATGGGGGGAAGCACACACCCAGCTAATCGGCAATGGGGGGAAGCACACACCCAGCTGATCGGCCATGGTGGGGGCACACATCCAGCTGATCGGCAATGGGGGGAAGCACACACCCAGCTGATCGGCAATGGGGGGAAGAACAGACACAGCTGATCGGCAATGGGGGGAAGGACACACCCAGCTGATCGGCAATGGGGGGAAGCACAAACCCAGCTGATCGGCAATGCAGGGAAGGACAGACCCAGCTGATCGGCAATGGGGGGAAGCACACACCGAGCTGATCGGCAATGGGGGGACGCACACACCCAGCTGATCGGCAATGCGGGGAAGGACAGACCCAGCTGATCGGCAATGCGGGGAAGCACACACCCAGCTGATCGGCAATGGGGGGAAGCACACACCCAGCTGATCGGCAATGGGGGGAAGGACAGATCCAGCTGATCGGCAATGGGGGGAAGGACAGACCCAGCTGATCGGCAATGGGGGGAAAGCACACACCCAGCTGATCGGCAATGGGGGGAAGCACACACCCAGCTGATCGGCAATGGGGGGAAGCACACACGCAGCTGATCGGCAATGCGGGGAAGCACACACCCAGCTGATCGGCAATGGGGGAAAGCACACACCCAGCTGATCGGCAATTGGGGGAAGCACACACGCAGCTGATCGGCAATGCGGGGAAGGACACACCCAGCTGATCGGCAATGGGGGGAAGCACACACACAGCTGATCGGCAATGGGGGAAAGCACACACCCAGCTGATCGGCAATGGGGGGAAGCACACACCGAGCTGATCGGCAATGGGGGGAAGGACAGACCCAACTGATCGGCAATGGGGGGAAGCACACTCACAGCTGATCGGCAATGCGGGGAAGGACACACTCAGCTGATCGGCAATGGGGGGTAGCACACACCCAGCTGATCGGCAATGCGGGGAAGCACACACCCAGCTGATCGGCAATGGGGGGAAGCACACTCCCAGCTGATCGGCAATGCGGGGAAGCACACACCCAGCTGATCGGCAATGGGGGGAAGCACACACCCAGCTGATCGGCAATGCGGGGAAGCACACACCCAGCTGATCGGCAATGGGTCAAAGCACACACCCAGCTGATCGGCAATGGGGGGAAGCACACACCCAGCTGATCGGCAATGGGTGGAAGGACAAACCCAGCTGATCGGCAATGGGGGGAAGCACACACCCAGCTGATCGGCAATGGGGGGAAACACACACCCAGCTGATCGGCAATGGGGGGAAGCACACTCCCAGCTGATCGGCAATGGGGGGAAGGACACACCCAGCTGATCGGCAATGGGGGGAAGCACACACCCAGCTGATCGGCAATGGGGGGAAGGACACACCCAGCTGATCGGCAATGGGGGGAAGCACACATCCAAGCTGATCGGCAATGGGGGGAAGGACACACCCAGCTGATCGGCAATGCGGGGAAGGACAGACCCAGCTGATCGGCAATGGGGGAAGCACACACCCAGCTGATCGGCAATGGGGGGAAGGACACACCCAGCTGATCGGCAATGGGGGGAAGGACAGACCCAGCTGATCGGCAATGGGGGAAGCACACACCCAGCTGATCGGCAATGGGGGGAAGGACAGACCCAGCTGATCGGCAATGGGGGGAAGGACAGACCCAGCTGATCGGCAATGGGGGAAGCACACACCCAGCTGATCGGCAATGCGGGGAAGGACAGACCCAGCTGATCGGCAATGCGGGGAAGCACACACCCAGCTGATCGGCAATGGGGGGAAGGACAGACCCAGCTGATCGGCAATGGGGGAAGCATACACCCAGTTGATCGGCAATGGGGGGAAGCACACACCCAGCTGATCGGCAATGCGGGGAAGCACACTCCCAGCTGATCGGCAATGGGGGGAAGGACAGACCCAGCTGATCGGCAATGGGGGGAAGCACACACCCAGCTGATCGGCAATGGGGGGAAGCACACAACCAGCTGATCGGCAATGCGGGGAAGCACACTCCCAGCTGATCCGCAATGGGGGGAAGGACAGACCCAGCTGATCGGCAATGGGGGGAAGCACACACCCAGCTGATCGGCAATGGGGGGAAGCACACACCCAGCTGATCGGCAATGGGGGGAAGCACACACGCAGCTGATCGGCAATGGGGGGAAGCACACACACAGCTGATCGGCAATGGGGGAAAGCACACACCCAGCTGATCGGCAATGGGGGGAAGCACACACCGAGCTGATCGGCAATGGGGGGAAGGACAGACCCAACTGATCGGCAATGGGGGGAAGCACACACTCACAGCTGATCGGCAATGCGGGGAAGGACAGACCCAGCTGATCGGCAATGGGGGGTAGCACACACCCAGCTGATCGGCAATGCGGGGAAGCACACACCCAGCTGATCGGCAATGGGGGGAAGCACACTCCCAGCTGATCGGCAATGCGGGGAAGCACACACCCAGCTGATCGGCAATGGGGGGAAGCACACACCCAGCTGATCGGCAATGCGGGGAAGCACACACCCAGCTGATCGGCAAAGGGGGGAAGCACACACCCAGCTGATCGACAATGCGGGGAAGCACACACCCAGCTGATCGGCAATGCGGGGAAGGACACACCCAGCTGATCGGCAATGGGGGGAAGCACACACCCAGCTGATCGGCAATGCGGGGAAGCACACACCCAGCTGATCGGCAATGCGGGGAAGCACACACCCAGCTGATCGGCAATGGGGGGAAGGACAGGCCCAGCTGATCGGCAATGCGGGGAAGCACACACCCAGCTGATCGGCAATGCGGGGCAGGACACTACCAGCTGATCGGCAATGGGGGGAAGCACACACCCAGCTGATCGGCAATGGGGGGAAGCACACACCCAGCTGATCGGCATGGGGGGGAAGCACACACCCAGCTGATCGGCAATGCGGGGAGGCACACACCCAGCTGATCGGCAATGGGGGGAAGCACACTCCCAGCTGATCGGCAATGCGGGGAAGCACACACCCAGCTGATCGGCAATGGGGGGAATCACACACCAAGCTGATCGGCAATGGGGGGAAGCACAAAACCAGCTGATCGGCAATGGGGGGAAGCACACTCCCAGCTGATCGGCAATGCGGGGAAGCACACACCCAGCTGATCGGCAATTGGGGGAAGCACACAACCAGCTGATCGGCAATGGGGGGAAGCACAAAACCAGCTGATCGGCAATGCAGGGAAGGACAGACCCAGCTGATCGGCAATGCGGGGAAGCACACACCCAGCTGATCGGCAAAGTGGGGAAGCACACACCCAGCTGATCGGCAATGGGGGGAAGCACACACCCAGCTGATCGGCAATGGGGGGAAGCACACACCCAGCTGATCGGCAATGCGGGGAAGCACACTCCCAGCTGATCGGCAATGGGGGGAAGGACAGACCCAGCTGATCGGCAATGGGGGGAAGCACACACCCAGCTGATCGGCAATGCGGGGAAGCACACACCCAGCTGATCGGCAATGCGGGGAAGCACACACCCAGCTGATCGGCAATGCGGGGAAGCACACACCCAGCTGATCGGCAATGGGGGGAAGCACACATCCAGCTGATCGGCAATGGGGGGAAGCACACACCCAGCTGATCGGCAATGGGGAGAGGCACACAACCAGCTGATCGGCAATGGGGGGAAGCACACACCCAGCTGATCGGCAATGGGGGGAAACACACACCCAGCTGATCGGCCATGGTGGGGGCACAGATCCAGCTGATCGGCAATGGGGGGAAGCACACACCCAGCTAATCGGCAATGGGGGGAAGCACACACCCAGCTGATCGGCCATGGTGGGGGCACACATCCAGCTGATCGGCAATGGGGGGAAGCACACACCCAGCTGATCGGCAATGGGGGGAAGAACAGACACAGCTGATCGGCAATGGGGGGAAGGACACACCCAGCTGATCGGCAATGGGGGGAAGCACAAACCCAGCTGATCGGCAATGCAGGGAAGGACAGACCCAGCTGATCGGCAATGGGGGGAAGCACACACCGAGCTGATCGGCAATGGGGGGACGCACACACCCAGCTGATCGGCAATGCGGGGAAGGACAGACCCAGCTGATCGGCAATGCGGGGAAGCACACACCCAGCTGATCGGCAATGGGGGGAAGCACACACCCAGCTGATCGGCAATGGGGGGAAGGACAGATCCAGCTGATCGGCAATGGGGGGAAGGACAGACCCAGCTGATCGGCAATGGGGGGAAAGCACACACCCAGCTGATCGGCAATGGGGGGAAGCACACACCCAGCTGATCGGCAATGGGGGGAAGCACACACGCAGCTGATCGGCAATGCGGGGAAGCACACACCCAGCTGATCGGCAATGGGGGAAAGCACACACCCAGCTGATCGGCAATTGGGGGAAGCACACACGCAGCTGATCGGCAATGCGGGGAAGGACACACCCAGCTGATCGGCAATGGGGGGAAGCACACACACAGCTGATCGGCAATGGGGGAAAGCACACACCCAGCTGATCGGCAATGGGGGGAAGCACACACCGAGCTGATCGGCAATGGGGGGAAGGACAGACCCAACTGATCGGCAATGGGGGGAAGCACACTCACAGCTGATCGGCAATGCGGGGAAGGACACACTCAGCTGATCGGCAATGGGGGGTAGCACACACCCAGCTGATCGGCAATGCGGGGAAGCACACACCCAGCTGATCGGCAATGGGGGGAAGCACACTCCCAGCTGATCGGCAATGCGGGGAAGCACACACCCAGCTGATCGGCAATGGGGGGAAGCACACACCCAGCTGATCGGCAATGCGGGGAAGCACACACCCAGCTGATCGGCAATGGGTCAAAGCACACACCCAGCTGATCGGCAATGGGGGGAAGCACACACCCAGCTGATCGGCAATGGGTGGAAGGACAAACCCAGCTGATCGGCAATGGGGGGAAGCACACACCCAGCTGATCGGCAATGGGGGGAAACACACACCCAGCTGATCGGCAATGGGGGGAAGCACACTCCCAGCTGATCGGCAATGGGGGGAAGGACACACCCAGCTGATCGGCAATGGGGGGAAGCACACACCCAGCTGATCGGCAATGGGGGGAAGGACACACCCAGCTGATCGGCAATGGGGGGAAGCACACATCCAAGCTGATCGGCAATGGGGGGAAGGACACACCCAGCTGATCGGCAATGCGGGGAAGGACAGACCCAGCTGATCGGCAATGGGGGAAGCACACACCCAGCTGATCGGCAATGGGGGGAAGGACACACCCAGCTGATCGGCAATGGGGGGAAGGACAGACCCAGCTGATCGGCAATGGGGGAAGCACACACCCAGCTGATCGGCAATGGGGGGAAGGACAGACCCAGCTGATCGGCAATGGGGGGAAGGACAGACCCAGCTGATCGGCAATGGGGGAAGCACACACCCAGCTGATCGGCAATGCGGGGAAGGACAGACCCAGCTGATCGGCAATGCGGGGAAGCACACACCCAGCTGATCGGCAATGGGGGGAAGGACAGACCCAGCTGATCGGCAATGGGGGAAGCATACACCCAGTTGATCGGCAATGGGGGGAAGCACACACCCAGCTGATCGGCAATGCGGGGAAGCACACTCCCAGCTGATCGGCAATGGGGGGAAGGACAGACCCAGCTGATCGGCAATGGGGGGAAGCACACACCCAGCTGATCGGCAATGGGGGGAAGCACACAACCAGCTGATCGGCAATGCGGGGAAGCACACTCCCAGCTGATCCGCAATGGGGGGAAGGACAGACCCAGCTGATCGGCAATGGGGGGAAGCACACACCCAGCTGATCGGCAATGGGGGGAAGCACACACCCAGCTGATCGGCAATGGGGGGAAGCACACACGCAGCTGATCGGCAATGGGGGGAAGCACACACACAGCTGATCGGCAATGGGGGAAAGCACACACCCAGCTGATCGGCAATGGGGGGAAGCACACACCGAGCTGATCGGCAATGGGGGGAAGGACAGACCCAACTGATCGGCAATGGGGGGAAGCACACACTCACAGCTGATCGGCAATGCGGGGAAGGACAGACCCAGCTGATCGGCAATGGGGGGTAGCACACACCCAGCTGATCGGCAATGCGGGGAAGCACACACCCAGCTGATCGGCAATGGGGGGAAGCACACTCCCAGCTGATCGGCAATGCGGGGAAGCACACACCCAGCTGATCGGCAATGGGGGGAAGCACACACCCAGCTGATCGGCAATGCGGGGAAGCACACACCCAGCTGATCGGCAATGGGTCAAAGCACACACCCAGCTGATCGGCAATGGGGGGAAGCACACACCCAGCTGATCGGCAATGGGGGGAAGGACAGACCCAGCTGATCGGCAATGGGGGGAAGCACACACCCAGCTGATCGGCAATGGGGGGAAGGACACACCCAGCTGATCGGCAATGGGGGGAAGCACACACCCAGCTGATCGGCAATGGGGGGGAAGGACACACCCAGCTGATCGGCAATGGGGGGAAGCACACATCCAAGCTGATCGGCAATGGGGGGAAGGACACACCCAGCTGATCGGCAATGCGGGGAAGGACAGACCCAGCTGATCGGCAATGGGGGAAGCACACACCCAGCTGATCGTCAATGGGGGGAAGGACACACCCAGCTGATCGGCAATGCGGGGAAGGACAGACCCAGCTGATCGTCAATGGGGGGAAGGACACACCCAGCTGATCGGCAATGCGGGGAAGGACACACCCAGCTGATCGGCAATGCGGGGAAGGACAGACCCAGCTGATCGGCAATGGGGGAAGCACACACCCAGCTGATCGGCAATGCGGGGAAGGACACACCCAGCTGATCGGCAATGGGGGGAAGGACAGACCCAGCTGATCGGCAATGGGGGAAGCACACACCCAGCTGATCGGCAATGGGGGGAAGGACAGACCCAGCTGATCGGCAATGGGGGAAGCATACACCCAGTTGATCGGCAATGGGGGGAAGCACACACCCAGCTGATCGGCAATGCGGGGAAGCGCACACCCAGCTGATCGGCAATGGGGGGAAGCACACTCCCAGCTGATCGGCAATGGGGGGAAGGACAGACCCAGCTGATCGGCAATGGGGGGAAGCACACACCCAGCTGATCGGCAATGGGGGGAAGCACACAACCAGCTGATCGGCAATGCGGGGAAGCACACTCCCAGCTGATCCGCAATGGGGGGAAGGACAGACCCAGCTGATCGGCAATGGGGGGAAGCACACACCCAGCTGATCGGCAATGCGGGGAAGCACACACCCAGCTGATCGGCAATGCGGGGAAGCACACACCCAGCTGATCGGCAATGCGGGGAAGCACACACCCAGCTGATCGGCAATGGGGGGAAGCACACATCCAGCTGATCGGCAATGGGGGGAAGCACACACCCAGCTGATCGGCAATGGGGAGAGGCACACAACCAGCTGATCGGCAATGGGGGGAAGCACACACCCAGCTGATCGGCAATGGGGGGAAACACACACCCAGCTGATCGGCCATGGTGGGGGCACACATCCAGCTGATCGGCAATGGGGGGAAGCACACACCCAGCTAATCGGCAATGGGGGGAAGCACACACCCAGCTGATCGGCCATGGTGGGGGCACACATCCAGCTGATCGGCAATGGGGGGAAGCACACACCCAGCTGATCGGCAATGCGGGGAAGAACAGACACAGCTGATCGGCAATGGGGGGAAGGACACACCCAGCTGATCGGCAATGGGGGGAAGCACAAACCCAGCTGATCGGCAATGCAGGGAAGGACAGACCCAGCTGATCGGCAATGCGGGGAGGCACACACCCAGCTGATCGGCAAAGTGGGGAAGCACACACCCAGCTGATAGGCAATGGGGGGAAGCACACATCCAGCTGATCGGCAATGGGGGGAAACACACACCCAGCTGATCGGCAATGGGGGGAAGCACATACCCAGCTGATCGGCAATGGGGGGAAACACACACCCAGCTGATCGGCAATGGGGGGAAGCACACACCCAGCTGATCGGCAATGGGGGGACGCACACACCCAGCTGATCGGCAATGCGGGGAAGGACAGACCCAGCTGATCGGCAATGCGGGGAAGCACACACCCAGCTGATCGGCAATGGGGGGAAGCACATACCCAGCTGATCGGCAATGCGGGGAAGGACAGACCCAGCTGATCGGCAATGCGGGGAAGGACACAAGCAGCTGATCGGCAATGCGGGGAAGGACAGACCCAGCTGATCGGCAATGGGGGGAAGGACAGACCCAGCTGATCGGCAATGGGGGGAAAGCACACGCCCAGCTGATCGGCAATGGGGGGAAGCACACACCCAGCTGATCGGCAATGGGGGGAAGGACAGACCCAGCTGATCGGCAATGGGGGGAAGGACAGACCCAGCTGATCGGCAATGGGGGGAAAGCACACACCCAGCTGATCGGCAATGGGGGGAAGCACACACCCAGCTGATCGGCAATGGGGGGAAGCACACACGCAGCTGATCGGCAATGCGGGGAAGCACACACCCAGCTGATCGGCAATGGGGGGAAGCACACACCCAGCTGATCGGCAATGGGGGGAAGCACACACGCAGCTGATCGGCAATGCGGGGAAGCACACACCCAGCTGATCGGCAATGGGGGAAAGCACACACCCAGCTGATCGGCAATGCGGGGAAGCACACACCCAGCTGATCGGCAATGGGGGAAAGCACACACCCAGCTGATCGGCAATGCGGGGAAGCACACTCCCAGCTGATCGGCAATGCGGGGAAGGACACACCCAGCTGATCGGCAATGGGGGGAAGGGCAGACCCAGCTGATCGGCAATGGGGGGAAGCACACACCCAGCTGATCGGCAATGGGGGGAAGCACACACCCAGCTGATCGGCAATGCGGGGAAGGACAGACCCAGCTGATCGGCAATGGGGGGTAGCACACTCCCAGCTGATCGGCAATGGGGGGAAGGACAGACCCAGCTGATCGGCAATGGGGGGTAGCACACACCCAGCTGATCGGCAATGGGGGAAAACACACACCCAGCTGATCGGCAATGGGGGGAAGCACACACCGAGCTGATCGGCAATGGGGGGAAGGACAGACCCAACTGATCGGCAATGGGGGGAAGCACACTCACAGCTGATCGGCAATGCGGGGAAGGACAGACCCAGCTGATCGGCAATGGGGGGTAGCACACACCCAGCTGATCGGCAATGGGGGGAAGGACAGACCCAGCTGATCGGTAATGGGGGGTAGCACACACCCAGCTGATCGGCAATGGGGGGAAGCACACACCCAGCTGATCGGCAATGGGGGGAAGCACACACCCAGCTGATCGGCAATGGGGGGAAGCACACACCCAGCTGATCGGCAATGGGGGGAAGCACACACCCAGCTGATCGGCAATGGGGGGAGGCACACTCCCAGCTGATCGGCAATGGGGGGAAGCACACACCCAGCTGATCGGCAATGGGGGGAAGGACAGACCCAGCTGATCGGCAATGCGGGGAAGCACACTCCCAGCTGATCGGCAATGGGGGGAAGGACACTCCCAGCTGATCGGCAATGGGGGGAAGCACACACCCAGCTGATCGGCAATGCGGGGAAGCACACACACAGCTGATCGGCAATGGGGGGAAGCACACACCCAGCTGATCGGCAATGGGGGGAAGCACACACCCAGCTGATCGGCAATGGGGGGAAGCACACACCCAGCTGATCGGCAATGGGGGGAAGGACACTCCCAGCTGATCGGCAATGGGGGGAAGGACAGACCCAACTGATCGGCAATGCGGGGAAGCACAAACCCAGCTGATCGGCAATGGGGGGAAGCACACACCCAGCTGATCGGCAATGGGGGGAAGCACACACCCAGCTGATCGGCAATGCGGGGAAGCACACACCCAGCTGATCGGCAATGGGGGGAAGCACACACACAGCTGATCGGCAATGCGGGGAAGCACACACCCAGCTGATCGGCAATGCGGGGAAGCACACACCCAGCTGATCGGCAATGGGGGGAAGGACACACCCAGCTGATCGGCAATGGGGGGAAGGACACTCCCAGCTGATCGGCAATGGGGGGAAGCACACACACAGCTGATCGGCAATGCGGGGAAGCACACTCCCAGCTGATCGGCAAAGGGGGGAAGCACACACCCAGCTGATCGGCAATGCGGGGAAGGACACACCCAGCTGATCGGCAATGGGGGGAAGCACACACCCAGCTGATCGGCAATGCGGGGAAGGACACACCCAGCTGATCGGCAATGCGGGGAAGCACACACCCAGCTGATCGGCAATGCGGGGAAGCACACACCCAGCTGATCGGCAATGGGGGGAAGCACACACCCAGCTGATCGGCAATGCGGGGAAAGCACACACCCAGCTGATCGGAAATGGGGGAAAGCACACACCCAGCTGATCGGCAATGGGGGGAAGCACACACCCAGCTGATCGGCAATGGGGGGAAGCACACACCCAGCTGATCGGCAATGGGGGGAAGGACACACCCAGCTGATCGGCAATGGGGGGAGGCACACACCCAGCTGATCGGCAATGGGGGGAAGCACACACCCAGCTGATCGGCAATGGGGGGAAGCACACACCCAGCTGATTGGCCATGGGGGGAAGCACACACCCAGCTGATCGGCAATGGGGGGAAGCACACACCCAGCTGATTGGCCATGGGGGGAAGCACACACCCAGCTGATCGGCAATGGGGGGAAGGACAGACCCAACTGATCGGCAATGGGGGGAAGCACACACCCAGCTGATTGGCCATGGGGGGAAGCACACACCCAGCTGATCGGCAATGGGGGGAAGGACATACCCAGCTGATCGGCAATGCGGGGAAGCACACACCCAGCTGATCGGCAATGGGGGGTAGCACACACCCAGCTGATCGGCAATGGGGGGAAGCACACACCCAGCTGATCGGCAATGGGGGGAAGCACACACCCAGCTGATCGGCAATGGGGGGAAGGACAGACCCAACTGATCGGCAATGGGGGGAAGCACACACCCAGCTGATCGGCAATGGGGGGAAGGGCAGACCCAGCTGATCGGCAATGGGGGGAAGGACAGACCCAGCTGATCGGCAATGCGGGGACGCACTCACCCAGCTGATCGGCAATGCGGGGAAGGACACACCCAGCTGATCGGCAATGGGGAGAAGGACAGACCCAGCTGATCGGCAATGGGGGGGAAGCACACACCCAGCTGATCGGCAATGGGGGGAAGGACAGACCCAGCTGATCGGCAATGGGGGGAAGGACACACCCAGCTGATCGGCAATGCGGGGAAGGACACACCCAGCTGATCGGCAATGGGGGGAAGGACACACCCAGCTGATCGGCAATGGGGGGAAGCACACACCCAGCTGATCGGCAATGGGGGGAAGCACACACCCAGCTGATCGGCAATGGGGGGAAGGACACACCCAGCTGATCGGCAATGCGGGGAAGCACACTCCCAGCTGATCGGCAATGGGGGGAGCCACACACCCAGCTGATCGGCAATGGGGGGAAGGACACACCCAGCTGATCGGCAATGCGGGGAAGGACAGACCCAGCTGATCGGCAATGGGGGGAAGCACACACCCAGCTGATCGGCAATGGGGGGAAGAACACACCCAGCTGATCGGCAATGCGGGGAAGCACACACCCAGCTGATCGGCAATGGGGGGAAGCACACACCCAGCTGATCGGTAATGGGGGGAAGGACAGACCCAGCTGATCGGCAATGCGGGGACGCACACACCCAGCTGATCGGCAATGCGGGGAAGCACACTCCCAGCTGATCGGCAAAGGGGGGAAGCACACACCCAGCTGATCGGCAATGCGGGGAAGCACACACCCAGCTGATCGGCAATGCGGGGAAGCACACACCCAGCTGATCGGCAATGGGGGGAAGCACATACCCAGCTGATCGGCAATGGGGGGAAGCACACACCCAGCTGATCGGCAATGGGGGGAAGCACACACCCAGCTGATCGGCAATGCCGGGAAGGACACACCCAGCTGATCGGCAATGGGGGGAAGCACACTCCCAGCTGATCGGCAATGCGGGGAAGCACACACCCAGCTGATCGGCAATGGGGGGAAGCACACACCCAGCTGATCGGCAATGGGGGGAAGCACACGCCCAGCTGATCGGCAATGGGGGGAAGCACACGCCCAGCTGATCGGCAATGGGGGGGAAGCACACACCCAGCTGATCGGCAATGCGGGGAAGCACACACCCAGCTGATCGGCAATGCGGGGAAGCACACACCCAGCTGATCGGCAATGGGGGGAAGCACACACCCAGCTGATCGGCAATGGGGGGAAGGACACACCCAGCTGATCGGCAATGGGGGGAAGCACACACCCAGCTGATCGGCAATGGGGGGAAGCACACACCCAGCTGATCGGCAATGGGGGGGAAGCACACACCCAGCTGATCGGCAATGCGGGGAAGGACAGACCCAGCTGATCGGCAATGGGGGAAGCACACTCCCAGCTGATCGGCAATGGGGGGAAGCACACACCCAGCTGATCGGCAATGGGGGGAAGCACACTCCCAGCTGATCGGCAATGGGGGGAAGCACACACCCAGCTGACCGGCAATGGGGGGAAAGCACACACCCAGCTGATCGGCAATGGGGGGAAGCACACACCCAGCTGATCGGCAATGGGGGGAAGCACACACCCAGCTGATCGGCAATGGGGGGAAGCACACTCCCAGCTGATCGGCAATGGGGGGAAGGACAGACCCAGCTGATCGGCAATGGGGGGAAGGGCAGACCCAGCTGATCGGCAATGCGGGGAAGCACACACCCAGCTGATCGGCAATGGGGGGAAGGACACACCCAGCTGATCGGCAATGGGGGGAAGGACACACCCAGCTGATCGGCAATGGGGGGAAGGACACAACCAGCTGATCGGCAATGGGGGGAAGCACACACCCAGCTGATCGGCAATGGGGGGAAGGACAGATCCAGCTGATCGGCAATGGGGGGAAGCACACACCCAGCTGATCGGCAATGGGGGGAAGGACAGACCCAGCTGATCGGCAATGGGGGGAAGGACAGACCCAGCTGATCGGCAATGGGGGGAAGCACACACCCAGCTGATCGGCAATGGGGGGAAGCACACTCCCAGCTGATCAGCAATGGGGGGAAGCACACACCCAGCTGATCGGCAATGGGGGGAAGCACACCCACAGCTGATCGGCAATGGGGGGAAGGACAGACCCAGCTGATCGGCAATGGGGGGAAGCACACACCCAGCTGATCGGCAATGCGGGGAAGCACACACCCAGCTGATCGGCAATGGGGGGAAGGGCAGACCCAGCTGATCGGCAATGGGGGGAAGCACACACCCAGCTGATCGGCAATGGGGGGAAGGACAGACCCAGCTGATCGGCAATGGGGGGAAGGGCAGACCCAGCTGATCGGCAATGGGGGGAAGGACAGACCCAGCTGATCGGCAATGGGGGGAAGGACAGACCCAGCTGATCGGCAAAGTGGGGAAGCACACACCCAGCTGATCGGCAATGGGGGGAAGGACAGACCCAGCTGATCGGCAATGCGGGGAAGGACAGACCCAGCTGATCGGCAATGCGGGGAAGCACACACCCAGCTGATCGGCAATGGGGGGAAGGACACACCCAGCTGATCGGCAATGGGGGGAAGGACACTCCCAGCTGATCGGCAATGCGGGGAAGGACAGACCCAGCTGATCGGCAATGCGGGGAAGCACACACCCAGCTGATCGGCAATGGGGGGAAGGACACACCCAGCTGATCGGCAATGGGGGGAAGGACACTCCCAGCTGATCGGCAATGGGGGGAAGGACACACCCAGCTGATCGGCAATGGGGGGAAGCACACACCCAGCTGATCGGCAATGCGGGGAAGGACAGACCCAGCTGATCGGCAATGCGGGGAAGCACACACCCAGCTGATCGGCAATGGGGGGAAGCACACACCCAGCTGATCGGCAATGGGGGGAAGCACACACCCAGCTGATCGGCAATGGGGGGAAGCACACGCCCAGCTGATCGGCAATGGGGGGGAAGGACACACCCAGCTGATCGGCAATGCGGGGAAGGACACACCCAGCTGATCGGCAATGGGGGGAAGCACACACCCAGCTGATCGGCAATGGGGGGAAGCACACTCCCAGCTGATCGGCAATGCGGGGAAGCACACTCCCAGCTGATCGGCAATGGGGGGAAGGACAGACCCAGCTGATCGGCAATGGGGGGAAGCACACTCCCAGCTGATCGGCAATGGGGGGAAGCACACACCCAGCTGATCGGCAATGGGGGGAAGGACAGACCCAGCTGATCGGCAATGGGGGGAAGCACACACCCAGCTGATCGGCAATGGGGGGAAGGACAGACCCAGCTGATCGGCAATGCGGGGAAGGACACACCCAGCTGATCGGCAATGGGGGGAAGCACACACCCAGCTGATCGGCAATGGGGGGAAGCACACACCCAGCTGATCGGCAATGCGGGGAAGAACACACCCAGCTGATCGGCAATGCGGGGAAGCACACACCCAGCTGATCGGCAATGCGGGGAAGCACACATCCAGCTGATCGGCAATGCGGGGAAGCACACTCCCAGCTGATCGGCAATGCGGGGAAGAACACACCCAGCTGATCGGCAATGGGGGGAAGAACACACCCAGCTGATCGGCAATGCGGGGAAGCACACATCCAGCTGATCGGCAATGCGGGGAAGCACACTCCCAGCTGATCGGCAATGGGGGGAAGCACACACCCAGCTGATCGGCAACGGGGGGGAAGAACACACCCAGCTGATCGGCAATGGGGGGAAGCACACACCCAGCTGATCGGCAATGCGGGGAAGCACACACCCAGCTGATCGGCAACGGGGGGGGAAGAACACACCCAGCTGATCGGCAATGGGGGGAAGCACACACCCAGCTGATCGGCAATGGGGGGGAAGAACACACCCAGCTGATCGGCAATGGGGGGAAGCACACTCCCAGCTGATCGGCAATGCGGGGAAGCACACATCCAGCTGATCGGCAATGGGGGGAAGCACACTCCCAGCTGATCGGCAATGCGGGCAAGCACACACCCAGCTGATCGGCAATGGGGGGAAGGACACACCCAGCTGTTCGGCAATGCGGGGAAGGACAGACCCAGCTGATCGGCAATGGGGGGAAGCACACACACAGCTGATCGGCAATGGGGGGAAGCACACACCCAGCTGATCGGCAATGGGGGGAAGCACACACACAGCTGATCGGCAATGGGGGGAAGCACACACACAGCTGATCGGCAATGCGGGGAAGGAAAGACCCAGCTGATCGGCAATGGGGGGAAGCACACACACAGCTGATCGGCAATGGGGGGAAGCACACACACAGCTGATCGGCAATGCGGGGAAGGACACGCCCAGCTGATCGGCAATGGGGGGAAGGAAACACCCAGCTGATCGGCAATGCGGGGAAGCACACTCCCAGCTGATCGGCAATGCGGGGAAGGAAAGACCCAGCTGATCGGCAATGGGGGGAAGCACACACCCAGCTGATCGGCAATGCGGGGAAGGACACTCCCAGCTGATCGGCAATGCGGGGAAGGACACTCCCAGCTGATCGGCAATGCGGGGAAGCACACGCCCAGCTGATCGGCAATGCGGGGAAGGACACACCCAGCTGATCGGCAATGCGGGGAAGCACACGCCCAGCTGATCGGCAATGGGGGGAAGCACACACACAGCTGATCGGCAATGGGGGGAAGCACACACACAGCTGATCGGCAATGCGGGGAAGGAAAGACCCAGCTGATCGGCAATGGGGGGAAGGACAGACCCAGCTGATCGGCAATGCGGGGAAGCACACGCCCAGCTGATCGGCAATGGGGGGAAGCACACACCCAGCTGATCGGCAATGCGGGGAAGCACACGCCCAGCTGATCGGCAATGGGGGGAAGGACAGACCCAGTTGATCGGCAATGGGGGGAAGCACACACCCAGCTGATCGGCAATGCGGGGAAGGACACTCCCAGCTGATCGGCAATGGGGGGAAGGACAGACCCAGCTGATCGGCAATGCGGGGAAGCACACACCCAGCTGATCGGCAATGGGGGGAAGGACAGACCCAGCTGATCGGCAATGGGGGGAAGCACACACCCTGCTGATCGGCAATGGGGGGAAGCACATACCCAGCTGATCGGCAATGGGGGGAAGGACAGACCCAGCTGATCGGCAATGGGGGGAAGGACAGACCCAGCTGATCGGCAATGGGGGGAAGCACACACCCTGCTGATCGGCAATGGGGGGAAGCACATACCCAGCTGATCGGCAATGGGGGGAAGCACACACCCAGCTGATCGGCAATGGGGGGAAGGAAACACCCAGCTGATCGGCAATGGGGGGAAGGACAGACCCAGCTGATCGGCAATGGGGGGAAGGACAGACCCAGCTGATCGGCAATGGGGGGAAGGACAGACCCAGCTGATCGGCAATGGGGGGAAGGACAGACCCAGCTGATCGGCAATGGGGGGAAGCACACACCCAGCTGATCGGCAATGGGGGGAAGCACACACCCAGCTGATCGGCAATGGGGGGAAGCACACACCCAGCTGATCGGCAATGGGGGGAAGGACAGACCCAACTGATCGGCAATGGGGGGAAGCACACACCCAGCTGATCGGCAATGGGGGGAAGCACACACCCAGCTGATCGGCAATGGGGGGAAGGACACACCCAGCTGATCGGCAATGCGGGGAAGCACACTCCCAGCTGATCGGCAATGGGGGGAAGGACAGACCCAGCTGATCGGCAATGGGGGGAAGCACACACCCAGCTGATCGGCAATGGGGGGAAGCACACACCCAGCTGATCGGCAATGGGGGGAAGCACACACCCAGCTGATCGGCAATGGGGGGAAGGACACACCCAGCTGATCGGCAATGCGGGGAAGCACACTCCCAGCTGATCGGCAATGGGGGGAGCCACACACCCAGCTGATCGGCAATGGGGGGAAGGACACACCCAGCTGATCGGCAATGCGGGGAAGGACAGACCCAGCTGATCGGCAATGGGGGGAAGCACACACCCAGCTGATCGGCAATGGGGGGAAGAACACACCCAGCTGATCGGCAATGCGGGGAAGCACACACCCAGCTGATCGGCAATGGGGGGAAGCACACACCCAGCTGATCGGTAATGGGGGGAAGGACAGACCCAGCTGATCGGCAATGCGGGGACGCACACACCCAGCTGATCGGCAATGCGGGGAAGCACACTCCCAGCTGATCGGCAAAGGGGGGAAGCACACACCCAGCTGATCGGCAATGCGGGGAAGCACACACCCAGCTGATCGGCAATGCGGGGAAGCACACACCCAGCTGATCGGCAATGGGGGGAAGCACATACCCAGCTGATCGGCAATGGGGGGAAGCACACACCCAGCTGATCGGCAATGGGGGGAAGCACACACCCAGCTGATCGGCAATGCGGGGAAGGACACACCCAGCTGATCGGCAATGGGGGGAAGCACACTCCCAGCTGATCGGCAATGCGGGGAAGCACACACCCAGCTGATCGGCAATGGGGGGAAGCACACACCCAGCTGATCGGCAATGGGGGGAAGCACACGCCCAGCTGATCGGCAATGGGGGGAAGCACACGCCCAGCTGATCGGCAATGGGGGGGAAGCACACACCCAGCTGATCGGCAATGCGGGGAAGCACACACCCAGCTGATCGGCAATGCGGGGAAGCACACACCCAGCTGATCGGCAATGGGGGGAAGCACACACCCAGCTGATCGGCAATGGGGGGAAGGACACACCCAGCTGATCGGCAATGGGGGGAAGCACACACCCAGCTGATCGGCAATGGGGGGAAGCACACACCCAGCTGATCGGCAATGGGGGGGAAGCACACACCCAGCTGATCGGCAATGCGGGGAAGGACAGACCCAGCTGATCGGCAATGGGGGAAGCACACTCCCAGCTGATCGGCAATGGGGGGAAGCACACACCCAGCTGATCGGCAATGGGGGGAAGCACACTCCCAGCTGATCGGCAATGGGGGGAAGCACACACCCAGCTGACCGGCAATGGGGGGAAAGCACACACCCAGCTGATCGGCAATGGGGGGAAGCACACACCCAGCTGATCGGCAATGGGGGGAAGCACACACCCAGCTGATCGGCAATGGGGGGAAGCACACACCCAGCTGATCGGCAATGGGGGGAAGGACAGACCCAGCTGATCGGCAATGGGGGGAAGGGCAGACCCAGCTGATCGGCAATGCGGGGAAGCACACACCCAGCTGATCGGCAATGGGGGGAAGGACACACCCAGCTGATCGGCAATGGGGGGAAGGACACACCCAGCTGATCGGCAATGGGGGGAAGGACACAACCAGCTGATCGGCAATGGGGGGAAGCACACACCCAGCTGATCGGCAATGGGGGGAAGGACAGATCCAGCTGATCGGCAATGGGGGGAAGCACACACCCAGCTGATCGGCAATGGGGGGAAGGACAGACCCAGCTGATCGGCAATGGGGGGAAGGACAGACCCAGCTGATCGGCAATGGGGGGAAGCACACACCCAGCTGATCGGCAATGGGGGGAAGCACACTCCCAGCTGATCAGCAATGGGGGGAAGCACACACCCAGCTGATCGGCAATGGGGGGAAGCACACCCACAGCTGATCGGCAATGGGGGGAAGGACAGACCCAGCTGATCGGCAATGGGGGGAAGCACACACCCAGCTGATCGGCAATGCGGGGAAGCACACACCCAGCTGATCGGCAATGGGGGGAAGGGCAGACCCAGCTGATCGGCAATGGGGGGAAGCACACACCCAGCTGATCGGCAATGGGGGGAAGGACAGACCCAGCTGATCGGCAATGGGGGGAAGGGCAGACCCAGCTGATCGGCAATGGGGGGAAGGACAGACCCAGCTGATCGGCAATGGGGGGAAGGACAGACCCAGCTGATCGGCAAAGTGGGGAAGCACACACCCAGCTGATCGGCAATGGGGGGAAGGACAGACCCAGCTGATCGGCAATGCGGGGAAGGACAGACCCAGCTGATCGGCAATGCGGGGAAGCACACACCCAGCTGATCGGCAATGGGGGGAAGGACACACCCAGCTGATCGGCAATGGGGGGAAGGACACTCCCAGCTGATCGGCAATGCGGGGAAGGACAGACCCAGCTGATCGGCAATGCGGGGAAGCACACACCCAGCTGATCGGCAATGGGGGGAAGGACACACCCAGCTGATCGGCAATGGGGGGAAGGACACTCCCAGCTGATCGGCAATGGGGGGAAGGACACACCCAGCTGATCGGCAATGGGGGGAAGCACACACCCAGCTGATCGGCAATGCGGGGAAGGACAGACCCAGCTGATCGGCAATGCGGGGAAGCACACACCCAGCTGATCGGCAATGGGGGGAAGCACACACCCAGCTGATCGGCAATGGGGGGAAGCACACACCCAGCTGATCGGCAATGGGGGGAAGCACACGCCCAGCTGATCGGCAATGGGGGGGAAGGACACACCCAGCTGATCGGCAATGCGGGGAAGGACACACCCAGCTGATCGGCAATGGGGGGAAGCACACACCCAGCTGATCGGCAATGGGGGGAAGCACACTCCCAGCTGATCGGCAATGCGGGGAAGCACACTCCCAGCTGATCGGCAATGGGGGGAAGGACAGACCCAGCTGATCGGCAATGGGGGGAAGCACACTCCCAGCTGATCGGCAATGGGGGGAAGCACACACCCAGCTGATCGGCAATGGGGGGAAGGACAGACCCAGCTGATCGGCAATGGGGGGAAGCACACACCCAGCTGATCGGCAATGGGGGGAAGGACAGACCCAGCTGATCGGCAATGCGGGGAAGGACACACCCAGCTGATCGGCAATGGGGGGAAGCACACACCCAGCTGATCGGTAATGGGGGGAAGCACACACCCAGCTGATCGGCAATGCGGGGAAGAACACACCCAGCTGATCGGCAATGCGGGGAAGCACACACCCAGCTGATCGGCAATGCGGGGAAGCACACATCCAGCTGATCGGCAATGCGGGGAAGCACACTCCCAGCTGATCGGCAATGCGGGGAAGAACACACCCAGCTGATCGGCAATGGGGGGAAGAACACACCCAGCTGATCGGCAATGCGGGGAAGCACACATCCAGCTGATCGGCAATGCGGGGAAGCACACTCCCAGCTGATCGGCAATGGGGGGAAGCACACACCCAGCTGATCGGCAACGGGGGGGAAGAACACACCCAGCTGATCGGCAATGGGGGGAAGCACACACCCAGCTGATCGGCAATGCGGGGAAGCACACACCCAGCTGATCGGCAACGGGGGGGGAAGAACACACCCAGCTGATCGGCAATGGGGGGAAGCACACACCCAGCTGATCGGCAATGGGGGGGAAGAACACACCCAGCTGATCGGCAATGGGGGGAAGCACACTCCCAGCTGATCGGCAATGCGGGGAAGCACACATCCAGCTGATCGGCAATGGGGGGAAGCACACTCCCAGCTGATCGGCAATGCGGGCAAGCACACACCCAGCTGATCGGCAATGGGGGGAAGGACACACCCAGCTGTTCGGCAATGCGGGGAAGGACAGACCCAGCTGATCGGCAATGGGGGGAAGCACACACACAGCTGATCGGCAATGGGGGGAAGCACACACCCAGCTGATCGGCAATGGGGGGAAGCACACACACAGCTGATCGGCAATGGGGGGAAGCACACACACAGCTGATCGGCAATGCGGGGAAGGAAAGACCCAGCTGATCGGCAATGGGGGGAAGCACACACACAGCTGATCGGCAATGGGGGGAAGCACACACACAGCTGATCGGCAATGCGGGGAAGGACACGCCCAGCTGATCGGCAATGGGGGGAAGGAAACACCCAGCTGATCGGCAATGCGGGGAAGCACACGCCCAGCTGATCGGCAATGGGGGGAAGGAAAGACCCAGCTGATCGGCAATGGGGGGAAGCACACACCCAGCTGATCGGCAATGCGGGGAAGGACACTCCCAGCTGATCGGCAATGCGGGGAAGGACACTCCCAGCTGATCGGCAATGCGGGGAAGCACACGCCCAGCTGATCGGCAATGCGGGGAAGGACACACCCAGCTGATCGGCAATGCGGGGAAGCACACGCCCAGCTGATCGGCAATGGGGGGAAGCACACACACAGCTGATCGGCAATGGGGGGAAGCACACACACAGCTGATCGGCAATGCGGGGAAGGAAAGACCCAGCTGATCGGCAATGGGGGGAAGGACAGACCCAGCTGATCGGCAATGCGGGGAAGCACACGCCCAGCTGATCGGCAATGGGGGGAAGCACACACCCAGCTGATCGGCAATGCGGGGAAGCACACGCCCAGCTGATCGGCAATGGGGGGAAGGACAGACCCAGTTGATCGGCAATGGGGGGAAGCACACACCCAGCTGATCGGCAATGCGGGGAAGGACACTCCCAGCTGATCGGCAATGGGGGGAAGGACAGACCCAGCTGATCGGCAATGCGGGGAAGCACACACCCAGCTGATCGGCAATGGGGGGAAGGACAGACCCAGCTGATCGGCAATGGGGGGAAGCACACACCCTGCTGATCGGCAATGGGGGGAAGCACATACCCAGCTGATCGGCAATGGGGGGAAGGACAGACCCAGCTGATCGGCAATGGGGGGAAGGACAGACCCAGCTGATCGGCAATGGGGGGAAGCACACACCCTGCTGATCGGCAATGGGGGGAAGCACATACCCAGCTGATCGGCAATGGGGGGAAGCACACACCCAGCTGATCGGCAATGGGGGGAAGGAAACACCCAGCTGATCGGCAATGGGGGGAAGGACAGACCCAGCTGATCGGCAATGGGGGGAAGGACAGACCCAGCTGATCGGCAATGGGGGGAAGGACAGACCCAGCTGATCGGCAATGGGGGGAAGGACAGACCCAGCTGATCGGCAATGGGGGGAAGCACACACCCAGCTGATCGGCAATGGGGGGAAGGACAGACCCAGCTGATCGGCAATGGGGGGAAGCACACACCCAGCTGATCGGCAATGGGGGGAAGCACACACCCAGCTGATCGGCAATGCGGGGAAGGACACACCCAGCTGATCGGCAATGCGGGGAAGGACAGACCCAGCTGATCGGCAATGGGGGGAAGCACAGACCCAGCTGATCGGCAATGCGGGGAAGCACACACCCAGCTGATCGGCAATGGGGGGAAGGACAGACCCAGCTGATCGGCAATGCGGGGAAGGACAGACCCAGCTGATCGGCAATGCGGGGAAGGACAGACCCAGCTGATCGGCAATGCGGGGAAGGACAGACCCAGCTGATCGGCAATGGGGGGAAGGACAGACCCAGCTGATCGGCAATGCGGGGAAGGACACACCCAGCTGATCGGCAATGCGGGGAAGGACAGACCCAGCTGATCGGCAATGGGGGGAAGGACAGACCCAGCTGATCGGCAATGCGGGGAAGCACACACCCAGCTGATCGGCAATGCGGGGAAGGACAGACCCAGCTGATCGGCAATGGGGGGAAGGACAGACCCAGCTGATCGGCAATGGGGGGAAGGACAGACCCAGCTGATCGGCAATGGGGGGAAGGACAGACCCAGCTGATCGGCAATGGGGGGAAGCACACACCCAGCTGATCGGCAATGCGGGGAAGCACACACCCAGCTGATCGGCAATGCGGGGAAGGACAGACCCAGCTGATCGGCAATGGGGGGAAGGACAGACCCAGCTGATCGGCAATGGGGGGAAGGACAGACCCAGCTGATCGGCAATGGGGGGAAGGACAGACCCAGCTGATCGGCAATGGGGGGAAGCACACACCCAGCTGATCGGCAATGCGGGGAAGCACACACCCAGCTGATCGGCAATGCGGGGAAGCACACACCCAGCTGATCGGCAATGGGGGGAAGCACACACCCAGCTGATCGGCAATGGGGGGAAGGACAGACCCAGCTAATCGGCAATGGGGGGGAAGCACACACCCAGCTGATCGGCAATGGGGGGAAGGACAGACCCAGCTGATCGGCAATGCGGGGAAGCACACACCCAGCTGATCGGCAATGGGGGGAAGCACACACCCAGCTGATCGGCAATGGGGGAAAGGACACTCCCAGCTGATCGGCAATGGGGGGAAGCACACACCCAGCTGATCGGCAATGGGGGGAAGCACACACCCAGCTGATCGGCAATGGGGGGAAGCACACACCCAGCTGATCGGCAATGGGGGGAAGCACACACCCAGCTGATCGGCAATGGGGGGAAGCACACACCCAGCTGATCGGCAATGCGGGGAAGGAAACACCCAGCTGATCGGCAATGGGGGGAAGGACAGACCCAGCTGATCGGCAATGCGGGGAAGCACACACCCAGCTGATCGGCAATGGGGGGAAGCACACACCCAGCTGATCGGCAATGCGGGGAAGCACACTCCCAGCTGATCGGCAATGGGGGGAAGCACACACCCAGCTGATCGGCAATGCGGGGAAGCACACTCCCAGCTGATCGGCAATGGGGGGAAGCACACACCCAGCTGATCGGCAATGGGGGAAGCACACACCCAGCTGATCGGCATGGGGGGGAAGCACACACCCAGCTGATCGGCAATGCGGGGAAGCACACTCCCAGCTGATCGGCAATGCGGGGAAGCACACACCCAGCTGATCGGCAATGGGGGGAAGCACACACCCAGCTGATCGGCATGGGGGGGAAGCACACACCCAGCTGATCGGCAATGCGGGGAAGCACACTCCCAGCTGATCGGCAATGCGGGGAAGCACACACCCAGCTGATCGGCAATGGGGGGAAGCACACACCCAGCTGATCGGCAATGGGGGGACGCACACTCCCAGCTGATCGGCAATGGGGGGAAGCACACGCCCAGCTGATCGGCAATGGGGGGAAGCACACACCCAGCTGATCGGCAATGGGGGGAAGGACAGACCCAGCTGATCGGTAATGGGGGGAAGGACAGACCCAGCTGATCGGCAATGGGGGGAAGCACACACCCAGCTGATCGGCAATGGGGGGAAGCACACACCCAGCTGATCGGCAATGGGGGGAAGGGCAGACCCAGCTGATCGGCAATGGGGGGAAGCACACACCCAGCTGATCGGCAATGGGGGGAAGGGCAGACCCAGCTGATCGGCAATGGGGGGAAGGACACTCCCAGCTGATCGGCAATGGGGGGAAGGACACTCCCAGCTGATCGGCAATGGGGGGAAGGACACACCCAGCTGATCGGCAATGGGGGGAAGGACACACCCAGCTGATCGGCAATGGGGGGAAGGGCAGACCCAGCTGATCGGCAATGGGGGGAAGCACACACCCAGCTGATCGGCAATGGGGGGAAGGACACTCCCAGCTGATCGGCAATGGGGGGAAGGACACACCCAGCTGATCGGCAATGGGGGGAAGGACACACCCAGCTGATCGGCAATGGGGGGAAGGGCAGACCCAGCTGATCGGCAATGGGGGGAAGCACACACCCAGCTGATCGGCAATGGGGGGAAGCACACACCCAGCTGATCGGCAATGGGGGGAAGGACAGACCCAGCTGATCGGCAATGGGGGGAAGCACACACCCAGCTGATCGGCAATGGGGGGAAGGGCAGACCCAGCTGATCGGCAATGGGGGGAAGCACACACCCAGCTGATCGGCAATGGGGGGAAGCACACACCCAGCTGATCGGCAATGGGGGGAAGGACACACCCAGCTGATCGGCAATGGGGGGAAGGACACACCCAGCTGATCGGCAATGGGGGGAAGCACACACCCAGCTGATCGGCAATGGGGGGAAGGACAGACCCAGCTGATCGGCAATGGGGGGAAGCACACACCCAGCTGATCGGCAATGCGGGGAAGCACACACCCAGCTGATCGGCAATGGGGGGAAGGACAGACCCAGCTGATCGGCAATGGGGGGAAGCACACACCCAGCTGATCGGCAATGGGGGGAAGGACAGACCCAGCTGATCGGCAATGGGGGGAAGGACAGACCCAGCTGATCGGCAATGGGGCGAAGGACAGACCCAGCTGATCGGCAATGGGGGGAAGCACACACCCAGCTGATCGGCAATGGGGGGAAGCACACACCCAGCTGATCGGCAATGGGGGGAAGGACAGACCCAGCTGATCGGCAATGGGGCGAAGGACAGACCCAGCTGATCGGCAATGGGGGGAAGCACACACCCAGCTGATCGGCAATGGGGGGAAGCACACACCCAGCTGATCGGCAATGGGGGGAAGGGCAGACCCAGCTGATCGGCAATGGGGGGAAGCACACACCCAGCTGATCGGCAATGGGGGGAAGGACAGACCCAGCTGATCGGCAGTGGGGGGAAGCACACACCCAGCTGATCGGCAATGCGGGGAAGGACAGACCCAGCTGATCGGCAATGGGGGGAAGCACACACCCAGCTGATCGGCAATGCGGGGAAAGCACACACCCAGCTGATCGGCAATGGGGGGAAGAACAGACCCAGCTGATCGGCAATGGGGGGAAACACACACCCAGCTGATCGGCAATGGGGGGAAACACACTCCCAGCTGATCGGCAATGGGGGGAAGGACAGACCCAGCTGATCGGCAATGGGGGGAAGCACACACCCAGCTGATCGGCAATGGGGGGAAGCACACACCCAGCTGATCGGCAATGGGGGGAAGCACACGCCAAGCTGATCGGCAATGGGGGGGAAGGACACACCCAGCTGATCGGCAATGGGGGGAAGGACACACCCAGCTGATCGGCAATGGGGGGAAGCACACACCCAGCTGATCGGCAATGGGGGGAAGGACAGACCCAGCTGATCGGCAATGGGGGGAAGGACAGACCCAGCTGATCGGCAATGGGGGGAAGCACACACCCAGCTGATCGGCAATGGGGGGAAGGACAGACCCAGCTGATCGGCAATGGGGGGAAGGACAGACCCAGCTGATCGGCAATGGGGGGAAGGACACACCCAGCTGATCGGCAATGGGGGGAAGCACACACCCAGCTGATCGGCAATGCGGGGAAGCACACATCCAGCTGATCGGCAATGCGGGGAAGCACACTCCCAGCTGATCGGCAATGGGGGGAAGCACACACCCAGCTGATCGGCAATGGGGGGGAAGAACACACCCAGCTGATCGGCAATGGGGGGAAGCACACACCCAGCTGATCGGCAATGGGGGGAAGCACACACCCAGCTGATCGGCAATGCGGGGAAGCACACACCTAGCTGATCGGCAATGGGGGGAAGCACACACCCAGCTGATCGGCAATGGGGGGAAGCACACACCCAGCTGATCGGCAATGGGGGGAAGGACAGACCCAGCTGATCGGCAATGGGGGGAAGGGCAGACCCAGCTGATCGGCAATGGGGGGAAGCACACACCCAGCTGATCGGCAATGGGGGGAAGGACAGACCCAGCTGATCGGCAATGGGGGGAAGCACACACCCAGCTGATCGGCAATGGGGGGAAGGACAGACCCAGCTGATCGGCAGTGGGGGGAAGCACACACCCAGCTGATCGGCAATGGGGGGAAGTACAGACCCAGCTGATCGGCAATGGGGGGAAGGGCAGACCCAGCTGATCGGCAATGGGGGGAAGCACACTCCCAGCTGATCGGCAATGGGGGGAAGGACAGACCCAGCTGATCGGCAATGCGGGGAAGCACACTCCCAGCTGATCGGCAATGGGGGGAAGGACAGACCCAGCTGATCGGCAATGGGGGGAAGCACACGCCCAGCTGATCGGCAATGCGGGGAAGGACAGACCCAGCTGATCGGCAATGGGGGGAAGCACACACCCAGCTGATCGGCAATGGGGGGAAGGACAGACCCAGCTGATCGGCAATGGGGGGAAGGACAGACCCAGCTGATCGGCAATGGGGGGAAGCACACACCCAGCTGATCGGCAATGGGGGGAAGGACAGACCCAGCTGATCGGCAATGGGGGGAAGGACAGACCCAGCTGATCGGCAATGCGGGGAAGCACACATCCAGCTGATCGGCAATGGGGGGAAGCACACGCCAAGCTGATCGGCAATGGGGGGGAAGGACACACCCAGCTGATCGGCAATGCGGGGAAGGACACACCCAGCTGATCGGCAATGGGGGGAAGCACACACCCAGCTGATCGGCAATGGGGGGAAGGACAGACCCAGCTGATCGGCAATGGGGGGAAGCACACACCCAGCTGATCGGCAATGGGGGGAAGGACAGACCCAGCTGATCGGCAATGGGGGGAAGCACACACCCAGCTGATCGGCAATGGGGGGAAGGACAGACCCAGCTGATCGGCATTGGGGGGAAGCACACACCCAGCTGATCGGCAATGCGGGGAAGCACACTCCCAGCTGATCGGCAATGCGGGGAAGCACACTCCCAGCTGATCGGCAATGGGGGGAAGCACACACCCAGCTGATCGGCAATGGGGGGAAGCACACACCCAGCTGATCGGCAATGCGGGGAAGGACAGACCCAGCTGATCGGCAATGCGGGGAAGAACACACCCAGCTGATCGGCAATGGGGGGAAGCACACACCCAGCTGATCGGCAATGCGGGGAAGCACACACCTAGCTGATCGGCAATGGGGGGAAGCACACACCCAGCTGATCGGCAATGGGTGGGAAGAACACACCCAGCTGATCGGCAATGGGGGGAAGCACACTCCCAGCTGATCGGCAATGCGGGGAAGCACACATCCAGCTGATCGGCAATGGGGGGAAGCACACTCCCAGCTGATCGGCAATGCGGGGAAGCACACACCCAGCTGATCGGCAATGGGGGGAAGCACAGACCCAGCTGTTCGGCAAAGGGGGGGAAGAACACACCCAGCTGATCGGCAATGCGGGGAAGCACACACCTAGCTGATCGGCAATGGGGGGAAGGACAGACCCAGCTGATCGGCAATGCGGGGAGGCACACACCCAGCTGATCGGCAATGGGGGGAAGCACACTCCCAGCTGATCGGCAATGTGGGGAAGCACATACCCAGCTGATCGGCAATGTGGGGAAGCACATACCCAGCTGATCGGCAATGCGGGGAAGTACACACCCAGCTGATCGGCAATGGGGGGGAAGGACACACCCAGCTGATCGGCAATGCGGGGAAGCACACACCCAGCTGATCTGCAATGCGGGGAAGGACACACCCAGCTGATCGGCAATGGGGGGGAAGGACACACCCAGCTGATCGGCAATGGGGGGAAGGACACACCCAGCTGATCGGCAATGCGGGGAAGGACAGACCCAGCTGTTCGGCAAAGGGGGGAAGCACACTCCCAGCTGATCGGCAATGGGGGGAAGCACACACCCAGCTGATCGGCAATGGGGGGAAGGACACACCCAGCTGATCGGCAATGGGGGGAAGGACACACCCAGCTGATCGGCAATGGGGGGAAGGACAGACCCAGCTGATCGGCAATGGGGGGAAGCACACACCCAGCTGATCGGCAATGGGGGGAAGGACAGACCCAGCTGATCGGCAATGGGGGGAGTCACACACCCAGCTGATCGGCAATGCGGGGAAGCACACTCCCAGCTGATCGGCAATGCGGGGAAGCACACACCCAGCTGATCGGCAATGGGGGGAAGGACACACCCAGCTGATCGGCAATGCGGGGAAGCACACTCCCAGCTGATCGGCAATGCGGGGAAGCACACACCCAGCTGATCGGCAATGGGGGGAAGGACAGACCCAGCTGATCGGCAATGGGGGGACGCACACTCCCAGCTGATCGGCAATGGGGGGAAGGACAGACCCAGCTGATCGGCAATGGTGGGAAGCACACACCCAGCTGATCGGCAATGGGGGGAAGGACAGACCCAGCTGATCGGCAATGGGGGGAAGCACACACCCAGCTGATCGGCAATGGGGGGAAGGACACTCCCAGCTGATCGGCAATGGGGGGAAGCACACACCCAGCTGATCGGCAATGGGGGGAAGGACAGACCCAGCTGATCGGCAATGGGGGGAAGCACACACCCAGCTGATCGGCAATGGGGGGAAGGACACTCCCAGCTGATCGGCAATGGGGGGAAGCACACACCCAGCTGATCGGCAATGCGGGGAAGCACGCTCCCAGCTGATCGGCAATGGGGGGAAGCACACACCCAGCTGATCGGCAATGGGGGGAAGGACAGACCCAGCTGATCGGCAATGTGGGGAAGGACACACCCAGCTGATCGGCAATGGGGGGAAGCACACACCCAGCTGATCGGCAATGGGGGGAAGGACAGACCCAGCTGCCCGGCAATGCGGGGAAGGACACACCCAGCTGATCGGCAATGGGGGAAGCACACACCCAGCTGATCGGCAATGGGGGAAGCACACGCCCAGCTGATCGGCAATGGGGGGAAGGACAGACCCAGCTGATCGGCAATGGGGGGAAGCACACTCCCAGCTGATCGGCAATGGGGGGAAGCACACACCCAGCTGATCGGCAATGCGGGGAAGCACACACCCAGCTGATCGGCAATGGGGGGAAGGACAGACCCAGCTGATCGGAAATGGGGGGAAGGACACTCCCAGCTGATCGGCAATGCGGGGAAGCACACACCCAGCTGATCGGCAATGGGGGGAAGCACACACCCAGCTGATCGGCAATGGGGGGAAGCACACACCCAGCTGATCGGCAATGCGGGGAAGGACACTCCCAACAGATCGGCAATGGGGGGAAGCACACACCCAGCTGATCGGCAATGGGGGGAAGCACACACCCAGCTGATCGGCAATGGGGGGAAGGACAGACCCAGCTGATCGGCAATGGGGGGAAGGACACTCCCAACAGATCGGCAATGGGGGGAAGGACAGACCCAGCTGATCGGCAATGGGGGGAAGGACACACTCAGCTGATCGGCAATGGGGGGAAGCACACACCCAGCTGATCGGCAATGGGGGGAAGGACACTCCCAACAGATCGGCAATGGGGGGAAGGACAGACCCAACTGATCGGCAATGGGGGGGAAGCACACACCCAGCTGATCGGCAATGGGGGGAAGCACACACCCAGCTGATCGGCAATGCGGGGAAGCACACACCCAGCTGATCGGCAATGGGGGGAAGGACACACCCAGCTGATCGGCAATGGGGGGAAGCACACACCCAGCTGATCGGCAATGCGGGGAAGCACACACCCAGCTGATCGGCAATGGGGGGAAGGACACTCCCAGCTGATCGGCAATGGGGGGAAGCACACACCCAGCTGATCGGCAATGCGGGGAAGGACAGACCCAGCTGATCGGCAATGGGGGGAAGGACAGACCCAGCTGATCGGCAATGGGGGGAAGCACACACCCAGCTGATCGGCAATGGGGGGAAGGACACACCCAGCTGATCGGCAATGCGGGGAAGCACACACCCAGCTGATCGGCAATGGGGGGAAGCACAATCCCAGCTGATCGGCAATGGGGGGAAGCACACACCCAGCTGCTCGGCAATGCGGGGAAGGACAGACCCAGCTGATCGGCAATGGGGGGAAGGACAGACCCAGCTGATCGGCAATGGGGGGAAGCACACACCCAGCTGATCGGCAATGCGGGGAAGGACAGACCCAGCTGATCGGCAATGGGGGGAAGCACACACCCAGCTGATCGGCAATGCGGGGAAGGACAGACCCAGCTGATCGGCAATGGGGGGAAGGACAGACCCAGCTGATCGGCAATGGGGGGAAGCACACACCCAGCTGATCGGCAATGCGGGGAAGGACAGACCCAGCTGATCGGCAATGGGGGGAAGGACACTCCCAGCTGATCGGCAATGGGGGGAAGCACACACCCAGCTGATCGGCAATGCGGGGAAGGACAGACCCAGCTGATCGGCAATGCGGGGAAGCACACACCCAGCTGATCGGCAATAGGGGGAAGCACACACCCAGCTGATCGGCAATGCGGGGAAGCACACACCCAGCTGATCGGCAATGCGGGGAAGGACACTCCCAGCTGATCAGCAATGGGGGGAAGCACACACCCAGCTGATCGGCAATGCGGGGAAGCACACACCCAGCTGATCGGCAATGGGGGAAGCACACACCCAGCTGATCGGCAATGGGGGGAAGCACACACCCAGCTGATCGGCAATGGGGGGAAGCACACACCCAGCTGATCGGCAATGGTGGGAAGCACACACCCAGCTGATCGGCAATGCGGGGAAGGAAACACCCAGCTGATCGGCAATGCGGGGAAGGACACTCCCAGCTGATCGGCAATGGGGGGAAGCACACACCCAGCTGATCGGCAATGCGGGGAAGGACAGACCCAGCTGATCGGCAATGGGGGGAAGCACACACCCAGCTGATCGGCAATGCGGGGAAGGACAGACCCAGCTGATCAGCAATGGGGGGAAGCACACTCCCAGCTGATCGGCAATGCGGGGAAGGACACTCCCATCTGATCGGCAATGCGGGGAAGGACAGACCCAGCTGATCGGCAATGGGGGGAAGCACACACCCAGCTGATCGGCAATGGGGGGAAGCACACGCCCAGCTGATCGGCAATGGGGGGAAGGACAGACCCAGCTGATCGGCAATGGGGGGAAGGACAGACCCAGCTGATCGGCAATGGGGGGAAGCACACACCCAGCTGATCGGCAATGGGGGGAAGCACATACCCAGCTGATCGGCAATGGGGGGAAGCACACACCCAGCTGATCGGCAATGGGGGGAAGGAAACACCCAGCTGATCGGCAATGGGGGGAAGGACAGACCCAGCTGATCGGCAATGGGGGGAAGGACAGACCCAGCTGATCGGCAATGGGGGGAAGGACAGACCCAGCTGATCGGCAATGCGGGGAAGCACACACCCAGCTGATCGGCAATGGGGGGAAGGACAGGCCCAGCTGATCGGCAATGGGGGGAAGGACACACCCAGCTGATCGGCAATGGGGGGAAGCACACTCCCAGCTGATCGGCAATGGGGGGAAGGACAGACCCAGCTGATCGGCAATGGGGGGAAGGACAGACCCAGCTGATCGGCAATGGGGGGAAGCACACTCCCAGCTGATCGGCAATGGGGGGAAGGACAGACCCAGCTGATCGGCAATGGGTGGAAGGAAACACCCAGCTGATCGGCAATGGGGGGGAAGCACACTCCCAGCTGATCGGCAATGGGGGGAAGGACAGACCCAGCTGATCGGCAATGCGGGGAAGCACACACCCAGCTGATCGGCAATGGGGGGAAGCACACACGCAGCTGATCGGCAATGGGGGGAAGCACACTCCCAGCTGATCGGCAATGGGGGTAAGCACACTCCCAGCTGATCGGCAATGGGGGGAAGGACAGACCCAGCTGATCGGCAATGGGGGGAAGGACAGACCCAGCTGATCGGCAATGCGGGGAAGCACACACCCAGCTGATCGGCAATGGGGGGAAGCACACTCCCAGCTGATCGGCAATGGGGGGAAGGACAGACCCAGCTGATCGGCAATGCGGGGAAGCACACACCCAGCTGATCGGCAATGGGGGGAAGCACACACCCAGCTGATCGGCAATGGGGGGAAGCACACACCCAGCTGATCGGCAATGGGGGGAAGGACACACCCAGCTGATCGGCAATGGGGGGAAGCACACTCCCAGCTGATCGGCAATGGGGGGAAGGACAGACCCAGCTGATCGGCAATGCGGGGAAGCACACACCCAGCTGATCGGCAATGGGGGGAAGCACACACCCAGCTGATCGGCAATGGGGGGAAGCACACACCCAGCTGATCGGCAATGGGGGGAAGCACACACCCAGCTGATCGGCATGGGGGGGAAGGACAGACCCAGCTGATCGGCAATGGGGGGAAGGACACTCCCAACAGATCGGCAATGCGGGGAAGCACACACCCAGCTGATCGGCAATGGGGGGAAGGACACTCCCAACAGATCGGCAATGGGGGGAAGGACACACCCAGCTGATCGGCAATGCGGGGAAGGACACACCCAGCTGATCGGCAATGGGGGGAAGCACACACCCAGCTGATCGGCAATGGGGGGAAGGACAGACCCAGCTGATCGGCAATGGGGGGAAGGACACTCCCAACAGATCGGCAATGGGGGGAAGGACACTCCCAACAGATCGGCAATGGGGGGAAGGACACACCCAGCTGATCGGCAATGGGGGGAAGCACACACCCAGCTGATCGGCAATGGGGGGAAGCACACACCCAGCTGATCGGCAATGGGGGGAAGGACAGACCCAGCTGATCGGCAATGGGGGGAAGGACACTCCCAACAGATCGGCAATGGGGGGAAGCACACACCCAGCTGATCGGCAATGGGGGGAAGGACACTCCCAACAGATCGGCAATGGGGGGAAGGACAGACCCAACTGATCGGCAATGGGGGGGAAGCACACACCCAGCTGATCGGCAATGGGGGGAAGCACACACCCAGCTGATCGGCAATGCGGGGAAGCACACACCCAGCTGATCGGCAATGGGGGGAAGGACACACCCAGCTGATCGGCAATGGGGGAAGCACACACCCAGCTGATCGGCAATGCGGGGAAGCACACACCCAGCTGATCGGCAATGGGGGGAAGGACACTCCCAGCTGATCGGCAATGGGGGGAAGCACACACCCAGCTGATCGGCAATGGGGGGAAGGACACACACAGCTGATCGGCAATGCGGGGAAGCACACACCCAGCTGATCGGCAATGGGGGGAAGGACACACCCAGCTGATTGGCAATGGGGGGAAGGACACACCCAGCTGATCGGCAATGCGGGGAAGCACACACCCAGCTGATCGGCAATGGGGGGAAGCACAATCCCAGCTGATCGGCAATGGGGGGAAGCACACACCCAGCTGCTCGGCAATGCGGGGAAGGACAGACCCAGCTGATCGGCAATGGGGGGAAGGACAGACCCAGCTGATCGGCAATGGGGGGAAGCACACACCCAGCTGATCGGCAATGCGGGGAAGGACAGACCCAGCTGATCGGCAATGGGGGGAAGCACACACCCAGCTGATCGGCAATGCGGGGAAGGACAGACCCAGCTGATCGGCAATGCGGGGAAGGACAGACCCAGCTGATCGGCAATGGGGGGAAGCACAGACCCAGCTGATCGGCAATGCGGGGAAGGACAGACCCAGCTGATCGGCAATGGGGGGAAGGACACTCCCAGCTGATCGGCAATGGGGGGAAGCACACACCCAGCTGATCGGCAATGCGGGGAAGGACAGACCCAGCTGATCGGCAATGCGGGGAAGCACACACCCAGCTGATCGGCAATAGGGGGAAGCACACACCCAGCTGATCGGCAATGCGGGGAAGCACACACCCAGCTGATCGGCAATGCGGGGAAGGACACTCCCAGCTGATCAGCAATGGGGGGAAGCACACACCCAGCTGATCGGCAATGCGGGGAAGCACACACCCAGCTGATCGGCAATGGGGGGAAGCACACACCCAGCTGATCGGCAATGCGGGGAAGGAAACACCCAGCTGATCGGCAATGGGGGGAAGCACACACCCAGCTGATCGGCAATGGGGGGAAGCACACACCCAGCTGATCGGCAATGGTGGGAAGCACACACCCAGCTGATCGGCAATGCGGGGAAGGAAACACCCAGCTGATCGGCAATGCGGGGAAGGACACTCCCAGCTGATCGGCAATGGGGGGAAGCACACACCCAGCTGATCGGCAATGCGGGGAAGGACAGACCCAGCTGATCGGCAATGGGGGGAAGCACACACCCAGCTGATCGGCAATGCGGGGAAGGACACTCCCATCTGATCGGCAATGGGGGGAAGCACACGCCCAGCTGATCGGCAATGCGGGGAAGCACACACCCAGCTGATCGGCAATGGGGGGAAGGACACACCCAGCTGATCGGCAATGGGGGGAAGGACACTCCCAGCTGATCGGCAATGCGGGGAAGCACACTCCCAGCTGATCGGCAATGGGGGGAGTCACACCCACCCACCGATAGTCCTGGTCATGCAGAATGGTAAATCAGGGTGAGGCTGGCTGGGGAGGGTCAGTTTCACCGGCAGTGCGAGGAGAGAGATGCCGAGTGGGTGGGGTTTCCTCTCAGTGTTTAATGAATTGAAGAATTGAACGAAAGGGAACTTTCAGCACATTTTTCAACTGCTGCCTGAACTGAGTCTGTGTCACGGCGTAAATCGCAGTGTTTGTGCAGCAACTCAGGAGCTGCAGCATGAAGCCCAATTCCTGAACATAATAATCTAACCATACAGAGTCATACCCGAGATACAACATCCGGCGCCATATAGAATAAACCATTACCGTTGACCATAACAGGATGAAGTTGGCGGAGATAACGAAGAGTAAGATGATGGATTTTCTGCGACTCTCCATCTCCGGGTCTCTGGCACTGTGCCCACTGCTGTGAGCCCGGAGTCTCCTGCGGGCCCTGCTGCTCAGGACAATGTGTCTGACGGTGAGAACATTGAGCAGCAGAATCAGGGCGAATGGAACACACGGGGTTAGAATGTGGTGGAGGAACTCGATTGGTCCCCAGACCGGAGAGGACAGAGCACCCATTGTGACATCACAAAACCAGGGGGTGTTCCACAGCTGATACCCACCGGCCAGCATCACCCCCCAGGAAATGTCCTTCAGACAGCTCAGCACAGCCACTGTCCCCAGAACCACAGCCGCCGCTTTCTCGCTGCAATATTTACTTTTCAGCCTCGGGCAACAAATGGCCACAAATCGATCAAAGGTGAAAGTGACGGTGAACCAGACAGAACAGTCAGTGGCTGCAAAAAGCAGGGCGGCGTGGATATTACACACGGGGATGGACCACAGGAAATAAAACTGTTCCCAAAAAACAATGGGAATGTGTCTGAATATCAGGTCGAGAATCACGACCAGGAGATCCCCCACTGCCATGGCCAACAGGTAACAAGTCACACATTTGGACAGCCCGCAGTTTCTTCTCTTCAGGACCACAATTGTGATGAGGTTCACTGTGAGGAAGGGAAATACACAATGAAATTATACATCAGCCTGGGAAAGACATCACAAGTATGGTCGGCGTGGTGTGGAGGGAGTCAAATAAATATATACTAATACACACACTCACAGAGACAGTAACACACTCATACACAGACAGTAATACATTCACACACACACACTCACTCACACACAGACACTAACACACTCACACAAACACAGGCACTAACACACAAACTAACACACTCACACAGACAGTAATACACTCACACACACAGACAGTAATACACTCACACACACACTCACACACAGAAACTAACACACTCACCCAAACACAGGCACTAACACACACACACACTTACACTCACACACAGACAGTAATACACACTCACACAGACACTAACACACACAATAACACACTCACACACAGACAGTAATACACTCACTCACACACAGACACTAACACACTCACAAACACAGACACTAACACACACACAGACACTAACACACTCACAGACAGTAATACACTCACACAGACACTAACACACTCACACGCACATACAGAGACAGTAATACACTCACACTTACACAGACACTAACACACACTTACACACACATACAGAGACAGTAATACCCTCACACTCACACAGACAGTAACAGACACACCGACACACATACAGTAACACACTCACACACACACGGACAGAGACAGTTATGCATTCACACTCACACAGACACTGAACCACACACATGCATACAGTAACACACTCACATACACACACAGACAGAGACAGTAATACACTCACACTCACAGACACTGACACACACACACACACATCCAGAGGCAGTAATACACTCACACACACACAGCCACTAACACACACATACACACATACAGAGACAGTAATACACTCACACACACATACAGAGACAGTAATACACTCACACTCACACATACAGAGACAGTAATACACTCACACATACAGAGACAGTAATACACTCACACTCACACATACTGAGACAGTAATACACTCACACACAGACTAACACACTCACACACTCACATACAGAGACAGCAATACACTCACACAGATACTAACACACACACACACAGTAATGCACACACACGCACAGACAGAGACTGTAATGCACTCACACAGAGACTAACACACTCACACACACATATACAGACAGTAATACACTCACACACACACATACACTACACACTCACACACTCATACAGAGACAGTAATACACTCACACACTCACACATGCAGAGACAATGATACACTCACACTCACACAGACACTAACACACTTACACACACACATACAGAGACAGTAATACACTCACACACACACATACAGAGACAGTAATACACACACACTCACACACAGACACTAATACACACACACACAGACACACAGATAGACCCTAATACACACACTCACTCACACACACAAAGACACCAATGGGCACAATCTCACACACAGATGCACTAATACACATCCACTCACAGACTAAACAGAGACTCTAATACACACACACACTCACACACAGACACTAATACACACACACAGATACACTAATGCACACACTCACAGACAAACACACAGACAGCAATACGCACACTCACACACAGAAACACTAATACACACACTCACACAAAACAGACACACACAGGGACACTAATTCACACTCACAGACACAGAGACACAAATACACACACACTCACACAGAGACAATAATACACACACTCACAGACACAAGCACAGACATTGATACACACACTCACACACATAGACACTAATACAGACACACAAAGACACAGACAGAGGCACGAATACACACACTCACAAACACACACAGCCACACACAGATACACTAATGCACACACACAGACATACACAGACACTAATACACACACTCTCACACACAAGCACTAATGCACACACTCACAGGCACACATAGACACTAATCCACACGCACACACAGACACTAATACACACACTCACTGACACAGAGAGACAGTAATATACACACTCAGAGACACAGACACAATAATATACATACTCACCCACAGGCACTAATACACACTCACAGATACACTAATACACACACTCACAGACACACACAGACACGAATACACACACACAGGCGCACTAATACATACACTCACAGTCACACACAGACACTAATACACACACTCACAGACACCCAGAGACACTAATTCACACACTCACTGACACACAGAGACACTAATGTACACACTTACAGACCCAGAGACACAAAACTCACACACACAGACATACACAGATACATTGATAGATAAATTGAAACACACAGGGACACTAATACACACAATCACACACACACACTAATGCACACACTCACAGACATACAGAGACACTAATACACTATCTGACTGACACATAGAGACACTAATATACACACTTACATACACAGAGACACTAAAACACACACACAGACACACACAGATACAATGATACACACATAGGGACAGTAATAAACACAATCACAGACTCACACAGACACTAGCACACACACACACACACAGAAACACTAATACAGTCACAGACTCACACAGATACACTAATATATACACTCACAGACTCACACAGACAGTAGCACACACACTCACAGACAAACAGAGGCACCAATACACACACTCACAGACACACAAATACACACACTTACATACACACAGAGACACTAACACACACACTCACAGACACACAGAGACACTAATACACACACTCACAGACACACAGAGACACTAATACACACACTCACAGACACAAAGAGACACTAATACACACACTTGCAGACACACAGAGACACTAATACACACACTCACAGACACACAGAGACACTCATACACACACTCCAAGACACACAAATACACACACTTACATACACACAGAGACACTAATACACACACAGACACACAGAGACACTGATACACACACTCGCAGACACACAGAGACACTAATACACACACTCACAGACACACAGAGACACTAATACACACACTCACAGACACACAGAGACACTAATACACACACTCGCAGACACACAAATACACACACTCACAGACACACAGAGACACTAATACACACACTCACAGACACACAGAGACACTAATACACACACTCACAGACACAAAGAGACACGAATACACACACTCACATACACACACAGACAGAGACAGTAATACACTCACACTCACAGACACTGACACACACACACACACACATCCAGAGGCAGTAATACACTCACACACACACAGCCACTAACACACACATACACACATACAGAGACAGTAATACACTCACACACACATACAGAGACAGTAATACACTCACACTCACACATACAGAGACAGTAATACACTCACACATACAGAGACAGTAATACACTCACACTCACACATACTGAGACAGTAATACACTCACACACAGACTAACACACTCACACACTCACATACAGAGACAGCAATACACTCACACAGATACTAACACACACACACACAGTAATGCACACACACGCACAGACATAGACTGTAATGCACTCACACAGAGACTAACACACTCACACACACATATACAGAGACAGTAATACACTCACACACACACATACACTACACACTCACACACTCATACAGAGACAGTAATACACTCACACACTCACACATGCAGAGACAATGATACACTCACACTCACACAGACACTAACACACTCACACACACACATACAGAGACAGTAATACACTCACACACACACATACAGAGACAGTAATACACACACACTCACACACAGACACTAATACACACACACACAGACACACAGATAGACCCTAATACACACACTCACTCACACACACAAAGACACCAATGGGCACAATCTCACACACAGATGCACTAATACACATCCACTCACAGACTAAACAGAGACTCTAATACACACACACACTCACACACAGACACTAATACACACACACAGATACACTAATGCACACACTCACAGACAAACACACAGACAGCAATACGCACACTCACACACAGAAACACTAATACACACACTCACACAAAACAGACACACACAGGGACACTAATTCACACTCACAGACACAGAGACACAAATACACACACACTCACACAGAGACAATAATACACACACTCACAGACACAAGCACAGACATTGATACACACACTCACACACATAGACACTAATACAGACACACAAAGACACAGACAGAGGCACGAATACACACACTCACAAACACACACAGCCACACACAGATACACTAATGCACACACACAGACATACACAGACACTAATACACACACTCGCACACACAAGCACTAATGCACACACTCACAGGCACACATAGACACTAATCCACACGCACACACAGACACTAATACACACACTCACTGACACAGAGAGACAGTAATATACACACTCAGAGACACAGACACAATAATACACATACTCACCCACAGGCACTAATACACACTCACAGATACACTAATACACACACTCACAGACACACACAGACACGAATACACACACACAGGCGCACTAATACATACACTCACAGTCACACACAGACACTAATACACACACTCACAGACACCCAGAGACACTAATTCACACACTCACTGACACACAGAGACACTAATGTACACACTTACAGACCCAGAGACACAAAACTCACACACACAGACATACACAGATACATTGATAGATAAATTGAAACACACAGGGACACTAATACACACAATCACACACACACACTAATGCACACACTCACAGACATACAGAGACACTAATACACTATCTGACTGACACATAGAGACACTAATATACACACTTACATACACAGAGACACTAAAACACACACACAGACACACACAGATACAATGATACACACATAGGGACAGTAATAAACACAATCACAGACTCACACAGACACTAGCACACACACACACACAGAAACACTAATACACTCAAGAATCACACAGATACACTAATATATACACTCACAGACTCACACAGACAGTAGCACACACACTCACAGACAAACAGAGGCACCAATACACACACTCACAGACACATTAATACATACACTCACAGACTCACACAGACAGTAGCACACACACTCACAGACACACAGAAACACTAATACACACACTCACAAACACACAGAGGCACGAATACACACACTCACAGACACACAAATACACACACTTACATACACACAGAGACACTAACACACTCTCAGACACAGAGACACTAATACACACACTCACAGACACACATAGAGACACTAATATACACACACACACACTTAGTCACATTCTCACAGACACACAGAGACACTAATACACACACTCGCAGACACACAGAGACACTAATACACACACTCAGAGACACACAGATACACTAATACACACACTCACAGACACACAGAGACACTAATACACACACTCACAGACACACAGAGACACTAATACACACACTCGCAGACACACAGAGACACTAATACACACACTCACAGACACACAGAGACACTAATACACACACTCGCAGACACACAAATACACACACTTACATACACACAGAGACACTAACACACACTCACAGACACACAGAGACACTAATACTAACACTCACAGACACACAGAGACACTAATACACACACTCACAGACACAAAGAGACACTAATACACACACTCGCAGACACACAGAGGCACTAATACACACACTCACAGACACACAGAGACACTCATACACACACTCGCAGACACACAAATACACACACTTACATACACACAGAGACACTAATACACACACAGACACACAGAGACACTAATACACACACTCGCAGACACACAGAGACACTAATACACACACTCACAGACACACAGAGACACTAATACACACACTCACAGACACACAGAGACACTAATACACACACTCGCAGACACACAAATACACACACTCACAGACACACAGAGACACTAATACACACACTCACAGACACACAGAGACACTAATACACACACTCACAGACACAAAGAGACACGAATACACACACTCGCAGACACACAGAGACACTAATACACACACTCACAGACACACAGAGACACGAATACACACACTCACAGACACACATAGAGACACTAATACACACACACACACTTATGCACATTCTCACAGACACACAGAGACATACATCCACACACCCACAGGCACATGGAGACTCTAATGCACACACTCTCTCACACACACACAGACACTGTCATGTGCGAGTACCTGTAAGAAATGGGTGTTTATAATGGGTGTGTATATAAATATCTATAGTGAAGTACCTTACAGAAATGGGTGTTTATTACTGCAGTGATGTCAGAGAGTGTGTGGAGATGGGCTGTCTGTCCGCTTTTTCTTTCATTTTGGCTGTTTGCTCCAGGGTGTGTTTTAGATTTGTTTTCAGTGTTGGAGCTGAAGCCAGACAGAGCAGGTGTACTGTTGATCTCTCTGCCATGAGAAACTATCTCTTGATCATTTGGTGAATTCAGAAATATAAATGTTCTCAGTAGTGAATGTAAACCTAACGTCCCTCTGGTAAAATGTGTCTGAAGTCTTCTGGGTGTCAAAAGGACAGCTTTCGGAATACTTAGTGTTGGATTCTTTGGGGGTTGAATTTGAATTAATGGTTCCTAAGTTGTTCACTGTATGTTTTAAAAAGGTTAACTTGAGCTTATAGAATAAACATTGTTTTGCTTCGAAAAATACGTTTCCATTTCTGCTGTACCCCACTGTAGTGTGGGCCATGTGCTCCCCATAACACAATCTATTAAAATTTGTGGGTCAGGGGAACTCCAAGATACACTTTGTGGTTCTCTAAACCCTGGCCCATAACACAAATACACACACTCACAGACACACAGAGACACTAATACACACACTCACATACACACAGAGACACTAATACACACACTCACAGATACACCGAGACACTAATACACTCACTCGCAGACACACAGAGACACTAATACACACACTCACAGACACACAGAGACACTAATACACACACTCACATACACACAGAGACACTAATACACACACTCGCAGACACACAAATACACACACTTACATACACACAGAGACACTAATACACACACTCACATACACACAGAGACACTAATCCTCACACTCACAGACACACAGAGACACTAATACACACACTCACAGACACACAGAGACACTAATACACACACTCACAGACACACAGAGACACTAATACACACACTCACAGACACACAGAGACACTAATACACACACTCACAGACACACAGAGACACTAATACACACACTCACAGACACAAAGAGACACTAATACACACACTCACACAGAGACACTAATACACACACTCACAGACACACAGAGACACTAATACACACACTCACAGACACACAGAGCCACTAATACACACAATCACATACACACAGAGACACTAATACACACACTCACAGACACACAGAGACACTAACATACACACTCACAGACACACAGAGACACTAATACACACACTCACAGACACACAGAGACACTAATATACACACTCAAAGACACACAGAGACACTAATACACACACTCTCAGACACACAGAGACACTAATACACACACTCACAGACACACAGAGACACTATACACACACTCACAGACACACAGAGACACTAACACACACACTCACAGACACACAGAGACACTAACACACACACTCACAGACACACAGAGACACTAATACACACACTCACAGACACACAGAGACACTAATACACACACTCACAGACACACAGAGGCACTAATACACACAATCACAGATACACCAAGACACTAATACACACACTCACAGACACACCGAGACACCAATACACTCACTCGCAGACACACAGAGACACTAATACACACACTCACAGGCACACAGAGACACTAATACACACACTCACATACACACAGAGACCCTAATACACACACTCACAGACACAAAGAGACACTAACACACACTCACAGACACACAGAGACACTAATACACACACTAACAGACACACTGATGCACTAACACACACTCACAGACACGCAGAGGCACTAACACACACTCACAGACACACAAATGCACACACTTACATACACACAGAGACACTAATACACACACTCACATGCACACAGAGACACTAATACTCACACTCACAGACACACAGAGACACTAATACACACACTCACAGACACACAGAGACACTAATACACACACTCACAGACACACAGAGACACTAATACACACACTCACAGACACACAGAGACACTAATACACACACTCACAGACACACAGAGACACTAATACACACACTTACAGACACAAAGAGACACTAATACACACACTCACACAGAGACACTAATACACACACTCACAGACACACAGAGACACTAATACACACACTGACAGACACACAGAGGCACTAATACACACACTCACAGACACACAGAGACCCTAACACACACTCACAGATACACAGAGACACTAATACACACACTCACAGACACACAGAGACACTAATACACACACTCACAGACACACAGCGGCACTAATACACACACTCACATACACACAGAGACACTAATACACACACTCACAGATACACCGAGACACTAATACACACACTCACAGACACACAGAGACACTATTACACACACTCACAGACACACTGAGGCACTAATACACACACTCACAGATACACCGAGACACTAAACACACACTCACAGACACACAGAGACACTAAGACACACACTCACAGACACGCAGAGACACTAATACACACACTCTCAGACACACAGAGACACTAATACACACACTCACAGATACACCGAGACACTAAACACACACTCACAGACACACAGAGACACTAATACACACACTCTCAGACACACAGAGACACTAATACACACACTCACAGACACACAGAGACACTATACACACACTCACAGACACACAGAGACACTAACACACACACTCACAGACACACAGAGACACTAATACACACACTCACAGACACACAGAGACACTAATACACACACTCACAGACACACAGAGGCACTAATACACACACTCACAGATACACCAAGACACTAATACACACACTCACAGACACACCGAGACACTAATACACTCACTCGCAGACACACAGAGACACTAACACACACACTCACAGGCACACAGAGGCACTAATACACACACTCACAGACACACTGATGCACTAACACACACTCACAGACACACAAATACACACACTTACATACACACAGAGACACTAACACACTCTCAGACACAGAGACACTAATACACACACTCACAGACACACAGAGACACTAATACACACACTCACAGACACACAGAGACACTAGCACACACTCTCGCAGACACACAGAGACACTAACACACACTCACAGCCACACAGAGACACTAATACACACACTCACATACACACAGAGGCACTAATACACACACTCACAGATACACCGAGACATAAATACACACACTCACTGACACACAGAGACACTAATACACACACTCACAGACACACAGAGACACTAATACACACACTCGCAGACACACAGAGACACTAACACACACTCACAGACACACACAGACACTAACACACACACTCGCAGACACACAGAGACACTAATACACACACTCACAGACACACTGAGGCACTAATACACACACTCACAGATACACCGAGACACTAATACACACACTCACAGACACACAGAGACACTAATACACACACTCACAGACACACAGAGACACTAATAGACACACTCTCAGACACACAGAGACACTAATACACACACTCACAGACACACAGAGACACTAATACACACACTCACAGACACACTGATGCACTAACACACACTCACAGACACACAGAGGCACTAACACACACTCACAGACACACAAATACACACACTTACATACACACAGAGACACTAACACACTCTCAGACACAGAGACACTAATACACACACTCACAGACACACAGAGACACTAATACACACACTCACAGACACACAGAGACACTAACACACACTCTCGCAGACACACTGATGCACTAACACACACTCACAGACACACAGAGACACTAATACACACACTCGCAGACACAGAGACACTAACACACACTCACAGACACACACAGACACTAACACACACACTCGCAGACAATCAGAGACACTAATACACACACTCACAGATACACCGAGACATTAATACACACACTCGCAGACACACAGAGACACTAATACACACACTCACATACACACAGAGACACTAACACACACACTCGCAGACACACAGAGACACTAATACTCACACTCGCCGACACACAGAGACACTAATACACACACTCGCCGACACACAGAGCCACTAATACACACACTCACAGTCACACAGAGACACTAATACACACACTTACAGACACACAGAGACACTAATACACACACTCACAGACACACAGAGGCACTAATACACACACTCACAGAGACACTAACACACACTCACAGATACACAGAGACACTAATACACACACTCACAGACACACAGAGACACTAATACACACACTCGCAGACACACAGAGACACTATACACACACTCACAGACACACAGAGACACTAATACACACACTCACAGATACACCGAGACACTAATACACACTCACAGACACACAGAGACACTAATACACACACTCACATACACACATAGATACTATACACACACTCACAGACACACAGAGACACTAATACACACACTCACAGACACTCAGAGACACTAATACACACACTCACATACACACATAGACACTAATACACACACTCACAGATACACCGAGACACTAATACACTCACTCGCAGACACACAGAGACACTAATACACACACTCACAGACACACAATTACACACACTCACATACACACAAAGACACACACTCACAGTCACACAGAGACACTAATACACACACTCGCAAACACACAGAGACACTGACACACACACTCACAGTCACGCAGAGACACGAATATTCACACACTCTCCCAGACACTAAGACAGACACTCACTGACACACAGAGACACTAATATACCCAGTCTCAGATACACAGAGACACTAATCAACTCACTCACACAACTCAGGCACTAATGCACACACTCACATACACTAATACATACACACAGACACACACATGCACTAATGCACAAACTCAAAGATGCACACAGAGACACTAATACACACACACAGAGAAAATAATACAACCACTCACACACAGACACTAATTCACGCACACACTGACATGCAGGTAAACTAATACACACACTCACACAAGCACAGACACTAATACATACACACAGACACACACAGACACACACATATACTAATGCACAAACTCAAATACACACACAGAGACACTAATACACACACAGACACACAGAGTCACGCATACACCACTCACACACAGACACTAATACACTCATTCACTGGCACGCAGATGCACTAAAACACACACTCGCACAACACACAGAGACACTAATACACACACGCACACACACGCACATATAGTAATACACACACTCAAAGACACAGACACTAACACACAAACTCACAAACACACACAGCCACACACATACACTAATGCACAAACCCAAAGACACACACAGAGACACAGATACACACACACAGACACTAAAACACACACACACAGACACACTAATACACTCACTCACCGACACATAGATACACTAATACACACTTACAGACACACATACAGTCACTAATACACACACTCACACACATAGACACTAATACACGGATTGGAAATTAGCAAACGTGACACCACTTTTTAAAAAAGGAGGTAGGCAGAAAGCGGGTAATTATAGGCCAGTGAGCTTAACTTCGGTGGGAGGGAAGATGCTGGAATCTATCATCAAGGAAGAAATAGCGAGGCATCTGGATGGAAATTGTCCCATTGGGCAGATGCAGCATGGGTTCATAAAGGGCAGGTCGTGCCTAACTAATTTAGTGGAATTTTTGAGGACATGACCAGTGCGGTAGATAACGGGGAGCCAATGGATGTGGTATATCTGGATTTCCAGAATACCATTGACAAGGTGCCACACAAAAGGTTACTGCATAAGATAAAGATGGATGGCATTAAGGGGAAAGTAGTAGCATGGATAGAGGATTGGTTACTTGATGGAAAGCAAAAAGTGGGGATTAATGGGTGTTTCTCTGGTTGGCAATCAGTAGCTAGTGGTGTCCCTCAGGGATCAGTGTTGGGCCCACAATTGTTCACAATTTACATAGATGATTTGGAGTTGGGGACAAAGGGCAATGTGTCCAAGTTTGCAGACGACACTAAGATGAGTGGTAAAGCAAAAAGTGCAGAGGATACTGGAAGCCTGCAGAGGGATTTGGATAGGCTAAGTGAATGGGCTAGGGTCTGGCAGATGGAATACAATGTTGACAAATGTGAGGTTATCCATTTTGGTAGGAATAACAGCAAAAGGGATTATTATTTAAATGATAAAATATTAAAACATGCTGCTGTGCAGAGAGACCTGGGTGTGCTAGTGCATGAGTTGCAAATAGTTGGTTTACAGGTGCAACAGGTGATTAAGAAGGCAAATGGAATTTTGTCCTTCATTGCTAGAGGGATGGAGTTCAAGACTAGGGAGGTTATGCTGCAATTGTATAAGGTGTTAGTGAGGCCACACCTGGAGTATTGTGTTCAGTTTTGGTCTCCTTACTTGAGAAAGGACGTACTGGCACTGGAGGGTGTGCAGAGGAGATTCACTAGGTTAATCCCAGAGCTGAAGGGGTTGGATTACGAGGAGAGGTTGAGTAGACTGGGACTGTACTCATTGGAATTTAGAAGGATGAGGGGGGGATCTGACAGAAACATATAAAATTATGAAGGGAATAGATAGGATAGATGCGGGCAGGTTGTTTCCACTGGCGGGTGAAAGCAGAACTAGGGGGCATAGCCTCAAAATAAGGGGAAGTAGATTTAGGACTGAGTTTCGGAGGAACGTCTTCACCTAAAGGGTTGTGAATCTATGGAATTCCTTGCCCAGTGAAGCAGTTGAGGCTCCTTCACTAAATGTTTTTAAGATAAAGATAGATCGTTTTTTGAAGAATAAAGGGATTAAGGGTTATGGTGTTCGGGCCAGAAAGTGGAGCTGAGTCCACAATAGATCAGCCATGATCTCATTGAATGGTGGAGCAGGCTCGAGGGGCAAGATGGCCGACTCCTGCTCCTAGTTCTTATGTTCTCACAGACACACGCTGGCACTAATACACACTCACAGGCTCAAAGAAACACTAAGACACACTCGCAGACACACAGAGACACTAATACACACTCACAGAAACACATACAGACACTAATACACACACACAGACCCTAATACACCCACTCACAGACACAAACTGGCACCAATACACACAGACATTAACACACACACACCAGATACTAATACACACTCTAACGATGCACAGAGACAGTAATATACACACTCACAGACACAGGTAGACTCGAATGCATACACTCACACACAGCGACACTAATACACACAGTCACACACACATGCACTAATACACGCACTAACACACACACACACACACACACATAAACTAATACACACACTCACTGATACACAGAGACAACAATACACACACTCACAGACAAAGCAGACACTAATACACACACCACACATACACTAATACACAGACACTAATACACAGACTCACAGTCACACGCAGACACTAATACACACACTAACACACAGAGACACTAATACACATTCACAGACACACAGATACACTAATACACCAACTCACACACAGAGAGGCACCAGTACACAGCTCACAGACTGACAGAGACACTAGTACACAGCTCACAGACTGACAGAGACACTAATACACAAACACACACACATTAATAGAGACACTCACACTCATAGCCACTAACGCACTCACACAAACAGACACTAATGCACACATTCTCACACACACTCAGACACACACAGACACTAACACACACTCACACACACAGAGACACTAGTACACACACTCACTGACACATAGATACACTAATACACACTCACAGACACACATACAGACACTAATACACACACTCACATACACAGACAACAATACACGCACTAACAGACAGACAGACACTGGCACCAATACACACATACACACTCACACACATAGACACTAATACACACACTCACAAACTCACACTGGCACTAATACACACACACATACACTAACGCACAGACACAGATAGTAATACACACACAGTGATACACAGAGACAATAATATACACACTCACAGACACAGGGAGACTCTAATGCATACACTCACACACACACACAGCGACACTAATACACACACAGAGACACTAAGACACATTCACAGACACACAGATACACTAATACAGACACTCACACACAGAGAGACACTAGTACACAGCTCACGGACCGACAGAGACATTAATACACAAACACACACACACTAATAGAGACACTCACACACATAGACACTAATACACTCTCACACACAGTCTAATGCCCACATTCTCACACACACACCGACACTCACAGATACACTAATATACACAGAAATACAGACACACACAGACTCTAATACACACACTCAAACGTCCCTCCACACACACACCACCCTCCACACACACACTACCCCCTCGACAGACACTACCCCCCACACACACACTAACCCCCTCAACCACAGACATACTAACCCCCACAGACACTAACCCACCCACACACACACTAACCCCCCACACACACACTCCCCCACCCCAGACATACTAACCCTCCCACACACACACTAACCCCCACACACACACACTAACCCCCCCACACACACACTAACCCCCCACACACACACTAACCCTCCCTCACATACACTAACCCCCCCACACGCACTAATCCCTCCACACACTGACCCCACACCACACACACTGACCCCCTTCCACACACACAATAACCCCCCCCACACACACTAACACCCCCACTCATACTAACACCCACACACACTGTTCCCCCTCCCACCCACACACACTAAACCACACCCACACACCCTGACACACACTAATCCCCCACATACACACTAACCCCCCACACACACTCCCCCACCCCACACACACTAACCCCCCACACACACTAACCCCCCACACACACACTCCCCCACCCCACACACACTAAACCACCCCCACACACCCCACACACACTAACCCCTCACACACACACTAACCCCCACCACACACACACTAACCCCCCCCACACACACTCCCCCACCCCACACACACTAACCCTCCCACACACATTCCCCCACCCCACACACACTAACCCCCCAAACACACTCCCCCACCGCAGACACACTAACCTCCCACACACACACTCCCCCACCCCACACACACTAACACCCCACACACACACTAACCCACCCCACACACACTAACCCCCCACACACACTAACCCCCACCACACACACACTAACCCCCACCACACACACACTAACCATCCCACACACACACTAACCCCCACCACACACATACTAACCCCCCCAGACACACTAACCCTCCCACACACACACTAACCCCCACCACACACACACTAACCCCCCCCACACACACACTAACCCCCCACACACACACTAACCCCCACCACACACACACTAACCCTCCCACACACACACTAACCCTCCCACACACACACTAACCCTCCCACACACACACTAACCCTCCCTCACACACACTAACCCCCCACACACACTAACCCCCCACACACACTAACCCCCCACACACACACTAACCCCCCCCACACACACTAACCCCCCCACACACACTAACCCCCCCCACACACACTAACCCCCCCCACACACACTAACCCCCACACACACACTAACCCCCCCACACACACTAACCCTCCCTCACACACACTAATCGCCCTCACACACACACTAGCTACCCCACCCACACAAACACACATACTAACCCCCCACACACATTAATCCCCACCCCTCACACACACTAGCCCCTTCACACACACTAAACCCCCCACACACTAAACCCCCCAAATAAACACACACACAAACACCCCCACACACACTATCCCCCCCACACACAATAACCACCCCAACACACACTAACCCGCCACACACACACTAACACCCCCACACACACTAACACCCCCACACACACTAACCACACCCAAAACACACTAACCCCCACCACACACACACTAACACCCCCACACACACTAACACACCCAACACACAATAACCACCCCAACACACACTAACCCCCACCGCACACACACTAACCCCCCCACACACACTAACACACCCAACACACACTAACCACACCCAACACACAATAACCACCCCAACACACACTAACCCCCACCACACACACACTAACCCCCCCACACTCACTAACACACCCAACACACATTAACCACAACCAACACACACTAACCACACCCAACACACACTAACCCCCACCACACACACTAACACCCCCACACACACTAACCCCCCCCCCACACACTAACCCCCACCACACACTAAACCCCCCACACACACTAACACCCCAACACACACTAACCACACCCAACAAACACTAACCCCCACCACACACACACTAGCCCCCCCCACACACACAATAAACTCCTCCCCAACACACACTGACCACACCCAACACACAATAACCACCCCAACACACACTAACCCCCACCACACACACACTAACCCCCCCACACACACACTAACACACCCAACACACACTAACCACAACCAACACACACTAATAACACCCAACACACACTAACCCCCACCACACACACTAACACCCCCACACACACTAACCCCCCCCCCCACACACTAACCCCCACCACACACTAAACCCCCCACACACACTAACACCCCCAACACACACTAACCACACCCAACAAAAACTAACCCCCACCACACACACACTAGCCCCCCCCCCCGCACACACACAATAAACTCCTCCCCCACACACACTAACTCACCGCCCGCACACACTAACCCACTCCACACACACTATCCGTCCCACACACACACACACACACACACACTAACCCCCCCACACACAAACACCACCTCACACACTAACATCCCCACTACACACACACTAACCCCACACACACTAACCTCCGCAACAAATACACCCAATGAAAAAGCTGTTTCAGATACTCTGTGCTGCATATAGTTAACCATTTACTGCTCAATAATCCCTGGGAGCAGGGGACAGGCAGTGTGGCCTCGAGAACCCCAATTAAAAAGCTGATTCAGAGACCTCTGTGCTGTATATGGTTAACCATTTAATTATCAATAATCCCTGGGAGCAGGGAACAGGCAGTGTGGTCTCGGGAGCCCCCAATTAAAAAGGTGTTTTAGATACTCTGTGCTGTATATAGTTAACCATTTACTGCTCAATAATCACTGGGAGCAGGGGACAGGCAGTGTGGCCTCAGGAGCCCCCAGTTAAAAAGGTGTTTCAGATACTCTGTGCTGTATATAGTTAACCATTTACTGCTCAATAATCCCTGGGAACAGGGGACAGGCAGCGTGGCCTCGGGAGCCGCCAATTAAAAAGGTGTTTCAGAGACCTCTGTGCTGTATGTATTTAACCATTTACTGCTCAATAATCCCTGGGAGCAGGGGTCAGGCAGTGTGGTCCGGGAGACCCCAATTAAAAAGCTGTTTCAGAGACCTGTGTGCTGTATATAGCTAACCATTTACAGCTCAATAATCCCTGGGAGCAGGGCTCAGGCAGTGTGGTCCGGGAGACCCCAATTAAAATGCTGTGTCAGATACCTCTGTGCTGTATATAGTTAACCATTTACTGCTAAATAATCCCTGGGAGCAGGGGACAGGCAGTGTGGCCTCGGGAGCCGCCAATTAAAAAGCTGTTTCAGAGACCTCTGTGCTGTATATAGTAAACCATTTACTGCTCAATAATCCCTGGGAGCGGGGGACAGGCAGTGTGGCCTCCGGAGCCCCCAATTAAAAGGCTGTTTCAGAGAACTCTGTGCTGTACTTATTTAACCATTTACTGCTCAATAATCCCTGGGAGCAGGGGTCACGCAGTGTGGCCTCGAGAACCCCAATTAAAAAGCTGATTCAGAGACCTCTGTGCTGTATATGGTTAACCATTTAATTATCAATAATCCCTGGGAGCAGGGAACAGGCAGTGTGGTCCGTGAGCCACAATTAAAAAGCTGTTCAGAGACGTCTTTGCTGTATATGGTTAACGATTTACTGCTCAATAATCCCTGGGAGCATGGGTCAGGCAGTGTGGCCTCGGGAGCCGCCAATTAAAAAGGTGTTTCAGAGAACTCTGTGCTGTATATAGTTAACCATTTACTGCTCAATAATCACTGGGAGCAGGGCACAGGCAGTGTGGCTTCGGGAGCCGCCAATTAAAAAGCTGTTTCAGAGACCTCTGTGCCTGTATATAGTAAACCATTTACGGCTCAATAATCCCTGGGAGCAGGGGACAGGCAGTGTGGCTCCGGGAGCCGCCAATTAAAATGCTGTTTCAGAGACCCCTGTGCTGTATATAGTTAACCACTTACTGCTCAATAATCACTGGGAGCAGGGGACAGGCAGTGTGGCCTCGGGAGCCCCCAATTAAAAGGCTGTTTCAGAGACCTCTGTGCTGTACGTATTTAACCATTTACTGCTCAATAATCCCTGGGAGCAGGGGTCACGCAGTGTGGCCTCGAGAACCCCAATTAAAAAGCTGATTCAGAGACCTCTGTGCTGTATATGGTTAACCATTTAATTATCAATAATCCTTGGGAGCAGGGAACAGGCAGTGTGGTCCGTGAGCCACAATTAAAAAGCTGTTCAGAGACGTCTTTGCTGTATATGGTTAACGATTTACTGCTCAATAATCCCTGGGAGCAGGGGTCAGGCAGTGTGGCCTCGGGAACCCCCAATTGAAAAGCTGTTTCAGAGACCTCTGTGCTGTGTATATTTAACCATTTACTGCTCAATAATCCCTGGGAGCAGGGGACAGGCAGTGTGGTCAGGGGCCCACTAGTTAAAATGCAGTGTCAGAGACCACTGCACCTGTATATAGTTAACCATTTACTGCTCAATAATCCCCGGGAGCAGGGGACAGGCAGCGTGGCCTCAGGAGCCCCAATTAAAAAGCTGATTCAGAGACCTCTGTGCTGTATATGGTTAACCATTTAATTATCAATAATCCCTGGGAGCAGGGAACAGGCAGTGTGGTCCGTGAGCCACAATTAAAAAGCTGTTCAAAGACGTCTTTGCTGTATATGGTTAACGATTTACTGCTCAATAATCCCTGGGAGCAGGGGACAGGCAGTGTGGTCAGGGGCCCACTAGTTAAAATGCAGTGTCAGAGACCACTGCACCTGTATATAGTTAACCATTTACTGCTCAATAATCCCTGGGAGCAGGGGACAGGCAGCGTGGCCTCAGGAGCCCCCAATGAAAAAGCTGTTTGGGAGACCTTTGTGCTGTACAGGGTTAAACATTTACTGCTCAATAATCCCTGGGAGCAGGGGACAGGCAGTGTGGCCTCGGGAGCCCCCAATTAAAAAGCTGAATCAGTGACCTCTGTGCAGTATATAGTTAACCATTTACTTCTCAATAATCCCTGGGAGCAGGGGTCAGGCAGTGTGGCCTCGGGAACCCCCAATTGAAAAGCTGTTTCAGAGACCTCTGTGCTGTATATATTTAACCATTTACTGCTCAATAATCCCTGGGAGCAGGGGACAGGCAGTGTGGTCAGGGGCCCACCAGTTAAAATGCCGTGTCATAGACCACTGCACCTGTATATATAGTTAACCATTTACTGCTCAATAATCCCTGGGAGCAGGGGACAGGCATTGTGGCCTCGGGAGCCCCCAATGAAAAAGCTGTTTGGGAGACCTTTGTGCTGTACAGGGTTAAACATTTACTGCTCAATAATCCCTGGGAGCAGGGGACAGGCAGTGTGGCCTCGGGAGCCCCCAATTAAAAAGCTTAATCAGTGACCTCTGTGCAGTATATAGTTAACCATTTACTTCTCAATAATCCCTGGGAGCAGGGGACAGGCAGTGTGGCCTCGGGAGCCCCCAATTAAAAAGCTGTTTCAGATACTCTGTGCTGTATATAGTTAACCATTTACTGCTCAATAATCCCTGGGAGCAGGGGACAGGCAGTGTGGACCGGGAGCCCCCAATTAAAAAGCTGTTTCAGAGACCTCTGTTCTGTATATAGTTAACCATTTACTGCTCAATAATCCCTGGGAGCAGGGTTGAGGCAGTGAGGCCTCGGGAGCCCCCAATTAAAAGGCTGTTTCAGAGACCTCTGTGCTATACGTATTTAACCATTTACTGCTCAATAATCCCTGGGAGCAGGGGTCACGCAGTGTGGCCTCGAGAACCCCAATTAAAAAGCTGATTCAGAGACCGCTGTGCTGTATATGGTTAACCATTTAATTATCAATAATCCCTGGGAGCAGGGAACAGGCAGTGTAGTCCGTGAGCCACAATTAAAAAGCTGTTCAAAGACGTCTTTGCTGTATATGGTTAACGATTTACTGCTCAATAATCCCTGGGAGCAGGGGTCAGGCAGTGTGGCCTCGGGAATCCCCTATTGAAAAGCTGTTTCAGAGACCTCTGTGCTGTATATATTTAACCATTTACTGCTCAATAATCCCTGGGAGCAGGGGACAGGCAGTGTGGTCAGGGGCCCACCAGTTAAAATGCAGTGTCAGAGACCACTGCACCTGTATATAGTTAACCATTTACTGCTCAATAATCCCTGGGAGCAGGGGACAGGCAGCGTGGCCTCAGGAGCCCCCAATGAAAAAGCTGTTTGGGAGACCTTTGTGCTGTACAGGGTTAAACATTTACTACTCAATAATCCCTGGGAGCAGGGGACAGGCAGTGTGGCCTCGGGAGCCCCCAATTAAAAAGCTGAATCAGTGACCTCTGTGCTGTATATAGTTAACCATTTACTGCTCAATAATCCCTGGGAGCAGGGGACAGGCAGTGTGGTCCGGGAGACCCCAATTAAAATGCTGTTTCAGAGACCTCTGTGCTGTATATAGTTAACCATTTACTGCTCAATAATCCCTGGGAGCAGGGTAGAGGCAGTGTGGCCTCGGGAGCCCCCAGTTAAAAAGCTGTTTCAGTGACCTGTGTGCTGTATATAGTTAACCATTTACTGCTCAATAATCCCTGGGAGCAGGGTAGAGGCAGTGTGGCCTCGGGAGCCCCCAATTAAAAGACTGTTTCAGAGACTTCTGTGCTGTACGTATTTAACCATTTACTGCTCAATAATCCCTGGGAGCAGGGGTCACGCAGTGTGGCCTCGGGAGCCCAAATTAAAAAGCTGCTTCAGAGACCTCTGTGCTGTATATAGTTAACCATTTACTGCTCAATAATCCCTGGGAGCAGGGGACAGGCAGTGTGGCCTCGGGAGCCCCCAATTAAAAAGCTGTTTCAGAGACCTCTTTACTGTACGTATTTAACCATTTACTGCTCAATAATCCCTGGGAGCAGGGGACAGGTAGTGTGGCCTCGGGAGCCCCCAGTTAAAAAGGTGTTTCAGATACTCTGTGCTGTATACAGTTAACCGTTTACTGCTCAATAATCCCTGGGAGCAGGGGACAGGCAGTGTGGCCTCGGGAGCCCCCAGTTAAAAAGGTGTTTCAGATACTCTGTGCTGTATAAAGTTAACCATTTACTGCTCAATAATCCCTCTGAGCAGGGGACAGGCAGTGTGGACCGGGAGCTCCCAATTAAAAAGCTGTTTCAGGGACCTCTGTGCTGTATATAGTTAATCATTTACTGCTGAATAATCCCTGGGAGCAGGGGACAGACAGTGTGGCTTCGGGAGTCCCCAATTAAAAAGCTGTTTCATAGACCTTTGTGCTGTATATAGTTAACCAATTACTGCTCAATAATCCCTGGAAGCAGGGGGAAGGCAGTTTGGATTCGGGAGCCCCCAATTAAAAAGCTGTTTCAGAGACCTCTGTGCTGTATATAATTAACCATTTACTTCTCAATAATCCCTGGGAGCAGGGGACAGGCAGTGTGGTCCGGGAGCCCTCAATTAAAAAGCTGTTTCAGAGTCCTCTGTGCTTTATATAGTTGACCATTTACTTCTCAATAAACCCTGGGAGAAGGGACAGGCAGGTTGGCCTCGGGAGCCCCCAATTAAAAAGCTGTTTCAGACATCTCTGTGCCTGTATAGAGTTAACCATTTACTGCTCAGCAATCCCTGGGAACAGGGGTCAGGCAGTGTGGCCTCGGGAGCCCCCAATTAAAAAGCTGTTTCAGAGACCTCTGTACCTGTATAGAGTTAACCATTTACTGCTCAATTATCCCTTGGAGCAGGGAACAGGCAGTGTGGCCTCGGAGCCCCAATTAAAAGGCTGTTTCAGAGACTTCTGTGCTGTATATAGTTAACTATTTACTGCTCAATAATCCCTGGGAGCAGGGGACAGGCAGTGCGGCCTCGGGAGCCGACAATTAAAAAACTGTTTCAGAGACCTCTGTGCCTGTATATAGTTAACCATTTACTGCTCAATAATCCCTGAGAGCAAGGGTCAGGCAGTGTGGCCTCGGGAGCCCCCAATTAAAAAGCTGTTTCAGTGACCTCTGCGCCTGTATATAGTTAACCATTTACTGCTCAATAATCTCTGGGAGCAAGGGACAGGCAGTGTGGTCCGGGAGCACCAATTTAAAAAGCTGTTTCAGTGACCTCTGCGCCTGTATATAGTTAACCATTTACTGCTCAATAATCCTTCGGAGCAGGGTACAGGCAGTGTGGCCTCAGGCGCCCCCAATTAAAAAACTGTTTCAGAGAACTCTGTGCTGTATACAGTTAACCATTTACTGATCAATAATCCCTGGGAGCAGGGGACAGGCGGTGTAGCCTTGGGAGCCCCCAATTAAAAAGCTGCTTCAGAGGCCTCTGTCCTGTATACAGTTAACCATTTACTGCTCAATAATCCCTGGGAGCAGGGGACAGGCAGTGTGGCTCCGGGAGCCCCAATTAAAAAGCTGTTTCAGATACTCTGTGCTGTATATAGTTAACCATTTACTGCTCAATAATCCCTGGTTGCAGGGGACAGGCAGTGTGGTCTCGAGAGCCCCCAATTAAAAAGCTGTTTCAGAGACCTTTGTGCTGTACATAGTTAACCATTTACTGCTCAATAATCCCTGGGAGCAGGGGACAGGCAGTGTGGCCTCGGGAGCCCCCAGTTAAAAAGGTGTTTTAGAGACCTCTGTGCTGTATATAGTTAACCATTTACTGCTCAATAATCCCTGGGAGCAGGGGACAGGCAGTGTGGCCTCGGGAGCCCCCAATTAAAAAGCTGTTTCAGAGGCCTCTGTGCTGTATATAGTTAACCATTTACTGCTCAATAATCCCTGGGAGAAGGGGTCAGGCAGTGTGGCCTCGGGAGCCCCCAGTTAAAAAGCTGTTTCAGTGACCTCTGTGCTGTACGTAGTTAACCATCTCCTGCTCAATAATCCCTGGGAGCAGGGGACATGCAGTGTGGCCTCGGGAGCCCCCAATTAAAAAGCTGTTTCAGTGACCTCTGTGCTGTACGTAGTTAACCATCTCCTGCTCAATAATCTCTGGGAGCAGGGTCAGGCAGTGTGGCCTAGGGAGCCACCAATTAAAAAGCTGAATCAGTGACCTCTGTGCTGTATATACTTAACCATTTATTGCTCAACAATCCCTGGGAGCAGGGGACAGGCAGTGTGGCCTTGGGAGCCCCCAATTAAAAAGCTGTTTCAGAGGCCTCTGTGCATTATATCGTTAACCATTTACTGCTCAATAATCCCTGGGAGCAGGGGACAGGCAGTTTGGCCTTGTGAGTCACCAATTAAAAAGCTGTTTCAGAGACCTTTGTGCCTGTGTATAGTTAACCATTTACTGCTCAAAATCCCTGGGAGCAGGGGACAGGCAGTTTGGCCTCGGGGGCCCCCAATTAAAAAGATGTTTCAGATACTCTATGCTGTATATAGTTAACCATTTACTGCTCAATAATCCCTGCGAGCAGGGGACAGGCAGTGTGGCCTCGGGAGTCCCCAGTTAAAAAGGTGTTTCAGATACTCTGTGCTGTATATAGTCAACCATTTACTGCTCAAAATCCCTGGGAGCAACGGACAGGCAGTGTGGCCTCGGGAGCCCCCAGTTAAAAAGGTGTTTCAGATACTCTGTGCTGTATATAGTTAACCATTTACTGCTCAATAATCCCTGGGAGCAGGGGACAGGCAGTGTGGCCTCGGGAGCCCCCAATTAAAAAGCTGTTTCAGAGACCTCTGTGCTGTATATAGTTAATCATTTACTGCTCAATAATCCCTGGGAGCAGGGGACAGGCAGTGTGGTCCGGGAGCTCCCAATTAAAAAGCTGTTTCAGAGACCTCTGTGCTGTATATAGTTAACCAATTACTGCTCAATAATCCCTGGGAGCAGGGGTAGGCTGTTTGGCCTTGGGAGTCCCCAATTAAAAAGCTGTTTCAGAGACCTTTGTGCCTGTATATAGTTAACCAATTACTGCTCAATAATCCCTGGAAGCAGGGGGAAGGGAGTTTGGCCTCGGGAGCCCCCAATTAAAAAGCTGTTTCAGAGACCTCTATGCTGTATAAAGTGAACGGTGTACTTCCCAATAATCCCTGGGAGCAGGGGACAGGCAGTGTGGCCTCGGGAGCTCCCAATTAAAAAGCTGTTTCAGAGACCTCTGTGCCTGTATATAGTTAACCATTTACTTCTCAATAACCCCTGGCAGCGGGGGACAGCCTGTGAGGCCTTGGGAGCCCCCAATTAAAAAGCTGTTTCAGAGACCTCTGTGCTGTATATAATTAACCATTTACTTCTCAATAATCCCTGGGAGCAGGGGACAGGCAGTGTGGTCCGGGAGCCCCCAATTAAAAAGCTGTTTCAGTGATCTCTGCGCCTGTATACAGTTAACCATTTACTGCTCAATAATCCCTGGGAGAAGGGACAGGCAGGTTGGCCTCGGGAGCCCCCAATTAAAAAGCTGTTTCAGACATCTCTGTGCCTGTATAGAGTTAACCATTTACTGCTCAATAATCCCTTGGAGCAGGGGACAGGCAGTGTGGCCTCGGGAGCCCCAATTAAAAGGCCGTTTCAGAGACTTCTGTGCTGTACATAGTTAACCATTTACTGCTCAATAATCCCTGGGGACAGGGGACAGGCAGTGTGGCCTCGGGAGCCCCCAATTAAAAAGCTGTTTCAGAGACCTCTGTGCTGTATATAGTTAACCATTTACTGCTCAATAATCCCTGAGAGCAAGGGTCAGGCAGTGTGGCCTCGGGAGCTCCCAATTAATAAGCTGTTTCAGTGACCTCTGCGCCTGTATATAGTTAACCATTTACTGCTCAATAATGCCTGGGAGCAAGGGACAGGCAGTGTGGTCCGGGAGCACCCATTTAAAAAAACTGTTTCAGAGGCCTCTGTGCTGTATATAGTTAACCAAATACTGCTCACTAATCCCTGGGAGCAGGGGACAGGCAGTTTGGCCTCGGGAGCCCCGAATTAAAAAGCTGTTTCAGAGACCTCTATGCTGTATATGGTGAACCGTGTACTTCCCAATAATCCCTGGGAGCAGGGGACAGGCAGTGTGGCCTCGGGAACCCCCAATTGAAAAGCTGTTTCAGAGACCTCTGTGTTGTATATATTTAACCATTTACTGCTCAATAATTCCTGGGAGCAGGGGACAGGCAGTGTGGTCAGGGGCCCACCAGTTAAAATGAAGTGTCAGAGACCACTGCACCTGTATATAGTTAACCATTTACTGCTCAATAATCCCTGGGAGCAGGGGACAGGCAGTGTGGCCTCGGGAGCCCCCAATGAAAAAGCTGTTTGGGAGACCTTTGTGCTGTACAGGGTTAAACATTTACTGCTCAATAATCCCTGGGAGCAGGGGACAGGCAGTGTGGCCTCGGGAGCCCCCAATTAAAAAGCTGAATCAGTGACCTCTGTGCAGTATATAGTTAACCATTTACTTCTCAATAATCCCTGGGAGCAGGGTTCAGGCAGTGTGGCCTCGGGAACCCACAATTAAAAAGCTGTTTCAGAGACCTCTGTGCTGTATATATTTAACCATTTACTGCTCAATAATCCCTGGGAGCAGGGGACAGGCAGTGTGGTCAGGGGCCCACCAGTTAAAATGCCGTGTCAGAGACCACTGCACCTGTATATAGTTAACCATTTACTGCTCAATAATCCCTGGGAGCAGGGGACAGGCAGTGTGGCCTCGGGAGCCCCCAATGAAAAAGCTGTTTGGGAGACCTTTGTGCTGTACAGGGTTAAACATTTACTGCTCAATAATCCCTGGGAGCAGGGGACAGGCAGTGTGGCCTCGGGAGCCCCCAATTAAAAAGCTGAATCAGTGACCTCTGTGCAGTATATAGTTAACCATTTACTTCTCAATAATCCCTGGGAGCAGGGGACAGGCAGTGTGGTCCGGGAGCCCCCAATTAAAAAGCTGTTTCAGATACTCAGTGCTGTATATAGTTAACCATTTACTGCTAAATAATCCCTGGGAGCAGGGGACAGGCAGTGTGGTCCGGGAGCCCCCAATTAAAAAGCTGTTTCGGAGACCTCTGTGCTGTATATAGTTAACCATTTACTGCTCAATAATCCCTGGGAGCAGGGGACAGGCAGTGTGGCCTCACGAGCCCCCAATCAAATGGCTGTTTCAGAGACCTCTGTGCTGTACGTATTTAACCATTTACTGCTCAATAATCCCTGGGAGCAGGGGTCAGGCAGTGTGGCCTCGGGAGCCCCCAGTTAAAAAGGTGTTTCAGATACTCTGTGCTGTATATAGTTAACCATTTACTGCTCAATAATCCCTGTGAGTAGGGGATAGGCAGTGTGGACTCGGGAGCCCCCATTAAAAAGCTGTTTCAGAGACCTCTGTGCAGTATATAATTAACCATTTACTTCTCAATAATCCCTGGGAGCAGGGAGCAGGCAGTGTGGCCTCGGAAGCCCCCAATTAAAAAGCTGTTTCAGAGACCTCTGTGCTGTATATAGTTAACCATTTACTTCTCAATAGTCCCTTGGAGCAGGGGACAGGCAGTGTGGTCCGTGAGCCCCCAATTAAAAAGGTGTTTCAGAGACGTCTTTGCTGTATATGGTTAACCATTTACTGCTCAGTAATCCCTGGGAGCAGGGGGCAGGCAGGGTGGCCTCGGGAGCCCCCAATTAAAAAAGCTGTTTCAGAGACCTGTGTGCTGTATATAGCTAACCATTTACTGCTCAATAATCCCTGGGAGCAGGGGTCAGGCAGTGTGGTCCGGGAGACCCCAATTAAAATGCTGTGTCAGAGATCTCTGTGCTGTATATAGTTAACCACTTACTGCTCAATAATCCCTGGGAGCAGGGAACAGGCAGTGTGGCCTCGGGAGCCCCCAATCAAAAAGCTGTTTCAGAGACCTCTGTGCTGTATATAGTTAACCATTTACTGCTCAATAATCCCTGGGAGCAGGGGACAGGCAGTGTGGTCTCGGGAGCCCCCAATTAAAAAGCTGTTTCAGAGACGTCTTTGCTGTATATGGTTAACCATTTACTGCTCAATAATCCCTGGGAGCAGGGGTCAGGCAGTGTGGCCTCGGGAGCCCCCAGTTAAAAAGGTGTTTCAGATACTCTGTGCCTGTATGTAGTTAACCATTTACTGCTCAATAAACCCTGGGAGCAGGGGACAGGCAGTGTGGTCCGGGAGCCCACAATTAAAAAGCTGTTTCAGAGACCTCTGTGCAGTATATAATTAACCATTTACTTCTCAATAATCCCTGGGAGCAGGGAGCAGGCAGTGTGGCCTCGGAAGCCCCCAATTAAAAAGCTGTTTCAGAGACCTCTGTGCTGTATATAGTTAACCATTTACTTCTCAATAGTCCCTTGGAGCAGGGGACAGGCAGTGTGGTCCGTGAGCCCCCAATTAAAAAGCTGTTTCAGAGACGTCTTTGCTGTATATAGTTAACCATTTACTGCTCAGTAATCCCTGGGAGCAGGGGGCAGGCAGGGTGGCCTCGGGAGCCCCCAATTAAAAAGCTGTTTCAGAGACCTGTGTGCTGTATATAGCTAACCATTTACTGCTCAATAATCCCTGGGAGCAGGGGTCAGGCAGTGTGGTCCGGGAGACCCCAATTAAAATGCTGTGTCAGAGACCTCTGTGCTGTATATAGTTAACCATTTACTGCTCAATAATCCCTGAGAGCAGGGAACAGGCAGTGTGGCCTCGGGAGCCCCCAATTAAAAAGCTGTTTCAGAGAACTCTGTGCTGTATATAGCTAACCATTTACTGCTCAATAATCCCTGGGAGCAGGGGTCAGGCAGTGTGGTCCGGGAGACCCCAATTAAAATGCTGTGTCAGAGACCTCTTTGCTGTATATAGTTAACCATTCACTGCTCAATAATCCCTGGGAGCAGGGGACAGGCTGTGTGGCCGCTGGAGCCGCCAATTAAAAAGCTGTTTCAGAGACCTCTGTGCTGTACGTATTTAACCATTTACTGCTCAATAATCCCTGGGAGCAGGGGACAGTCAGTGTGGCCTCGAGAACCCCAATTAAAAAGCTGATTCAGAGACCTCTGTGCTGTATATGGTTAACCATTTAATTATCAATAATCCCTGGGAGCAGGGAACAGGCAGTGTGGCCTCAGGAGCCCCCAATTAAAAAGCTGTTTCAGAGACCTCTGTGCTGTATATAGTTAACCATTTACTGCTCAATAATCCCTGGGAGCAGGGGGCAGGCAGTGTGGCCTCGGGAGCCCCCCAATTAAAAAGCTGTTTCAGAGACCTCTGTGCTGTATATAGTTAACCATTTACTGCTCAATAATCCCTGGGAGCAGGGGACAGGCAGTGTGGCCTCGGGAGCCCCCAATTAAAAAGGTGTTCCAGATACTCTGTGCTGTATACAGTTAACCATTTACTGCTCAATAATCCCTGGGAGCAGGGGACAGGCAGTGTGGCCTCGGGAGCCCCCAGTTAAAAAGGTGTTTCAGATACTCTGTGCTGTATAAAGTTAACCATTTCCTGCTCAATAATTCCTCTGAGCAGGGGACAGGCAGTGTGGACCGGGAGCTCCCAATTAAAAAGCTGTTTCAGGGACCTCTGTGCTGTATATAGTTAATCATTTACTGCTCAATAATCCCTGGGAGCAGGGGACAGACAGTGTGGTTTCGGGAGTCCCCAATTAAAAAGCTGTTTCAGAGACCTTTGTGCTGTATATAGTTCACAAATTACTGCTCAATAATCCCTGGAAGCAGGGGGAAGGCAGTTTGGATTCGGGAGCCCCCAATTAAAAAGCTGTTTCAGAGACCTCTATGCTGTATATAGTTAACCGTGTACTTCCCAATAATCCCTGGGAGCAGGGGACAGGCAGTGTGGCCTTGCGAGCCCCCAATTAAAAAGCTGTTTCAGAGATCTCTGTGCTGTATATAATTAACCATTTACTTCTCAATAATCCCTGGGAGCAGGGGACAGGCAGTGTGGTCCGGGAGCCCTCAATTAAAAAGCTGTTTCAGAGTCCTCTGTGCTTTATATAGTTGACCATTTACTTCTCAATAAACCGTGGGAGAAGGGACAGGCAGGTTGGCCTCGGGAGCCACCAATTAAAAAGCTGTTTCAGACATCTCTGTGCCTGTATAGAGTTAACCATTTACTGCTCAGCAATCCCAGGGAACAGGGGTCAGGCAGTGTGGCCTCGGGAGCCCCCAATTAAAAAGCTGTTTCAGAGACCTCTGTGCCTGTATAGAGTTAACCATTTACTGCTCAATAATCCCTGGGAGCAGGGGACAGGCAGTGTGGTCCGGGAGCCCACAATTAAAAAGCTGTTTCAGAGTCCTCTGTGCTTTATATAGTTGACCATTTACTTCTCAATAAACCGTGGGAGAAGGGACAGGCAGGTTGGCCTCGGGAGCCACCAATTAAAAAGCTGTTTCAGACATCTCTGTGCCTGTATAGAGTTAACCATTTACTGCTCAGCAATCCCAGGGAACAGGGGTCAGGCAGTGTGGCCTCGGGAGCCCCCAATTAAAAAGCTGTTTCAGAGACCTCTGTGCCTGTATAGAGTTAACCATTTACTGCTCAATAATCCCTTGGAGCAGGGGACAGGCAGTGTGGCCTCGGGAGCCCCAATTAAAAGGCCGTTTCAGAGACTTCTGCGCTGTACATAGTTAACCATTTACTGCTCAATAATCCCTGGGAGCAGGGGACAGGCAGTGTGGCCTCGGGAGCCCCCAATTAAAAGGTTGTTTCAGAGACCTCTGTGCTGTATATAGTTAACCATTTACTGCTCAATAATCCCTGGGAGAAGGGGACAGGCAGTGTGGTCCGGGAGCACCCAATTAATAAGCTGTTTCAGTGACCTCTGCGCCTGTATATAGTTAACCATTTACTGCTCAATAATCCCTGGGAGCAAGGGACAGGCAGTGTGGTCCGGGAGCACCCATTTAAAAAAACTGTTTCAGAGGCCTCTGTGCTGTATATAGTTAACCAATTACTGCTCACTAATCCCTGGGAGCAGGGGACAGGCAGTTTGGCCTCGGGAGCCCCGAATTAAAAAGCTGTTTCAGAGACCTCTATGCTGTATATGGTGAACCGTGTACTTCCCAATAATCCCTGGGAGCAGGGGACAGGCAGTGTGGCCTCGGGAACCCCCAATTGAAAAGCTGTTTCAGAGACCTCTGTGCTGTATATATTTAACCATTTACTGCTCAATAATCCCTGGGAGCAGGGGACAGGCAGTGTGGCCTCGGGAGCCCCCAATGAAAAAGCTGTTTGGGAGACCTCTGTGCTGTACAGGGTTAAACATTTACTGCTCAATAATCCCTGGGAGCAGGGGACAGGCAGTGTGGCCTCGGGAGCCCCCAATTAAAAAGCTGAATCAGTGACCTCTATGCAGTATATAGTTAACCATTTACTTCTCAATAATCCCTGGGAGCAGGGTACAGGCAGTGTGGCCTCGGGAGCCCCCAATTAAAAAGCTGTTTCAGATACTCTGTGCCTTTATATAGTTAACCATTTACTGCTCAATAATCCCTGGGAGCAGGGGACAGGCAGTGTGGCCTCTCAGCACCCAATGAAAAAGTTGTTTGGGAGACGTCTGTGCTGTATACAGTTAACCATTTACTTCCCAATAATCCCTGGCAGCAGGGAAAAGGCAGTGTGGCCTCAGGAGCCCCCAATTAAATGGCTGTTTCAGAGACCTCTGTGCTGTACGTATTTAACCATTGACTGCTCAATAATCCCTGGGAGCAGGGGTCAGGCAGTGTGGTTCGGGAGTCCCCAATTAAAATGCTGTTTCAGAGACCTCTGTGCTGTATATAGTTAACCATTTACTGCTCAATAATCCCTGGGAGCAGGGGTCAGGCAGTGTGGCCTCGGGAGCCCCCAGTTAAAAAGGTGTTTCAGATACTCTGTGCTGTATATAGTTAACCATTTACTGCTCAATAATCCCTGTGAGTAGGGGATAGGCAGTGTGGACTCAGGAGCCCCCAATTAAAAAGCTGTTTCAGAGACCTCTATGCCTGTATATAGTTAACCATTTACTGCTCAATAAACCCTGGGAGCAGGGGACAGGCAGTGTGGTCCGGGAGCCTACAATTAAAAAGCTGTTTCAGAGACCTCTGTGCTGTATATAATTAACCATTTACTTCTCAATAGTCCCTTGGAGCAGGGGACAGGCAGTGTGGTCCGTGAGCCCCCAATTAAAAAGCTGTTTCAGAGACGTCTTTGCTGTATATGGTTAACCATTTACTGCTCAGTAATCCCTGGGAGCAGGGGGCAGGCAGGGTGGCCTCGGGAGCCCCCAATTAAAAAGCTGTTTCAGAGACCTGTGTGCTGCATATAGCTAACCATTTACTGCTCAATAATCCCTGGGAGCAGGGGTCAGGCAGTGTGGTCCGGGAGACCCCAATTAAAATGCTGTGTCAGAGACCTCTGTGCTGTATATAGTTAACCATTTACTGCTCAATAATCCCTGAGAGCAGGGAATAGGCAGTGTGGCCTCGGGAGCCCGCAATTAAAAAGCTGTTTCAGAGACCTCTGTGCTGTATATAGTTAACCATTTGCTTCTCAATAATCCCTGGGAGCAGGGGACACGCAGTGTGGTCCGTGAGCCCCAAATTAAAAAGCTGTTTCAGAGACGTCTTTGCTGTATATGGTTAACCATTTACTGCTCAATAATCCCTGGGAGCAGGGGTCAGGCAGTGTGGCCTCGGGAGCCCCCAATTAAAAAGCTGTTTCAGAGACCTCTGTGCCTGTATATAGTTAACCATTTACTGCTCAATAAACCCTGGGAGCAGGGGACAGGCAGTGTGGTCCGGGAGCCCACAATTAAAAAGCTGTTTCAGAGACCTCTGTGCAGTATATAATTAACCATTTACTTCTCAATAATCCCTGGGAGCTGGGAGCAGGCAGTGTGGCCTCGGGAGCCCCCAATTAAAAAGCTGTTTCAGACATCTCTGTGCCTGTATAGAGTTAACCATTTACTGCTCAGCAATCCCAGGGAACAGGGGTCAGGCAGTGTGGCCTCGGGAGCCCCCAATTAAAAAGCTGTTTCAGAGACCTCTGTGCCTGTATAGAGTTAACCATTTACTGCTCAATAATCCCTTGGAGCAGGGGACAGGCAGTGTGGTCCGGGAGCCCACAATTAAAAAGCTGTTTCAGAGACCTCTGTGCAGTATATAATTAACCATTTACTTCTCAATAATCCCTGGGAGCAGGGAGCAGGCAGTGTGGCCTCGGAAGCCCCCAATTAAAAAGCTGTTTCAGAGACTTCTGTGCTGTATATAGTTAACCATTTACTTCTCAATAGTCCCTTGGAGCAGGGGACAGGCAGTGTGGTCCGTGAGCCCCCAATTAAAAAGCTGTTTCAGAGACGTCTTTGCTGTATATGGTTAACCATTTACTGCTCAATAATCCCTGGGAGCAGGGGGCAGGCAGGGTGGCCTCGGGAGCCCCCAATTAAAAAGCTGTTTCAGAGACCTGTGTGCTGTATATAGCTAACCATTTACTGCTCAATAATCCCTGGGAGCAGGGTACAGGCAGTGTGGCCTCGGGAGCCCCCAATTAAAATGCTGTGTCAGAGACCTCTGTGCTGTATATAGTTAAACATTTACTGCTCAATAATCCCTGGGAGCAGGGAACAGGCAGTGTGGCCTCGGGAGCCCCCAATTAAAAAGCTGTTTCAGAGACCTCTGTGCTGTATATAGTTAAACATTTACTGCTCAATAAACCCTGGGAGCAGGGTACAGGCAGTGTGGCCTCGGGAGGCCCCAATTAAAATGCTGTGTCAGAGACCTCTGTGCTGTATATAGTTAAACATTTACTGCTCAATAAACCCTGGGAGCAGGGTACAGGCAGTGTGGCCTCGGGAGCCCCCAATTAAAAAGCTGTTTCAGAGACCTCTGTGCTGTATATAGTTAAACATTTACTGCTCAATAATCCCTGGGAGCAGGGGACAGGCAGTGTGGTCCGTGAGCCCCAAATTAAAAAGCTGTTTCAGATACTCTGTGCTGTATATAGTTAACCATTTACTGCTCAATAATCCCTGGGAGCAGGGGGCAGGCAGGGTGGCCTCGGGAGGGCCCAATTAAAAAGCTGTTTCAGAGACCTCTGTGCTGTATATATTTAACCATTTACTGCTCAATAATCCCTGGGAGCAGGGGTCAGGCAGTGTGGTCCGGGAGACCCCAATTAAAATGCTGTGTCAGAGACCTCTTTGCTGTATATAGTTAACCATTTACTGCTCAATAATCCCTGGGAGCAGGGGACAGGCTGTGTGGCCTCGGGAGCCGCCAATTAAAAAGCTGTTTCAGAGATCTCTGTGCCTGTATATAGTTAACCATTTACTGCTCAATAATCCCTGGGAGCAGGGGACAGGCAGTGTGGCCTCTCAGCACCCAATGAAAAAGTTGTTTGGGAGACGTCTGTGCTGTATACAGTTAACCATTTACTTCCCAATAATCCCTGGCAGCAGGGAAAAGGCAGTGTGGCCTCAGGAGCCCCCAATTAAATGGCTGTTTCAGAGACCTCTGTGCTGTACGTATTTAACCATTGACTGCTCAATAATCCCTGGGAGCAGGGGTCAGGCAGTGTGGCCTCGGGAGCCCCCAGTTAAAAAGGTGTTTCAGATACTCTGTGCTGTATATAGTTAACCATTTACTGCTCAATAATCCCTGTGAGTAGGGGATAGGCAGTGTGGACTCAGGAGCCCCCAATTAAAAAGCTGTTTCAGAGACCTCTATGCCTGTATATAGTTAACCATTTACTGCTCAATAAACCCTGGGAGCAGGGGACAGGCAGTGTGGTCCGGGAGCCCACAATTAAAAAGCTGTTTCAGAGACCTCTGTGCTGTATATAATTAACCATTTACTTCTCAATAGTCCCTTGGAGCAGGGGACAGGCAGTGTGGTCCGTGAGCCCCCAATTAAAAAGCTGTTTCAGAGACGTCTTTGCTGTATATGGTTAACCATTTACTGCTCAGTAATCCCTGGGAGCAGGGGGCAGGCAGGGTGGCCTCGGGAGCCCCCAATTAAAAAGCTGTTTCAGAGACCTGTGTGCTGCATATAGCTAACCATTTACTGCTCAATAATCCCTGGGAGCAGGGGTCAGGCAGTGTGGTCCGGGAGACCCCAATTAAAATGCTGTGTCAGAGACCTCTGTGCTGTATATAGTTAACCATTTACTGCTCAATAATCCCTGAGAGCAGGGAATAGGCAGTGTGGCCTCGGGAGCCCGCAATTAAAAAGCTGTTTCAGAGACCTCTGTGCTGTATATAGTTAACCATTTGCTTCTCAATAATCCCTGGGAGCAGGGGACACGCAGTGTGGTCCGTGAGCCCCAAATTAAAAAGCTGTTTCAGAGACGTCTTTGCTGTATATGGTTAACCATTTACTGCTCAATAATCCCTGGGAGCAGGGGTCAGGCAGTGTGGCCTCGGGAGCCCCCAATTAAAAAGCTGTTTCAGAGACCTCTGTGCCTGTATATAGTTAACCATTTACTGCTCAATAAACCCTGGGAGCAGGGGACAGGCAGTGTGGTCCGGGAGCCCACAATTAAAAAGCTGTTTCAGAGACCTCTGTGCAGTATATAATTAACCATTTACTTCTCAATAATCCCTGGGAGCTGGGAGCAGGCAGTGTGGCCTCGGGAGCCCCCAATTAAAAAGCTGTTTCAGACATCTCTGTGCCTGTATAGAGTTAACCATTTACTGCTCAGCAATCCCAGGGAACAGGGGTCAGGCAGTGTGGCCTCGGGAGCCCCCAATTAAAAAGCTGTTTCAGAGACCTCTGTGCCTGTATAGAGTTAACCATTTACTGCTCAATAATCCCTTGGAGCAGGGGACAGGCAGTGTGGTCCGGGAGCCCACAATTAAAAAGCTGTTTCAGAGACCTCTGTGCAGTATATAATTAACCATTTACTTCTCAATAATCCCTGGGAGCAGGGAGCAGGCAGTGTGGCCTCGGAAGCCCCCAATTAAAAAGCTGTTTCAGAGACTTCTGTGCTGTATATAGTTAACCATTTACTTCTCAATAGTCCCTTGGAGCAGGGGACAGGCAGTGTGGTCCGTGAGCCCCCAATTAAAAAGCTGTTTCAGAGACGTCTTTGCTGTATATGGTTAACCATTTACTGCTCAATAATCCCTGGGAGCAGGGGGCAGGCAGGGTGGCCTCGGGAGCCCCCAATTAAAAAGCTGTTTCAGAGACCTGTGTGCTGTATATAGCTAACCATTTACTGCTCAATAATCCCTGGGAGCAGGGTACAGGCAGTGTGGCCTCGGGAGCCCCCAATTAAAATGCTGTGTCAGAGACCTCTGTGCTGTATATAGTTAAACATTTACTGCTCAATAATCCCTGGGAGCAGGGAACAGGCAGTGTGGCCTCGGGAGCCCCCAATTAAAAAGCTGTTTCAGAGACCTCTGTGCTGTATATAGTTAAACATTTACTGCTCAATAAACCCTGGGAGCAGGGTACAGGCAGTGTGGCCTCGGGAGCCCCCAATTAAAATGCTGTGTCAGAGACCTCTGTGCTGTATATAGTTAAACATTTACTGCTCAATAAACCCTGGGAGCAGGGTACAGGCAGTGTGGCCTCGGGAGCCCCCAATTAAAAAGCTGTTTCAGAGACCTCTGTGCTGTATATAGTTAAACATTTACTGCTCAATAATCCCTGGGAGCAGGGGACAGGCAGTGTGGTCCGTGAGCCCCAAATTAAAAAGCTGTTTCAGATACTCTGTGCTGTATATAGTTAACCATTTACTGCTCAATAATCCCTGGGAGCAGGGGGCAGGCAGGGTGGCCTCGGGAGGGCCCAATTAAAAAGCTGTTTCAGAGACCTCTGTGCTGTATATATTTAACCATTTACTGCTCAATAATCCCTGGGAGCAGGGGTCAGGCAGTGTGGTCCGGGAGACCCCAATTAAAATGCTGTGTCAGAGACCTCTTTGCTGTATATAGTTAACCATTTACTGCTCAATAATCCCTGGGAGCAGGGGACAGGCTGTGTGGCCTCGGGAGCCGCCAATTAAAAAGCTGTTTCAGAGACCTCTGTGCCTGTATATAGTTAACTATTTACTGCTCAATAATCCCTGGGAGCAGGGGACAGGCAGTGTGGTCCGTGAGCCCCCAATTAAAAAGCTGTTTCAGAGACCTCTGTGCTGTACGTATTTAACCATTTACTGCTCAATAATCCCTGGGAGCAGTGGTCACGCAGTGTGGCCTCGAGAACCCCAATTAAAAAGCTGATTCAGAGACCTCTGTGCTGTATATGGTTAACCATTTAATTATCAATAATCCCTGGGAGCAGGGAACAGGCAGTGTGGCCTCAGGAGCCCCCAATTAAAAAGCTGTTTCAGAGACCTCTGTGCTGTATATAGTTAACCATTTACTGCTCAATAATCCCTGGGAGCAGGGGGCAGGCAGTGTGGCCTCGGGAGCCCCCAATTAAAAAGCTGTTTCAGAGACCTCTGTGCTGTATATAGTTAACCATTTACTGCTCAATAATCCCTGGGAGCAGGGAACAGGCAGTGTGGCCTCAGGAGCCCCCAATTAAAAAGCTGTTTCAGAGACCTCTGTGCTGTACGTATTTAACCATTTACTGCTCAATAATCCCTGGGAGCAGTGGTCACGCAGTGTGGCCTCGGGAACCCCCAATTGAAAAGCTGTTTCAGAGACCTCTGTGCTGTATATATTTAACCATTTACTGCTCAATAATCCCTGGGAGCAGGGGACAGGCAGTGTGGTCAAGGGCCCACCAGTTAAAATGCCGTGTCAGAGACCACTGCACCAGTATATAGTTAACCATTTACTGCTCAATAATCCCTGGGAGCAGGGGACAGGCAGTGTGGCCTCGGGAGCCCCCAATGAAAAAGCTGTTTGGGAGACCTTTGTGCTGTACAGGGTTAAACATTTACTGCTCAATAATCCCTGGGAGCAGGGGACAGGCAGTGTGGCCTCGGGAGCCCCCAATTAAAAAGCTGTTTCAGATACTCTGTGCTGTATATAGTTAACCATTTACTGCTCAATAATCCCTTGGAGCAGGGGACAGGCAGTGTGGCCTCTCAGCACCCAATGAAAAAGTTGTTTGGGAGACGTCTGTGCTGTATACAGTTAACCATTTACTTCCCAATAATCCCTGGCAGCAGGGAAAAGGCAGTGTGGCCTCAGGAGCCCCCAATTAAATGGCTGTTTCAGAGACCTCTGTGCTGTACGTATTTAACCATTGACTGCTCAATAATCCCTGGGAGCAGGGGTCAGGCAGTGTGGCCTCGGGAGCCCCCAGTTAAAAAGGTGTTTCAGATACTCTGTGCTGTATATAGTTAACCATTTACTGCTCAATAATCCCTGTGAGTAGGGGATAGGCAGTGTGGACTCGGGAGCCCCCAATTAAAAAGCTGTTTCAGAGACCTCTATGCCTGTATATAGTTAACCATTTACTGCTCAATAAACCCTGGGAGCAGGGGACAGGCAGTGTGGTCCGGGAGCCCACAATTAAAAAGCTGTTTCAGAGACCTCTGTGCAGTATATAATTAACCATTTACTTCTCAATAATCCCTGGGAGCAGGGAGCAGGCAGTGTGGCCTCGGAAGCCCCCAATTAAAAAGCTGTTTCAGAGACCTCTGTGCTGTATATAGTTAACCATTTACTTCTCAATAGTCCCTTGGAGCAGGGGACAGGCAGTGTGGTCCGTGAGCCCCCAATTAAAAAGCTGTTTCAGAGACGTCTTTGCTGTATATGGTTAACCATTTACTGCTCAGTAATCCCTGGGAGCAGGGGGCAGGCAGGGTGGCCTCGGGAGCCCCCAATTAAAAAGCTGTTTCAGAGACCTGTGTGCTGCATATAGCTAACCATTTACTGCTCAATAATCCCTGGGAGCAGGGGTCAGGCAGTGTGGTCCGGGAGACCCCCAATTAAAATGCTGTGTCAGAGACCTCTGTGCTGTATATAGTTAACCATTTACTGCTCAATAATCCCTGAGAGCAGGGAATAGGCAGTGAGGCCTCGGGAGCCCCCAATTAAAAAACTGTTTCAGAGACCTCTGTGCAGTATATAGTTAACCATTTACTGCTCAATAATCCCTGGGAGCAGGGGTCAGGCAGTGTGGCCTCGGGAGCCCGCAATTAAAAAGCTGTTTCAGAGACCTCTGTGCTGTATATAGTTAACCATTTGCTTCTCAATAATCCCTGGGAGCAGGGGACAGGCAGTGTGGTCCGTGAGCCCCAAATTAAAAAGCTGTTTCAGAGACGTCTTTGCTGTATATGGTTAACCATTTACTGCTCAATAATCCCTGGGAGCAGGGGTCAGGCAGTGTGGCCTCGGGAGCCCCAATTAAAAAGCTGTTTCAGAGACCTCTGTGCCTGTATATAGTTAACCATTTACTGCTCAATAAACCCTGGGAGCAGGGGACAGGCAGTGTGGTCCGGGAGCCCACAATTAAAAAGCTGTTTCAGAGACCTCTGTGCAGTATATAATTAACCATTTACTTCTCAATAATCCCTGGGAGCTGGGAGCAGGCAGTGTGGCCTCGGAAGCCCCCAATTAAAAAGCTGTTTCAGAGACTTCTGTGCTGTATATAGTTATCCATTTACTTCTCAATAGTCCCTTGGAGCAGGGGACAGGCAGTGTGGTCCGTGAGCCCCCAATTAAAAAGCTGTTTCAGAGACGTCTTTGCTGTATATGGTTAACCATTTACTGCTCAATAATCCCTGGGAGCAGGGGGCAGGCAGGGTGGCCTCGGGAGCCCCCAATTAAAAAGCTGTTTCAGAGACCTGTGTGCTGTATATAGCTAACCATTTACTGCTCAATAATCCCTGGGAGCAGGGGTCAGGCAGTGTGGTCCGGGAGACCCCAATTAAAATGCTGTGTCAGAGACCTCTGTGCTGTATATAGTTAAACATTTACTGCTCAATAATCCCTGGGAGCAGGGAACAGGCAGTGTGGCCTCGGGAGCCCCCAATTAAAAAGCTGTTTCAGAGACCTCTGTGCTGTATATAGTTAACCATTTGCTTCTCAATAATGCCTGGGAGCAGGGGACAGGCAGTGTGGTCCGTGAGCCCCCAATTAAAAAGCTGTTTCAGAGACCTCTGTGCTGTAGGTATTTAACCATTTACTGCTCAATAATCCCTGGGAGCAGTGGTCACGCAGTGTGGCCTCGAGAACCCCAATTAAAAAGCTGATTCAGAGACCTCTGTGCTGTATATGGTTAACCATTTAATTATCAATAATCCCTGGGAGCAGGGAACAGGCAGTGTGGCCTCAGGAGCCCCCAATTAAAAAGCTGTTTCAGAGACCTCTGTGCTGTATATAGTTAACCATTTACTGCTCAATAATCCCTGGGAGCAGGGGGCAGGCAGTGTGGCCTCGGGAGCCCCCAATTAAAAAGCTGTTTCAGAGACCTCTGTGCTGTATATAGTTAACCATTTACTGCTCAATAATCCCTGGGAGCAGGGGACAGGCAGTGTGGCCTCGGGAGCCCCCAATTAAAAAGGTGTTCCAGATACTCTGTGCTGTATACAGTTAACCATTTACTGCTCAATAAACCCTGGGAGCAGGGGACAGGCAGTGTGGCCTCGGGAGCCCCAAGTTAAAAAGGTGTTTCAGATACTCTGTGCTGTATAAAGTTAACCATTTCCTGCTCAATAATCCCTCTGAGCAGGGGACAGGCAGTGTGGACCGGGAGCGCCCAATTAAAAAGCTGTTTCAGGGACCTCTGTGCTGTATATAGTTAATCATGTACTGCTCAATAATCCCTGGGAGCAGGGGACAGACAGTGTGGCTTCGGGAGTCCCCAATTAAAAAGCTGTTTCAGAGACCTCTATGCTGTATATAGTTAACCGTGTACTTCCCAATAATCCCTGGGAGCAGGGGACAGGCAGTGTGGCCTTGCGAGCCCCCAATTAAAAAGCTGTTTCAGAGACCTCTGTGCTGTATATAATTAACCATTTACTTCTCAATAATCCCTGGGAGCAGGGGACAGGCAGTGTGGTCCGGGAGCCCTCAATTAAAAAGCTGTTTCAGAGTCCTCTGTGCTTTATGTAGTTGACCATTTACTTCTCAATAAACCCTGGGAGAAAAGAAAGGCAGGTTGGCCTCGGGAGCCACCAATTAAAAAGCTGTTTCAGACATCTCTGTGCCTGTATAGAGTTAACCATTTACTGCTCAGCAATCCCTGGGAACAGGGGTCAGGCAGTGTGGCCTCGGGAGCCCCCAATTAAAAAGCTGTTTCAGAGACCTCTGTGCCTGTATAGAGTTAACCATTTACTGCTCAATAATCCCTTGGAGCAGGGAACAGGCAGTGTGGCCTCGGAGCCCCAATGAAAAGGCTGTTTCAGAGACTTCTGTGCTGTATATAGTTAACTATTTACAGCTCAATAATCCCTGGGAACAGGGGACCGGCAGTGTGGGCTCGGGAGCCCCCAATTAAAAAGCTGTTTCAGAGACCTCTGTGCCTGTATATAGTTAACCATTTACTGCTCAATAATCCCTGAGAGCAAGGGTCAGGCAGTGTGGCCTCGGGAGCCCCCAATTAAAAAGCTGTTTCAGTGACCTCTGCGCCTGTATAAAGTTAACCATTTACTGCTCAATAATCTCTGGGAGCAAGGGACAGGCAGTGTGGTCCGGGAGCACCCATTTAAAAAGCTGTTTCAGTGACCTCTGCGCCTGTATATAGTTAACCATTTACTGCTCAATAATCCTTCGGAGCAGTTTACAGGCAGTGTGGCCTCAGGCGCCCCCAATTAAAAAACTGTTTCAGAGACCTCTGTGCTGTATACAGTTAACCATTTACTGCTCAATAATCCCTGGGAGCAGGGGACAGGCGGTGTAGCCTTGGGAGCCCCCAATTAAAAAGCTGCTTCAGAGGCCTCTGTCCTGCATATACTTAACCATTTACTGCTCAATAATGCCTCTGAGCAGGGGACAGGCAGTGTGGTCCGGGAGCTCCCAATTAAAAAGCTGTTTCAGAGACCTCTGTGCTGTATATAGTTAATCATTTACTGCTCAATAATCCCTGGGAGCAGGGGACAGATAGTGTGGCTTCGGGAGCCCCCATTTAAAAAAACTGTCTCAGAGGCCTCTGTGCTGTATATAGTTAACCAATTACTGCTCAATAATCCCTGGGAGCAGGGGACAGGCGGTGTAGCCTTGGGAGCCCCCAATTAAAAAGCTGCTTCAGAGGCCTCTGTCCTGCATATACTTAACCATTTACTGCTCAACAATCCCTGGGAGCAGGGGACAGGCAGTTTGGATCGGGGGCCCCCAATTAAAAAGCTGTTTCAGATGCTCTCTGCTGTATATAGTTAACCATTTACCGCTCAATAATCCCTGCGAGCAGGGGACAGGCAGTGTGGCCTCGGGAGTCCCCAGTTAAAAAGGTGTTTCAGATAATCTGTGCTGTATATAGTTAACCATTTACTGCTCAATAATCCCTGGGAGCAACGGACAGGCAGTGTGGCCTCGGGAGCCCCCAGTTAAAAAGGTGTTTCAGATACTCTGTGCTGTATATAGTTAACCATTTACTGCTCAATAATGCCTCTGAGCAGGGGACAGGCAGTGTGGTCCGGCAGCTCCCAATTAAAAAGCTGTTTCAGAGACCTCTGTGCTGTATATAGTTAATCATTTACCGCTCAATAATCCCTGGGAGCAGGGGACAGACAGTGTGGCTTCGGGAGCCCCCAATTAAAAAACCTGTTTCAGAGGCCTCTGTGCTGTATACAGTTAACCATTTACTGCTCAATAATCCCTGGGAGAAGGGACAGGCAGGTTGGCCTCGGGAGCCCCCAATTAAAAAACCTGTTTCAGAGGCCTCTGTGCCTGTATAGAGTTAACCATTTACTGCTCAATAATCCCTTGGAGCAGGGGACAGGCAGTGTGGCCTCGGGAGCCCCAATTAAAAGGCCGTTTCAGAGACTTCTGTGCTGTACATAGTTAACCATTTACTGCTCAATAATCCCTGGGAGCAGGGGACAGGCAGTGTGGCCTCGGGAGCCCCCAATTAAAAGGTTGTTTCAGAGACCACTGTGCTGTATATAGTTAACCATTTACTGCTCAATAATCCCTGGGAGCAGGGGACAGGCAGTGTGGCCTCGGGAGCCCCCAATTAAAAAGCTGTTTCAGAGACATCTGTGCCTGTATATAGTTAACCATTTACTGCTCAATAATCCCTGGGAGCAGGGGACAGGCAGTGTGGCCTCGGGAGCCCCCAATTAAAAAGCTGTTTCAGAGACATCTGTGCCTGTATATAGTTAACCATTTACTGCTCAATAATCCCTGAGAGCAAGGGTCAGGCAGTGTGGCCTCGGGAGCTCCCAATTAATAAGCTGTTTCAGTGACCTCTGCGCCTGTATATAGTTAACCATTTACTGCTCAATAATCCCTGGGAGCAGGGGACAGGCAGTGTGGCCTCGGGAGCCCCCAATTAAAAAGCTGTTTCAGTGACCTCTGCGCCTGTATATAGTTAACCATTTACTGCTCAATAATCCCTGGGAGCAGGGGACAGGCAGTGTGGTCCGGGAGCACCCATTTAAAAAAACTGTTTCAGAGGCCTCTGTGCTGTATATAGTTAACCAATTACGGCTCAATAATCCCTGGGAGCAGGGGACAGGCAGTTTGGCCTCGGGAGCCCCGAATTAAAAAGCTGTTTCAGACACCTCTATGCTGTATATAGTGAACCGTGTACTTCCCAATAATCCCTGGGAGCAGGGGACAGGCAGTGTGGCCTCGGGAGCTCCCAATTAAAAAGCTGTTTCAGAGACCTCTGTGCCTGTATATAGTTAACCATTTACTGCTCAATAATCCCTGGGAGCAGGGGACAGGCAGTGTGGCCTCGGGAGCCCCCAGTTAAAAAGGTGTTTCAGAGACCTCTGTGCTGTATATAGTTAACAATTTACTGCTCAATAATCCCTCTGAGCAGGGGACAGGCAGTGTGGCCTCGGGAGCCCCCAATTAAAAAGCTGTTTCAGACATCTCTGTGCCTGTATAGAGTTAACCATTTACTGCTCAGCAATCCCTGGGAACAGGGGTCAGGCAGTGTGGCCTCGGGAGCCCCCAATTAAAAAGCTGTTTCAGAGACCTCTGTGCCTGTATAGAGTTAACCATTTACTGCTCAATTATCCCTTGGAGCAGGGGACAGGCAGTGTGGCCTCGCGAGCCCCAATTATAAGGCCGTTTCAGAGACTTCTGTGCTGTACATAGTTAACCATTTACTGCTCAATAATCCCTGGGAGCAGCGGACAGGCTGTGTGGCTCCGGGAGCCCCCAATTAAAAAGCTGTTTCAGATACTCTGTGCTGTATATAGTTCACCATTTACTGCTCAATAATCCCTGGTTGCAGGGGACAGGCAGTGTGGTCTCGAGAGCCTCCAATTAAAAAGATGTTTCAGAGACATATATGCAGTATATAGTTAACCATTTACTGCTCAATAATCCCTGGGAGCAGGGGACAGGCAGTGTGGCCTCGGGACCCCCAGTTAAAAAGGTGTTTCAGAGACCTCTGTGCTGTATATAGTTAACCATTTACTGCTCAATAATCCCTGGGAGCAGGGGACAGGCAGTGTGGCTTCGGGAGCCCCCAATTAAAAAAACTGTTTCAGAGGCCTCTGTGCTGTATATAGTTAACCAATTATTGCTCAATAATTCGTGGGAGCAGGGGACAGGCAGTGTGGCTCCGGGAGTCCCCAATTAAAAAGCTGTTTCAGAGACCTCTGTGCTGTATATAGTTAACCGTGTACTTCCCAATAATCCCTGGGAGCAGGGGACAGGCAGTGTGGCCTCGGGAGCTCCCAATTAAAAAGCTGTTTCAGAGACCTCTGTGCCTGTATATAGTTAACCATTTACTTCTCAATAACCCCTGGCAGCCGGGGACAGCCAGTGAGGCCTTGGGAGACCCCAATTAAAAAGCTGTTTCAGAGACCTCTGTGCTGTATATAATTAACCATTTACTTCTCAATAATTCCTGGGAGCAGGGGACAGGCAGTGTGGTCTGGGAGCCCCAATTAAAAAGCTGTTTCAGTGATCTCTGCGCCTCTATACAGTTAACCATTTACTGCTCAATAATCCCTGGGAGAAGGGACAGGCAGGTTGGCCTCGGGAGCCCCCAATTAAAAAGCTGTTTCAGACATCTCTGTGCCTGTATAGAGTTAACCATTTACTGCTCAGCAATCCCTGGGAACAGGGGTCAGGCAGTGTGGCCACGGGAGCCCCCAATTAAAAAGCTGTTTCGGAGACCTCTGTGCCTGTATAGAGTTAACCATTTACTGCTCAATAATCCCTTGGAGCAGGGGACAGGCAGTGTGGCCAAGGGAGCCCCCAATTAAAAGGCTGTTTCAGAGACCTCTGTGCTGTATATAGTTAACCATTTACTGCTCAATAATCCCTGGGAGCAGGGGACAGGCAGTGTGGCCTCGGGAGCCCCCAATTAAAAAGCTGTTTCAGAGACATCTGTGCCTGTATATAGTTAACCATTTACTGCTCAATAATCCCTGAGAGCAAGGGTCAGGCAGTGTGGCCTCGGGAGCTCCCAATTAAAAAGCTGTTTCAGTGACCTCTGCGCCTGTATATAGTTAACCATTTACTGCTCAATAATCCCTGGGAGAAAGGGACAGGCAGTGTGGTCCGGGAGCACCCATTTAAAAAGCTGTTTCAGAGACTTCTGCGCCTGTATATAGTTAACCATTTACTGCTCAATAATCCTTCGGAGCAGGGGACAGGCAGTGTAGCCTCGGGTGCCCCCAATTAAAAAACTGTTTCCGAGACCTCTGTGCTGTACAGAGTTAACCATTTACTGCTCAATAATCCCTGGGAGCAGGGGTCAGGCAGTGTGGCCTCGGGAGCCCCCAGTTAAAAAGCTGTTTCAGTGACCTCTGTGCTGTATATAGCTAACCATTTACTGCTCAATAATCCCTGGGAGCAGGGGTCAGGCAGTGTGGCCTCGGGAGCCCCCAATTAAAAAGCTGAATCAGTGACCTCTGTGCAGTATATAGTTAACCATTTACTGCTCAACAATCCCTGGGAGCAGGGGACAGGCAGTGTGGCCTGGGGAGCCTCCAATTAAAAAGCTGTTTCAGAGGCCACTGTGCATTGTATAGTTAACCATTTACTGCTCAATAGTCCCTGGGAGCAGGGGACAGGCAGTTTGGCCTCAGGGGCCCCCAATTAAGAAGCTGTTTCAGATACTCTGTGCTGTATATAGTTAACCATTTACTGCTCAATAATCCCTGGGAGCAGGGGACAGGCAGTGTGGCCTCGGGAGCCCCCAATTAAAAAGCTGTTTCAGATACTCTGTGCTGTATATAGTTAACCATTTACTGCTCAATAATCCCTGGGAGCAGGGGACAGGCAGTGTGGCCTCGGGAGCCCCCAGTTAAAAAGGTGTTTCAGAGACCTCTGTGCTGTATATAGTTAACCATTTACTGCTCAATAATCCCTGGGAGCAGCGGACAGGCAGTGAGGCCTCGGGAGCCCCCAATTAAAAAGCTGTTTCAGAGACATCTGTGCCTGTATATAGTTAACCATTTACTGCTCAATAATCCCTGGGAGGAGGGGACAGGCAGTGTGGCCTCGGGAGCCCCAATTAAAAGGCTGTTTCAGAGACTTCTGTGCTGTATATAATTAACCATTTACTGCTCAATAATCCCTCTGAGCAGGGGACAGACAGTGTGGTCCGGGAGCTCCCAATTAAAAAGCTGTTTCAGAGACCTCTGTGCTGTATATAGTTAACCATTTACTGCTCAATAATCCCTGGGAGCAGGGGACAGGCAGTGTGGTTATGGGAGCCCGCAATTAAAAATCTGTTTCAGAGACCTCTGTGCCTGTATATAGTTAACCATTTACTGCTCAATAATCCCTGAGAGCAGGGGACAGGCAGCGTGGCCTCGGGTGCCTCCAATTAAAAAGCTGTTTCAGTGACCTCTGTGCCTGTATATAGTTAACCATTTACTTCTCAATAATCCCTGGGAGCAGGGCACAGGCAGTGTGGCCTCGGGAGCCCCCAAATTAAAAGCTGTTTCAGAGACCTCTGTGCTGTATATAGTTAACCATTTACTGCTCAATAATCCCTGGGAGCAAGGGACAGGCAGTGTGGTCCGGGAGCACCCATTTAAAAAGCTGTTTCAGAGACCTCTTTGCTGTATATAGTTAACCATTTACTGCTCATTAATCCTTCGGAGCAGGGGACAGGCAGTGTAGCCTCGGGTGCTCCCAATTAAAAAGCTGTTTCAGAGACCTCTGTACTGTACAGAGTTATCCATTTACTTCTCAATAATCCCTGGGAGAAGGGGGCAGGCAGGTTGGCCTCGGGATCCCCCAATTAAAAAGCTGTTTCCGAGATCTCTGTGCTGTATACAGTTAACCATTTACTGCTCAATAATCCCTGGGAGCAGGGGACAGGCAGTGTGGCCTTGGGAGCCCCCAATTAAAAAGCTGTTTCAGAGGCCTCTGTGCATTTTGTAGTTAACCATTTACTGCTCAATAATCCTTCGGAGCATGGGACAGGCAGTGTGGCTCTGGGAGCCCCCAATTAAAAAGCTGAATCAGTGACCTCTGTGCTGTATATAGTTAACCATTTACTGCTCAACAATCCCTGGGAGCAGGGGACAGGCAGTGTGGCCTGGGGAGCCCCCAATTAAAAAGCTGTTTCAGAGGCCACTGTGCATTATATAGTTAACCATTTACTGCTCAATAATCCCGGGGAGCAGGGGACAGGCAGTTTGGCCTTATGAGTCACCAATTAAAAAGCTGTTTCAGAGACCTTTGTGCCTGTATATAGTTAACCATTTACTGCTCAATAATCCCTGGGAGCAGGGGACAGGCAGTTTGGCCTCAGGGGCCCCCAATTAAAAAGCTGTTTCAGATACTCTGTGCTGTATATAGTTAACCATTTACTGCTCAATAATCCCTGGGAGCAGGGGACAGGCAGTGTGGCCTCGGGAGCCCCCAATTAAAAAGCTGTTTCAGATACTCTGTGCTGTATATAGTTAACCATTTACTGCTCAATAATCCCTGGGAGCAGGGGACAGGCAGTGTGGCCTCGGGAGCCCCCAGTTAAAAAGGTGTTTCAGAGACCTCTGTGCTGTATATAGTTAACCATTTACTGCTCAATAATCCCTGGGAGCAGGGTACAGGCAGTGTGGCCTCGGGAGCCCCCAATTAAAAAGCTGTTTCAGAGACATCTGTGCCTGTACATAGTTAACCATTTACTGCTCAATAATCTCTGGGAGGAGGGGACAGGCAGTGTGGCCTCGGGAGCCCCAATTAAAAGGCTGTTTCAGAGACTTCTGTGCTGTATATAATTAACCATTTACTCCTCAATAATCCCTCTGAGCAGGGGACAGGCAGTGTGGTCCGGGAGCTCCCAATTAAAAAGCTGTTTCAGAGACCTCTGTGCTGTATGTAGTTCACCATTTACTGCTCAATAATCCCTGGGAGCAGGGGACAGGCAGTGTGGCTCCGGGAGCCCCCAATTAAAAAGCTGTTTCAGAGACCTCTGTGCTGTATATAGTTAACCATTGACTGCTCAATAATCTCTGGGAGCAAGGGACAGGCAGTGTGGTTACGGGAGCCCCCAATTAAAAAGCTGTTTCAGAGACCTCTGTGCCTGTATATAGTTAACCATTTACTGCTCAATAATCCCTGGGAGCAGGGGACAGGCAGCGTGGCCTCGGGAGCCTCCAATTAAAAAGCTGTTTCAGTGACCTCTGCGCCTGTTTATAGTTAACCATTTACTTCTCAATAATCCCTGCGAGCAGGGCACAGGCAGTGTGGCCTCGGGAGCCCCCAATTAAAAAGCTGTTTCAGAGACCTCTGTGCTGTATATAGTTAACCATTTACTTCTCAATAATCCCTGGGAGCAGGGCACAGGCAGTGTGGCCTCGGGAGCCCCCATTTAAAAAGCTGTTTCAGAGACCTCTTTGCTGTATATGGTTAACCATTTACTGCTCATTAATCCTTCGGAGCAGGGGACAGGCAGTGTAGTCTCGGGTGCTCCCAATTAAAAAGCTGTTTCTGATACCTCTGTACTGTACAGAGTTATCCATTTACTTCTCAATAATCCCTGGGAGAAGGGGGCAGGCAGGTTTGCCTCGGGAGCCCCCCAATTAAAAAGCTGTTTTAGAGACCTCTGTGATGTATATAGTTAACCATTTACTGCTCAATAATCCCTGGGAGCAAGGGACAGGCAGTGTGGTCCGGGAGCACCCATTTAAAAAGCTGTTTCAGAGACATCTTTGCTGTATATAGTTAACCATTTACAGCTCATTAATCCTTCGGAGCAGGGGACAGGCAGTGTGGCTCCGGGAGCCCCCAATTAAAAAGCTGTTTCAGAGACCTCTGTACTGTACAGAGTTATCCACTTACTTCTCAATAATCCCTGGGAGAAGGGGGCAGGCAGGTTGGCCTCGGGATCCCCCAATTAAAAAGCTGTTTCCGAGATCTCTGTGCTGTATACAGTTAACCATTTACTGCTCAATAATCCCTGGGAGCAGGGGACAGGCAGTGTGGCCTTGGGAGCCCCCAATTAAAAAGCTGTTTCAGAGGCCTCTGTGCATTTTATAGTTAACCATTTACTGCTCAATAATCCTTCGGAGCAGGGGACAGGCAGTGTGGCTCTGGGAGCCCCCAATTAAAAAGCTGAATCAGTGACCTCTGAGCTGTATATAGTTAACCATTTACTGCTCAACAATCCCTGGGAGCAGGGGACAGGCAGTGTGGCCTGGGGAGCCCCCAATTAAAAAGCTGTTTCAGAGGCCACTGTGCATTATATAGTTAACCATTTCCTGCTCAATAATCCCTGGGAGCAGGGGACAGGCAGTTTGGCCTTGTGAGTCACCAATTAAAAAGCTGTTTCAGATACTCTGTGCTGTATATAGTTAACCATTTACTGCTCAATTATCCCTGGGAGCAGAGACAGGCAGTGAGGTCCGGGAGCCCCCAATTAAAAAGCTGTTTCAGAGACCTCTGTGCCTGTATAGAGTTAACCATTTACTACTCAATAATCCCTGGGAGCAGGGTACAGGCAGCGTGGCCTCAGGCGCCCCCAATTAAAAAGCTGTTTCAGTGACCTCTGTGCAGTATATCGTTAACCATTTACTGCTCAATAATCCCTGGGAGCAGGGACAGGCAGTGTAGCCTCGGGTGCCCCCAATTAAAAAGCTGTTTCAGAGACCTCTGTGCTGTATATAGTTAACCATTTACTGCTCAATAATCCGTCGGAGCAGGGGACAGGCAGTGTGGCCCGGGAGCCCCCAATTAAAAAGCTGTTTCAGAGACCTCTGTGCTGTATATAGTTAACCATTTACTGCTCAATAATCCCTGGGAGCAGGGGACAGGCAGGTTGGCCTCGGGAGCTCCCAATTAAAAAGCTGTTTCAGAGACCTCTGTGCTGTACAGAGTTATCCATTTACTTCTCAATAATCCCTGCGAGCAGGGGACAGGCAGGTTGGCCTCGGCAGCCCCCAATTAAAAAGCTGTTTCCGAGATCTCTGTGCTGTATACAGTTAACCATTTACTGCTCAATAATCCCTGGGAGCAGGGGACAGGCAGTGTGGCCTCGGGAGCCCCCAATTAAAAAGGCTGTTTCAGAGACCTCTGTGCTGTACATAGTTACCCATTTACTGCTCAATAATCCCTGGGAGCAGGGGACAGGCAGTGTGGCCTCGGTAGCCCCCAATTAAAATGCTGTTTCAGAGACCTCTGTGCCTGGATATAGTTAACCATTTACTGCTCAATAATCCCTGGGAGCAGGGGACAGGCAGCGTGGTCTCGGGAGCACACAGTTAAAAAGGAGTTTCAGAGACCTCTGTGCTGTATATAGTTAACCATTTACTGCTCAATAATCCCTGGGAGCAGGGGACAGGCAGGGTGGCCTCGGGAGCCCCCAATTAAAAAGCTGTTTCAGAGGCCTCTATGCTGTATATAGTTAACCGTGTACTTCCCAATAATCCCTGGGAGCAGGGGACAGCCAGTGAGGCCTTGGGAGCTCCCAATTAAAAAGCTGTTTCAGAGACCTCTGTGCTGTATATAATTAACCATTTACTTCTCACTAATCCCTGGGAGCAGGGGACAGGCAGTGTGGCCTCGGGAGCCGCCAATTAAAAAAACTGTTTCAGTGGCCTCTGTGCTGTATATAGTTAACCAATTACTGCTCAATAATCCCTGGGAGCAGGGGTAGGCTGTTTGGCCTTGGGAGTCCCCAATTAAAAAGCTGTTTCAGAGACATTTGTGCCTGTATATAGTTAACCAATTACTGCTCAATAATCCCTGGAAGCAGGGGACAGGCAGCGTGTCCTCGGGAGCCCCCAATTAAAAAGCTGTTTCAGTGACCTCTGCGCCTGTATATAGTTAACCATTTACTGCTCAATAATCCCTGGGAGCAAGGGATAAGCAGTGTGGTCCAGGAGCACGCATTTAAAAAGCTGTTTCAGAGACCTCTGTGCTGTACAGAGTTATCCATTTACTTCTCAATAATCCCTGCGAGCAGGGGACAGGCAGGTTGGCCTCGGGAGCACACAGTTAAAAAGGGGTTTCAGAGACCTCTGTGCTGTATATCGTTAACCATTTACTGCTCAATAAGCCCTGGGAGCAGGGGACAGGCAGGGTGGCCTCGGGAGCCCCCAATTAAAAAGCTGTTTCAGAGGCCTCTATGCTGTATATAGTTAACCGTGTACTTCCCAATAATCCCTGGGAGCAGGGGACAGCCAGTGAGGCCTTGGGAGCCCCCAATTAAAAAGCTGTTTCAGAGACCTCTGTGCTGTATATAGTTAACCATTTACTGCTCAATAATCCGTCGGAGCAGGGGACAGGCAGTGTGGTCTGGGAGACCCCAATTAAAAAGCTGTTTCAGAGACCTCTGTGCTGTATCTAGTTAAGCATTTACTGCTCAATAATCCCTGGGAGCAGGGGACAGGCAGTTTGGCCTTGGGTGTCACCAATTAAAAAGCTGTTTCAGTGACCTTTGTGCCTGTATATAGTTAACCATTTACTGCTCAATAATCCCTGGGAACAGGGGTCAGGCAGTGTGGCCTCGGGAGCCCCCAATTAAAAAGCTGTTTCAGAGACATCTGTGCTGTATATAGTTAACCATTTACTGCTCAATAATCCCTGGGAGCAGGGGACAGGCAGTGTGGACTCGGGAGCCCCCAATTAAAAAGCTGTTTCAGAGACCTCTGTGCTTATATAGTTAACCATTTACTGCTCAATAATCCCTAGGAGCAGGGGACAGGCAGTGTGGCCTCGGGGGGCCCCAATTAAAAAGCTGTTTCAGAGAACTCTGTGCTGTATGTAATTAACCATTTACTTCTCAATAATCCCTCGGAGCAGGGAACAGGCAGTGTGGCCTCGGGAGCCCCCAATTAAAAAGCTGTTTCAGAGACCTCTGTGCTTATATAGTTAACCATTTACTGCTCAATAATCCCTGGGAGCAGGGGACAGGCAGTGTGGTCCGGGAGCCCCCAATTAAAATGCTGTGTCAGAGAACACTGCGCGTGTATATAGTTAACCATTTACTGCTCAATAATCCCTGGGAGCAGGGGACAGCCAGTGAGGCCTTGGGAGCCCCCAATTAAAAAGCTGTTTCAGAGACCTCTGTGCTGTATATGGTTAACCATTTACTGCTCAATAATCCCTCGGAGCAGGGGACAGGCATTGTGGTCTTGGAGACCCCAATTAAAAAGCTGTTTCAGAGACGTCTGTGCTGTACAGAGTTATCCATTTACTTCTCAATAATCCCTGGGAGCAGGGGACAGGCAGTGTGGCTCCGGGAGCACCCAATTAAAATGTTGTTTCAGAGACCTCTGTGCCTGTATATAGTTAACCATTTACTGCTCAATAATCCCTCGGAGCAGGGGACAGGCAGTGTGGTCTGGGAGACACCAATTAAAAAGCTGTTTCAGAGACCTCTGTGCTGTATATAGTTAAGCATTTACTGCTCAATAATCCCTGGGAGCAGGGGACAGGCAGTTTGGCCTTGGGTGCCACCAATTAAAAAGCTGTTTCAGAGACCTTTGTGCCTGTATATAGCTAACCATTTACTGCTCAATAATCACTGGGAGCAGGGGACAGGCAGTGTGGCCTCGGGGGCCCCCAATTAAAAAGCTGTTTCAGAGAACTCTGTGCTGTATGTAATTAACCATTTACTTCTCAATAATCCCTGGGAGCAGGGGACATGCAGTGAGGCCTCGGGAGCCCCCAATTAAAATGCTGTGTCAGAGAACACTGCGCGTGTATATAGTTAACCATTTACTGCTCAATAATCCCTTGGAGCAGGGGAAAGGCAGTGTGTCCTCGCAGCACCCAATGAAAAAGCTGTTTGGGAGACCTCTGTGCTGTATAAAGTTAACCATTTACTTCCCAATAATCCCTGGCAGCAGGGGAAAGGCAGTGTGGCTTCAAGAGCCCTCAATTAAATGGCTGTTTCAGAGACCTCTGTGCTGTACAGAGTTAACCATTTACTTCTCAATAATCCCTGGGAGCAGGGGACAGGCAGTGTGGCCTCGGGAGCCCCCAATTAAAAGGCTGTTTCAGAGACCTCTGTGCTGAACATAGTTACCCATTTACTGCTCAATAATCCGTGGGAGCAGGGGTCAGGCAGTGTGGTCTCGAGAGCCCCCAATTAAAAAGCTGTTTCAGAGACCTATGTGCTGTATATAGTTAACCATTTACTGGTCAATAATCCCTGGGAGCAGGGGACAGGAGCGTGGCCTCGGGAGCACACAGTTAAAAGGGGTTTCTGAGACCTCTGTGCTGTATATAGTTAACCATTTACTGCTCAATAATCCCTGGGAGCAGGGGACAGGCAGTTCGGCCTCGGGTGCCCAGAATTAAAAAGCTGTTTCAGAGACCTCTGTGCCTGTATATAGTTAACCATTTATTGCTCAATAATCCCTGGGAGCAGGGGACAGGCAGTGAGGCCTCGGGAGCCCCCAATTAAAAAGCTGTTTCAGAGGCCTCTGTGCTGTATATAGTTAACCGTGTACTTCCCAATAATCCCTGGGAGCAGTGGACAGCCAGTGAGGCCTTGGGAGCCCCCAATTAAAAAGCTGTTTCAGAGACCTCTGTGCTGTATATAATTAACCATTTACTTCTCACTAATCCCTCGGAGCAGGGGACAGGCAGTGTGGCCTCTGGAGCCCCCAATTAAAAAGCTGTTTCAGAGACCTCTGTGCTGTATATAATTAACCATTTACTTCTCAATAATCCCTGGGAGCAGGGTACAGGCAGTGTGGCATCGGGAGCCCCCAATTAAAAAGCTGTTTCAGAGACCTCTGTTCCTGTATATAGTTAACCAGTTACTGCTCAATAATCCCTCGGAGCAGGGGGCAGGCAGTTTGGCCTTGGGAGCCCCCAATTAAAAAGCTGTTTCAGAGACCTCTGTGCTGTATATAGTTAACCATTTACTGCTCAATAATCCCTGGGAGCAGGGGACAGGCAGTGTGGCCTCGGGAGCCCCCAATTAACAAGCTGTTTCAGAGTCCTCTGTGCTGTATATAGTTAACCATTTACTGCTCAATAATCCCTGGGAGCAGGGGACAGGCAGTGTGGCTCCGGGAGCCCCCAATTAAAAAGCAGTTTCAGAGACCTCTGTGCTGTATATAGTTAACCATTTACTGCTCAATAATCCCTGGGAGCAGGGGTCAGGCAGTGTGGCCTCAGGAACCCCCAATTAAAAAGCTGTTTCAGAGACCTCTGTGCTGTATATAATTAACTATTTACTGCTGAATAATCCCTGGGAGCAGGGTACAGGCAGTGTGGCCTCGAAAGCTCCCAATTAAGAAGCTGTTTCAGAGACCTCTGTGCTGTATATAATTAAACATTTACTGCTCAATTATCCCTGGGCGCAGGGGACAGGCAGTGTGGCCTCGGGAGCCCCCAATTAAAAAGCTGTTTCAGAAACCTCTGTGCTGTATATAGTTAACCATTTACTGCTCAATAATCCCTCGGAGCAGGGGACAGGCAGTGTGGTCTGGGAGACCCCAATTAAAAAGATGTTTCAGAGACCTCTGTGCTGTATATAGTTAAGCATTTACTGCTCAATAATCTCTGGGAGCAGGGGACAGGCAGTTTGGCCTTGGGAGTCACCAATTAAAAAGCTGTTTCAGAGATCTTTGTGCCTGTATATAGTTAACCATTTACTGCTCAATAATCCCTCGGAGCAGGGGACAGGCAGTTTGGTCTTGGGAGCCCCCAATTAAAAAGCTGTTTCAGAGACCTCTGTGCTGTATATTGTTAGACATTCACTGCTCAATAATCCCTGGGAGCAGGGGACAGGCAGTGTGGTCTGGGAGACCCCAATTAAAAAGCTGTTTCAGAGACCTCTGTGCTGTACAGAGTTATCCATTTACTTCTCAATAATCCCTGGGAGAAGGGGACAGGCAGGTTGGCCTCGGGAGACCTCAATTAAAAAGCTGTTTCCGAGATCTCTGTGCTGTATACAGTTAACCATTTACTGCTCAATAATCCCTGGGAGCAGGGGACAGGCAGTGTGGCCTTGGGAGCCCCCAATTAAAAAGCTGTTTCAGAGTCCTCTGTGCTGTACATAGTTACCCATTTACTGCTCAATAATCCGTGGGAGCAGGGGTCAGGCAGTGTGGTCTCGAGAGCCACCAATTAAAAAGCTCTTTTAGAGACCTATGTGCTGTATATAGTTAACCATTTACTGCTCAATAATCCCTGGGAGCAGGGGATAGGCAGTGTGGCCTCGGGAGCCCCCAGTAAAAAAGGTGTTTCAGATACCTCTGTGCTGTATAGAGTTAACCATTTACTGCTCAATAATCCCTGGGAGCAGGGGACAGGCAGTGTGGCCTCGGGAGCCCCCAATTAAAAAGCTGTTTCAGAGGCCTCTGTGCTGTATATAGTTAACCATTTACTGCTCAATAATCCCTGGGAGCAGGGGTCAGGCAGTGTGGCCTCGGGAGCCCATGTAAAAAAGTTGTTTCAGAGACCTCTGTGCTGTACGTAGTTAATGATTTACATCCCAATAATCCCTGGGAGCAGGGGACAGGCAGTGTGGCCTCGGGAGCCCCCAGTTAAAAAGGTGTTTCAGATACTCTGTGCTGTATATAGCTAACCATTTACTGCTCAATAATCGATGGTGGCAGGGGACAGGCAGTGTGGCCTCGGGAGCCCCCAATTAAAAAGCTGTTTCAGAGACTTCTGTGCCTGAATATAGTTAACCATTTACTGCTCAATAATCCCGAGGAGCAGGGGACAGGCAGTGTGGCCTCGTGAGCCCCCAATTAAAAAGATGTTTCAGAGACCTCTGTGCTGTACATAATTAACCATTTACTTCTCAATAATCCCTGGGAGCAGGGGACAGGCAGTGTGGTCTGGGAGACCCCAATTAAAAAGCTGTTTCAGAGACCTCTGTGCTGTATATAGTTAAGCATTTACTGCTCAATAATCCCTGGGAGCAGGGGACAGGCAGTTTGGCCTTGGGAGTCATCAATTAAAAAGATGTTTCAGAGAACTCTGTGCTGTATGTAATTAACCATTTACTTCTCAATAATCCCTGGGAGCAGGGGACAGGCAGTGTGGCCTCGGGAGCCCCCAATTAAAAAGCTGTTTCAGATACTCTGTGCTGTATATAGTTAACCATTTACTGCTCAATAATTCCTGGGAGCAGGGGACAGGCAGTGTGGTCCGGGAGCCCCCAATTAAAAAGCTGTTTCAGAGACGTCTGTGCTGTATATAGTTAACCATTTACTGCTCAATAATCCCTGGGAGCAGGGGACAGGCAGTGTGGCCTCGCAGCACCCAATGAAAAAGCTGTTTGGGAGACCTCTGTGCTGTATACAGTTAACCATTTACTTCCCAATAATCCCTGGCAGCAGGGGAAAGGCAGTGTGGCTTCAAGAGCCCGCAATTAAATGGCTGTTTCAGAGACCTCTGTGCTGTACGTATTTAACCATTTACTGCTCAATAATCCCTGGGAGCAGGGGTCAGGCAATGAGGCCTCGGGAGCTCCCAGTTAAAAAGGTGTTTCAGATACTCTGTGCTGTATAGTTAACCATTTACTGCTCAATAATCCCTGGGAGTAGGGGACAGGCAGTGTGGACTCGGGAGCCCCCAATTAAAAAGCTGTTTCAGAGACCTCTGTGCCTGTATAAAGTTAACCATTTACTGCTCAATAAACCCTGGGAGCAGGGGACAGGCAGTGTGGTCCGGGAACCCACAATTAAAAAGCTGCTTCAGAGTCCTCTGTGCTGTATATAGTTAACCATTTACTGCTCAATAATCCCTGGGAGCAGTGGACAGACAGTGTGGCTTCGGGAGTCCCCAATTAAAAAGCTGTTTCAGAGACCTCTGTGCTGTATGTCGTTAACCAATTACTGCTCAATAATCCCTGGGAGCAGGGGTAGGCTGTTTGGCCTTGGGAGTCCCCAATTAAAATGCTGTTTCAGAGACCTTTGTGCTGTATATAGTTAACCAATTACTGCTCAATAATCCCTGGAAGCAGGGGGAAGGCAGTTTGGCCTCGGGAGCCCCCAAGTAAATAGCTGTTTCAGAGACCTCTATGCTCTATATAGTTAACCGTGTACTTCCCAATAATCCCTGGGAGCAGGAGACAGGTAGTTTGGCCTCGGGTGCCCCCAATTAAAAAGCTGTTTCAGAGACCTCTATGCTGTACGTAGTTAACCAATTACTTCCCAATAATCCCTGGGAGCAGGGGACAGGCAGTGTGGCCTCGGGAGCCCCCAGTTAAAAAGGTGTTTCAGATACTCTGTGCTGTATATAGTTAACCATCTACTGCTCAATAATCGATGGGAGCAGGGGACAGGCAGTGTGGCCTCGGGAGCCCCAATTAAAAAGCTGTTTCAGAGACTTCTGTGCCTGAATATAGTTAACCATTTACTGCTCAATAATCCCTAGGAGCAGGGGACAGGCAGTGTGGCCTCGGGAGCCCCCAATTAAAAAGCTGTTTCAGAGACCTCTGTGCTGTATATAATTAACCATTTACTTCTCAATAATCCCTGGGAGCAGGGGACAGGCAGTGTGGCTCCGGGAGCCCCCAATTAAAATGCTGTTTCAGAGACCTCTGTGCCTGTATATAGTTAACCATTTACTGCTCAATAATCCCTGGGAGAAGGGGACAGGCAGTGTGGCTCCGGGAGCCCCCAATTAAAAAGCTGTTTCAGAGACCTCTGTGCTGTATATAGTGAACCATTTACTGCTCAATAATCCCTGGGAGCAGGGGACAGGCAGTGTGGCCTCGGGAGCCCCCAATTAAAAAGCTGTTTCAGAGAGCTCTGTGCTGTATATAATTAACCATTTACTGCTCAATTATCCCTGGGCGGAGGGGACAGGCAATGTGGCCTCGGGAGCCCCCAATTAAAAAGCTGTTTCAGAAACCTCTGTGCTGTATGTAATTAACCATTTACTTCTTGTAGCGCTCAATGACTTACGAGAGAGACGAGTAGAGATGAAGTCGATGAGGCTTTATTAAGCGAGACTTGTCCCCAGCAGTTCAGCAACTAATGGAGCGGCGGGGAGAAGCTCGTGTCCTTATACTCCCCCTTCAGGGCGGAGCCAGGAGTCAACAGCCAACCAGGACCCGGGATCTGTCAGCCAATAGCATCACGGCTTCACCGTCCCACATGACCCCTAATACATACTACCACATTCACCCCTTGTTAAATATGAACCCGGCGGGGTGGTGGTTCGCATGGTGGTATGGGTTTACAAGGCTGGTCCTGGGAGGAAAATTTTGGGCATGTCATTACAGTTTTAGCCCTACACTGGGCTATGTACAAGGTTTGTGAAACTATTTCCAATATTAGTAAGTGAAAATGTTTTTGTTACAGTCCAACAACGTTCTTGGTGTCACGCCGATGCCACGAGTCGAGCGGGCGGTCTGGTCTTCCTTGTCGATCGCCTCAGCCCCGGTGGTGGTGCAGGTGCTTGTTCCAGCGTTGTCGTCTCCGGGAGCTTTACGGTGTTTGTTCCTGTTTCACTCCTAGGCGGACACGGGAGGAGGACCGATCCTCCCGGGAAGGGGGCGGTCGCGGGGTGCGCCGGTGGCAGGGAGGGGGTGATCGGTGTCGGGGGGGTGTGTGTGTTGCCGGCGGGCACCAGGTCTCGCAGGGAGACCGTGTCCTGCCGGCCGTCGGGGTACGCCACGTAGGCGTACTGCGGTTTCGCGTGGAGGAGGTGAACCCTCTCGACCAACGGGTCCGACTTGTGCGCCCGCACATGTTTCCGGAGCAAGATGGGTCCTGGGGCCGCCAGCCAGGTCGGCAGCGACGTTCCAGAGGAGGACCTCCAAGGGAAGACAAGGAGGCGCTCATGGGGCGTTTGGTTAGTGGTGGTACACAGCAGCGACCGGATGGAGTGGAGAGCGTCCGGGAGGACCTCCTGCCACCGGGAAACGGGGAGATCCTTGGACCGTAGGGCCAGTAGGACGGTCTTCCAGACCGTGCCGTTCTCCCTCTCTACTTGCCCGTTCCCCCGGGAGTTGTAGCTGGTCGTCCTGCTCGAGGCTATGCCCTTGCTGAGCAGGAACTGGCGCAGCTCGTCACTCATGAAGGAGGACCCCCTGTCGCTATGGATATATGCGGGGCAACCGAACAGTGTGAATATGGTGCCAAGGGCTTTAATGACTGTGGCCGCTGTCATGTCGGGGCAGGGGATGGCGAAGGGGAAACGGGAGTACTCGTCCACCACGTTCAGGAAGTATGCGTTGCGGTCGGTGGAGGGGAGGGGCCCTTTGAAATCCAGACTGAGGCGTTCAAAGGGACGGGAAGCCTTGATCAGGTGCGCTCTATCCGGCCTGAAAAAGTGCGGTTTGCACTCTGCGCAGATGTGGCAGTTCCTGGTGACTGTACGGACCTCCTCCACAGAGTAGGGGAGGTTGCGGGACTTGATGAAATGGTAGAACCGAGTGACCCCCGGGTGGCAGTGGTCCTCATGGAGGGCTTGGAGACGGTCTATTTGTGCGTTGGCACATGTGCCGCGGGATAGGGCGTCGGACGGCTCGTTCAGCTTTCCGGGACGGTACAAGATCTCGTAGTTGAAGGTGGAGAGCTCGATCCTCCACCTTAAGATCTTGTCATTTTTAATTTTGCCCCGCTGTGCACTATCGAACATGAAAGCTACCGACCGTTGGTCAGTGAGGTGAGTGAATCTCCTGCCGGCCAGGTAATGCCTCCAATGTCGCACAGCTTCCACTATGGCCTGGGCCTCCTTTTCCACTGAGGAGTGGCGGATTTCTGAGGCGTGGAGGGTTCGGGAGAAAAAGGCCACGGGTCTGCCCGCTTGGTTAAGGGTGGCCGCCAGAGCTACGTCGGAGGCGTCGCTCTCGACCTGGAAGGGGAGGGACTCGTCGATGGCGTGCATCGTGGCCTTTGCGATATCCGCTTTGATGCGGCTGAAGGCCTGGCGAGCCTCTGTCTACACAGGGAAGGTAGTGGCCTGTATTAGGGGGCGGGCCTTGTCTGCGTACTGGGGGACCCACTGGGCGTAATATGAAAAGAACCCCAGGCAACGTTTCAGGGCTTTGGAGCAGTGGGGAAGGGGAAATTCCATGAGGGGGCGCATGGGGTCGGGGCCTATTATCCCATTGCGCACTACGTATCCCAGGATGGCTAGCCGGTTTGTGCTAAAAACGTACTTTTCCTCGTTGTATGTGAGGTTCAAGGCTTTAGCGGTCTGGAGGAATTTTGGAGGTTGGCGTTGTGGTCCTGCTGATCGTGGCCGCAGATGGTTACGTTGTTGAGATACGGGAACGTGGCCTGCAACCCGTGTTGATCAACCATTCGGTCCATCTCCCGTTGGAAGACCGAGACCCCGTTCGTGACACTAAATGGGACCCTTAGGAAGTGGTATAGACGCCCGTCTGCCTCGAAGACTGTGTACTTTCGGTCACTTGGGCGGATGGGGAGCTGGTGGTAGGCGGACTTGAGGTCCACGGTGGAGAAAACCTTATACTGGGCAATCCGATTTACCATGTCAGATATGCGGGGGAGAGGGTACGCATCTCGCTGTGTGTACCTGTTGATAGTCTATGACCATCCTTTGCTTTTCCCCGGTCTTTACGACTACCACCTGGGCTCTCCAGGGACTATTGCTGGCCTGGATTATGCCTTCCTTCAGCAACCGCTGGACTTCAGACCGAATAAATATCCGGTCCTGGGCGCTGTACCGTCTGCTCCTAGTGGCGACGGGTTTGCAATCCGGGGTGAGGTTTGCAAACAAGGACGGCGGTTCAACCTTGATAGTTGCGAGGCCGCAGATAGTGAGTGGGGGTATGGGGCCGCCGAATTGGAATGTTAGGCTCTGCAGGTTACACTGGAAATCTAATCCCAGTAATGTGGGCGCGCAGAGTTGGGGAAGGACGGAGAGCCTGTAGTTTTTAAACTCCCTCCCTTGCACCGTGAGGGTCACTATGCAGAACCCTTTGATCTGTACGGAGTGGGATCCTGCAGCTAGGGAAACCTTTTGCGTACTGGGACGGATGGTCAGAAAACAGCGTCTTACCGTGTCGGGGTGAATGAAACTTTCGGTGCTCGTGGAGTCGATCAGGCATGGCGTCTCGTGTCCGTTGATCAGCACCGTTGTTGTTGTCGTCTGGAGCGTCCGGGGCCGTGATTGATCCAGTGTCACCGAAGCCAGTCGTGGTCGAAGTGTCTCAGCGTCTTCTTCGGACCCCGTGGAGCCGTCGATGCTGGGGTCCATTGTTGTCATCCAAGATGGCGGCGTCCATGAATCGCATGTGGCCGGGGGTGGACAAAATGGCCGCCCCCATGGATCGCACGTGGTCAGGGGTGGACAAAATGGCCGCCCCCATGAATCGCACGTGGCTGGGGAGTCACAAGATGGCAGCGCCCATCCTCCCCTCGTGGTGCCCGGGACCCAAAATGGCGGCGCCCGCGGGTCGCACATGGGGTGCTGGGGGGGGGGTTGGGGAGCGTTTGGGATGCGCTGGGCTCGTTCTTCTCCGGGGATTGCGGCGACCCCCCGGGACTGGCACACAGCCGCGTAATGGCCCTTCGTGCCGCAGCTTTTGCAAATAGCTGCGCGGGCCGGGCAGCGCTGCCGGGGGTGTTTCGCTTGCCCGCAGAAATAGCAGCGGACCCCCCGGGATGATCTGGCGCTTTAACCGCGCAAGCCTGTGAGGGAGGGGGGTGGTTTGGCGCGACGGGGGTCCACGGAGCCCAAGGGGCTGCCGCGCGGTCGGGGCCGTAGGCGCGGGCGTTTTGTGAGGCCACATCTAGGGAAGCTGCAATGGCCCGTGCCTCTGAGAGTCCTAGCGACTCTCTTTCTAAAAGTCTTTGGCGGATTTGGGGAGGGTTCATACCTGCCACAAACGCATCGCAAATTAACATGTCCTAGTGTTCGATCGCGTTCACCAGCGGGCAGCTGCAGCCCCGTACCAAAATTAGCAGCGCGGCGTAGAACTCCTCTAACAATTCTCCGGGACTTTGCCGTCTCGTTGCGAGTTGGTAGCGTGCGTAGACCTGGTTCACGGGGCGAACGTAGATGCTCTTAAGTGCTGCGAACACCGTCTGGAAATCCTCTGCGTCTTCTATGAGAGGGTAAATCTCCGTGCTTACCCTCGAGTGCAGGACCTGCAGTTTCTGGTCTTCTGTGATCCGGCCGGGGGCCGTTCGGAGGTATGCTTCGAAACAAGTCTGCCAGTGTTTAAATACTGCTGCCGAGTTCGCTGCGTGGGGGCTGATCCGCAGGCATTCCGGGACGATCCGGAGCTCCATAGTCCTTTAAGCTCGCTTAATAAATTGTAGCGCACAATGACTTACGAGAGAGACGAGTAGTGATGAAGTCGATTCAGGCTTTATTAAGCGAGACTTGTCCCCAGCAGTTCAGCAACATAATGAAGCGGCGGGGAGAAGCTCGGGTTCTTATACTCCGCCTTCAGGGCGGAGCTAGGGGTCAACAGCCAACCAGGACCCGGGATCTGTCAGCCAACAGCATCACGGCTTCACAGTCCCACATGACCCCTAATACATACCACCACACTTCTCAATAATCCCTGGGAGCAGGGGACAGACAGTGTGGCCTTGGGAGCCCCAATTAAAAAGCTGTTTCAGCGAGCTCTGTGCTGTATATAGTTAACCATTTACTGCTCAATAATCCCTGGGAGCAGGGGACAGGCAGTGTGGCCTCCAATTAAAAAGCTGTTTCAGAGACCTCTGTGCTGTATGTAGTTAACCAGTTACTTGTCAATAATCTTTGGGAGCAGGGGACAGGCAGTGTAGTCTCGGGAGCCCCAATTAAAAAGCTGTTTCAGAGACCTCTGTGCCTGTATATAGTTAACCATTTACTGCTCAATAATCCCTCGGAGCAGGGCACAGGCAGTGTGGCCTTGGGAGTCCCCAATTAAAAAGCTGTTTCAGAGACCTCTGAGCCTGTATATAGGTAACCATTTACTGCTCAATAATCCCTGGAGAAGGGGTCAGGCAGTGTGGCCTCGGGAGACCCCAATTAAAAAGCTGTTTCAGAGACCTCTGTGCTGTATATAGTTAACCATTTACTGCTCAATAATCCCTCGGAGCAGGGGACAGGCAGTGAGGCCTCTGGAGCCCCCAATTAAAAAGCTGTTTCAGAGATTTCTGTGCTCTATAAAATTAACCATTTACTGCTCAATAATCCCAGGGAGCAGGGGTCAGGCAGTGTGGCCTCGGGAGCCCCCAATTAAAAAGCTGTTTCAGAGACCTCTGTGCCTGTATATTGTTAACCATTTACTGCCTAATAATCCCTGGGAGCAGGAAACAGGCAGTTTGGCCTCGGGAGCTCCCAATTATAAAGCTGTTTCAGAGACCTCTGTGCTGTATATAGTTAACCATTTACTGCTCAATAATCCCTGGGAGCAGGGGACAGGCAGTTTGGCCTCGGGAGCTCCCAATTAAAAAGCTGTTTCAGAGACCTCTGTGCTGTATATAGTTAACCATTTACTGCTCAATAATCCCTGGGAGCAGGGGACAGGCAGTTTGGCCTCGGGAGCTCCCAATTAAAAAGCTGTTTCAGAGACCTCTGTGCTGTATATAGTTAACCATTTACTGCTCAATAATTCCTGGGAGTAGGGGACAGGCAGTGTGGCCTTGGGAGCCCCCAATTAAAAAGCTGTTTCAGAGACCTCTATGCTGTATATAGTTAACCATTTACTGCTCAACAATTCCTGGGAGTAGGGGACAGGCAGTGTGGCCTTGGGAGCCCCCAATTTAAAAGCTGGTTCAGAGGCCTCTGTGCTGTATATAATTAACCATTTACTTCTCAATAATCCCTGGGAGGAGCGGCCGGATTGCAGAAGATCCTCTGGAGCAGCGGCAAGGAAGGGAAGCTCGAAGCAAGATGGCGTCGGAAGGTGGCCGCTAGTTATGGGGCCCGGAGCAACAAGAGTTCCTACGGCGCTCTGTGGAAGAGCTGAAGTAGGAGCTGAAGAAGGAGCTGTTGGCCCCGATATTACAGGTGATTGAAGGGCTAAAGGAGGAGCAGAGGACCCAGGAGCTGGAGCGTCGGGTCGTGAAGGCAAAGACTGCTGAAAATGAAGATGAAATACAGGGCCTGATGGTGAAGACAGAGACGCACGAGGCACAGCACAAAATGTGTGTGGAGAGGTTGGAAGCACTGGAGAATAATTCGAGGAGGAAGAATGTAAGAGTCCTGGGTCTTCCCGAAGGCGCAGAGGGGGCGGACGTCGGGGCATATGTAAGCACGATGCTTCACTCGCTAATGGGATCGGAGGCCCCGACGGGCCCCTTGGAGGTGGAGGGAGCTTATCGAGTTCTGGCGCGAAGACCAAAGGCTGGAGAAATACCTCGAGCTATAGTGGTGAGGTTTCACCGCTACAACGACAGAGAGACGGTCCTAAGATGGGCCAAGAAAACTCGGAGCTGTAGGTGGGAGAATGCGGTGATCCGCGTATACCAGGATTGGAGTGCGGAGGTGGCGAGAAGGAGGGCAAGTTTCAATCGGGCTAAGGCCGTGCTTCACAAAAAGGTTCAATTTGGAATGCTGCAACCGGCGAGACTGTGGGTCACATACCACGGGAAGCACCACTCCTTTGAGACGGCAGAAGAGGCGTGGACATTCATAGTGGACGAGAAGCTGGAATAGTCTGGCGAGAGAAAGAGCTTCTGGGATAAAGTGGTGGGGTGACTATGTGGGACAAGGAGGGGGAAGGGGGGGGGGTGGTTTTTCAATTTGTTAATTCTTCGACCCTGTAACTTTTCTCTCTTCCCCTCGTTGGGGGGGGGCGGGGGAAGTATGAGGAACTGTGGGCGCCATGGGAAGGAAAGGGGAAGGAGAAGGGAAATGCACCAGTAGGGGCGGGGCCGAGTGGGAAACGCGGGCTTTGTTCCCGCGCTATGGTAATTGTGGCGGGAACGGGGACGCAGGAAGGAGGGGGCCTCGCACAGTGAGGGGCCGAGGACAAGGGGGGAAGCCGAGGTCAGCCAGAGTTCGCTGACTTCTGGGAGCAACATGGGGGGTGCAACTACGCTAGAGGGGGATCTAGCGGGGGGGGGGGGTCAACTGGGTTGCTGCTGCTAAGGAGAAGGGGGAGCTGTTATGGGACGGGGTGGTCGAGGTGGGGGGGCACCGTCGGGGGGATATACGGGTACGTGGGAACCGGGTGAGGAGCTGGGTTAAAAAAGGGGATGGTGAGTCAACAAGGGGGGGGGGTAAAGAGCCCCCCAACCCGGCTGATCACGTGGAACGTGAGAGGGCTGAACGGGCCGATTAAAAGGGCACGGGTACTCGCACACCTAAAGAAATTAAAGGCAGATGTGGTTATGTTGCAGGAGACGCATCTGAAACTGATAGACCAGGTCAGACTTCGTAAAGGATGGGTGGGGCAGGTCTTTCATTCGGGATTAAATGCGAAGAATAGGGGGGTGGCTATCTTAGTGGGGAAACGGGTACTGTTTGAGGCAAAGACCATAGTGGCGGATAGTGGGGGTAGATATGTGATGGTGAGTGGCAGATTGCAAGGGGAGGCGGTGGTTCTGGTGAACGTATACGCCCCAAACTGGGATGATGCAAACTTTATGAGCTGTATGTTGGGACGTATCCCGGACCTGGAGGCGGGAAAGTTGGTAATGGGGGGAGATTTCAATACGGTGCTTGATCCAGGGCTGGACCGATCGAGGTCCAGGACCGGGAGGAGGCCGGCAGCGGCCAGGGTGCTCAAGGACTTCATGTAGCAGATGGGAGGGGTAGACCCCTGGAGATTTAGTAGGCCTAGGAGTAAGGAGTTCTCGTTTTTCTCCCATGTTCACAAGGTATATTCACGGATAGACTTTTTTGTCTTGGGAAGGGCACTGATTCCGAAGGTGACAGGGATGGAGTATACGGCCATAGCCATTTCGGACCACGCTCCACATTGGGTACACCTGGAGGTAGGAGAGGAAAAAGAACAGCACCCACTCTGGAGAATGGATATGGGCTTATTGGCGGATGAGGGGGTATGTCTAAGGGTGAGGGGGTGCATTGAAAGGTACTTGGAGCTTAACGACAATGGAGAGGTTCAGGTGGGAGTGGTCTGGGAGGCGTTGAAGGCGGTGGTCAGAGGGGAACTGATATCCATAAGGGCACATAAAGGGAAGCAAGAGGGTAAAGAAAGGGAGCGATTGTTGAGAGAACTTCTGAGGGTGGACAGGCAATATGCAGAGGCACCGGAGGAGGGACTGTACAGGGAAAGACAAAGGTTACATGTGGAATTTGACATGCTGACCACGGGTAAGGCAGAGGCACAGTGGAGGAGGGCACAGGGTGTACAGTATGAGTGTGGAGAGAAGGCGAGTCGGCTACTGGCCCACCAATTGAGGAAGAGGGGAGCGGCGAGGGAGATAGGTAGGGTGAGCGATGAGGAGGGAGAGATGGAACGGGGAGCGGAGAGAGTGAACGGGGTGTTCAAGGCATTCTATGAGAGGTTATATAAGGCTCAGCCCTCGGAAGGGAAGGAGGGAATGATGTGTTTCCTGGATCAGCTGGAATTCCCGAAGGTGGAGGAGCAGGAGAGGGCGGGACTGGGAGCACAGATTGAGATGGAGGAGGTGGTAAAGGGGATTGGGAGCATGCAGGCGGGGAAGGCCCCGGGACCGGATGGGTTCCCGGTGGAATTTTATAGGAAATATATGGACCTACTGGCCCCGCTTTTGACGAGAACCTTTAATGAGGCCAAGGAAAGGGGGAAGTTGCCCCCGACTATGTCGGAGGCGACGATATCGCTCCTTTTGAAGAAGGAAAAAGACCCGCTGCAGTGTGGGTCCTACAGGCCCATTTCCCTTTTGAACGTAGATGCTAAGCTCCTGGCCAAGGTGATGGCGACGAGGATAGAGGATTGTGTCCCGGGGGTGGTCCACGAGGATCAAACTGGGTTCGTTAAGGGGAGACAGCTGAACACGAACATACGGAGGCTGCTAGGGGTGATGATGATGCCCCCACCAGAGGGGGAGGCGGAGATAGTGGTGGCGATGGACGCCGAGAAAGCATTCGACAGAGTGAAGTGGGATTATCTGTGGGAAGTGTTGAGGAGATTTGGCTTTGGAGAAGGGTTTATTGGATGGGTACAGCTGCTCTCTAGGGCCCCGGTGGCAAGTTTGGTCACGAACAGACAGAGGTCTGACTACTTCCGTCTTTATAGAGGGACGAGGCAGGGGTGTCCCCTGTCTCCGTTACTGTTTGCATTGGCGATTGAGCCCCTGGCCATAGCACTGAGGGGCTCCAGGAAGTGGAGGGGAGCACTCGGGGGAGGGGAAGAACACCGGGTATCATTGTATGCAGATGATTTATTGCTGTATGTTGCGGACCCGGTGGAGGGGATGCCTGAGATAATGCAGACGCTCGGGGAGTTTGGGGAATTCTCAGGGTACAAATTGAATACGGGGAAGAGTGAGTTGTTTGTGGTGCATCCGCGGGAGCAGAGCGGGGGAATAGATGATTTACCGCTGAGGAAGGTAACAAGAGATTTCCGGTACTTAGGGATTCAGATAGCCAGGAGTTGGGGAACCTTACATAGGCTTAATCTAACACGATTGGTGGAACAGATGGAGGAGGATTTGAAGAGATGGGACATGGTGCCCCTGTCACTGGTGGGTAGGGTGCAGGCGGTTAAAATGGTAGCCCTCCCGAGATTTCTTTTTGTGTTTCAGTGCCTCCCGGTGATGGTCACGAAGGCCTTTTTCAAGAAAATCGAGAAAAGTGTCATGAGTTTTGTGTGGGCTGGGAAGACCCTGAGAGTGAGGAGGGGTTTTTTGGAGCGTAGCAGGGATAGGGGGGGGGGGGCTGGCACTACCGAGCCTAAGTGAATACTACTGGGCCGCCAATATCTCAATGGTGTGTAAGTGGATGGGAGAAGGGGAGGGAGCGGCGTGGAAGAGATTGGAGATGGCGTCCTGCAAAGGAACCAGCCTAAAAGCACTGGCGACGGCGCCGTTGCCGTTCTCCCCGAAGAAATACACCACAAGTCCAGTGGTGGTGGCAACACTGAAAATTTGGGGGCAGTGGAGACGGCATAGGGGAAGGACGGGAGCCTCGGTGCGGTCCCCGATAAGAAATAACCATAGGTTTGTCCCGGGGAGAATAGACGGGGGATTTGGAGCATGGCAGAGAGCTGGGGTTGTACAACTGAGGGATCTGTTCCTGGACGGGACGTTTGCGAGTCTGGGAGCACTGACGGAAAATTATGGGTTGCCCCAAGGGAATGAATTTCGATACATGCAACTGAGGGCTTTTGCGAGGCAACAGGGGAGGGAATTTCTGCAGCTCCCGACGCAGGAGATTCAGGATAGAGTGATCTCAGAGACATGGGTGGGGGATGGTAGGGTGTCAGATATATACAGGGAAATGAGAGATGAGGGGGAGATAATGGTGGATGAGCTGAAGGGGAAATGGGAAGAAGAGCTGGGGGAAGAGATTGAAGAGGGGCTGTGGGCAGATGCCCTACGTAGGGTAAACTCATCGTCCTCGTGCGCCAGGCTAAGCCTGATACAATTCAAGGTTTTGCACAGGGCGCATATGACCGGAGCAAGGCTCAGTAAATTTTTCGGGATAGAGGATAGGTGTGGGAGATGCTCGAGAAGCCCAGCGAACCACACCCACATGTTCTGGTTATGTCCGGCACTGCAGGGGTTCTGGGTGGGGGTGGCGAATGTGCTTTCGAAGGTGGTGGGGGTCCGGGTCGAGCCAAGCTGGGGGTTGGCTATATTTGGGGTTGCAGAAGAGCCGGGAGTGCAGGAGGCGAGAGAGGCTGATGTTTTGGCCTTTGCGTCCCTAGTAGCCCGGCGCAGCATACTGTTAATGTGGAAGGAAGCCAAGCCCCCGGGGGTGGAGACCTGGATAAACGACATGGCAGGGTTTATAAAGCTGGAGCGGATAAAGTTCGCACTAAGGGGTTCGGCTCAAGGGTTCACCAGGCGGTGGCAACCGTTCATTGACTACCTCGCAGAACGATAAAGGAAATGGGAAGGTAGCAGCAGCAACCCAGGGGGGAGGGGGGGAGGTTCGAGCGGGTCCTCAGGGGTGTTTATGTATAGATATTTGTACTTGGTTATGTATATTGGATTGTTTGATTTTATTATTTGGGAGAGTTATTATTTTTATTATGGCAGTTGCCATTTAGTATATATCATATCTACTGATTTGTTAAAAAACGGTTGCTGTTATTTACATTGTTTTGTTGCTGTAAAAAGGGAAAAACCTTGGTACTGTTTTTGGCCGGAAAATTTGAATAAGATATATATATTTTTTTTAAATCCCTGGGAGCAGGGGACAGGCAGCGTGGCCTCAGGCGCCCCCAATTAAAAAGCAGTTTCAGTGACCTCTGTGCTGTATATAGTTAACCATTTACGTCTCAATAATCCCTGGGAGCAGGGGACAGTCAGTGTGGTCCGGGAGCCCCCAATTAAAAAGCTGTTTCAGAGACCTCTGTGCTGTATATAGTTAACCATTTACTGCTCAATAATCCCTGGGAGCAGGGAACAGGCAGTGTGGCCTCGGGAGCCCCCAATTTAAAAGTTGTTTCAGAGGCCTCTGTGCTGTATATAGTTAACCATTTACTGCTCAATAATCCCTGGGAGCAGGGGACAGGCAGTGTGGCCTCGGGAGCCCCAATTAAAAAGCTGTTTCAGAGACCTCTGTGCTGTATATAGTTAACCATTTACTGCTCAATATTTCCTGGGAGCAGGGCACAGGCAGTGTGGCTCCGGGAGCCCCCAATTAAAAAGCTGTTTCAGAGACCACTGCGCTGAAAGAAGACAGAGGGTGGTGGTTGATGGGAAATGTTCAGAATGGAGTTCAGTTACAAGTGGCGTACCACAAGGATGTGTTCTGGGGCCGTTGCTGTTTTTCATTTTTATCAATGACCTAGAGGAAGGCGCAGAAGGGTGGGTGAGTAAATTTGCAGACGATACTAAAGTCGGTGGTGTTGTCGATAGTGTGGAAGGATGTAGCAGGTTACCGAGGGACATAGATAAGCTGCAGAGCTGGGCTGAGAGGTGGCAAATGGAGTTTAATGTAGAGAAGTGTGAGTTGATTCACTTTGGAAGGAATAACAGGAATGCAGAATATTTGGCTAATGGTAAAATTCTTGGAAATGTGGATGAGCAGAGGGATCTCGGTGTCCATGTACATAGATCCCTGAAAGTTGCCACCCAGGTTGATAGGGTTGTGAAGAAGGCCTATGGAGTGTTGGCCTTTATTGGTAGAGGGATTGAGTTCCGGAGTCATGAGGTCATGTTGCAGCTGTACAAAACTCTGGTACGGCCGCATTTGAAGTGTTGTGTACAGTTCTGGTCACCGCATTATAGGAAGGACGTGGAGGCTTTGGAACGGGTGCAGAGGAGATTTACCAGGATGTTGCCTGGTATGGAGGGAAAATCTTATGAGGAAAGGCTGATGGACTTGAGGTTGTTTTCGTTGGAGAGAAGAAGGTTAAGAGGAGACTTAATAGAGGCATACAAAATGATCAGGGGGTTGGATAGGGTGGACAGTGAGAGCCTTCTCCCGCGGATGGAAATGGCTGGCACGAGGGGACATAGCTTTAAACTGAGGGGTAATAGATATAGGACAGAGGTCAGAGGTAGGTTCTTTACGCAAAGAGTGGTGAGGCCGTGGAATGCCCTACCTGCTACAGTAGTGAACTCGCCAACATTGAGGGCAGTTAAAAGTTTATTGGATAAGCATATGGATGATAATGGCATAGTGTAGGTTAGATGGCTTTTGTTTTTTGATTTCCCATGTCGGTGCACCATCGTGGGCCGAAGGGCCTGTACTGCGCTGTATCGTTCTATGTTCTATGTTCTAAATGCGTGTTTAGCCCCGACCGTCTAGCCATCCTCGGCTACGTAGTGCGAAACGGAGTGATAGGCCCAGACCCCGAACGCATGCGCCCCCTCATGGAGTTCCCCCTCCCTCACTGCTCCAAGCCCCTGAAACGCTGCCTGGGCTTTTTCTCTTGTTACTCCCAGTGGGTCCCCAACTACGCGGACAAGGCCCATCCGCTAATCCAGTCCACGGTCTTTCCCCTGTCGACAGAGGCCCGCCAGGCCTTCAGCCGCATCAAAGCGGATATCGCAAAGGCCACGATGCACGCGATCGACGAGTCCCTCCCCTTCCAGGTCGAGAGCGACGCGTCCGACGTAGCTCTGGAGTCAACACTCAACAAGCGGGCAGACCCGTGGCCTTCTTCTCACGCACCCTCCACGCTTCTGAAATCCGCCACTCCTCAGTGGAAAAGGAGGCCCAGGCCATAGTGGAAGCTGTGCGGCATTGGAGACATTACCTGGCCGGGAGGAGATTCACTCTCCTCACTGACCAACGGTCGGTGGCCTTCATGTTCGATAATGCACAGCGGGGCAAGATCAAGAACGATAAGATCCTGCGGTGGAGGGTCGAACTCTCCACCTATAACTCCGAGATCTTGTATCGTCCCAGAAAGCTGAACGAGCCTTCCGATGCCCTGTCCCGCGGCACATGTGCCAACGCACAAGTGGACCGTCTCCGAACCCTCCACGAGGACCTCTGCCACCCGGGGGTCACTCGGTTCTATCACTTCGTAAAGACCCGCAACCTGCCCTACCCCATCGAGGAGGTCGGGACAGCCACCAGGAACTGCCAAATCTGCGCAGAGCGCAAATCGCACTTCTCCAGGCCAGAGAAAGCACATGTGATAAAGGCTTCCCGTCCCTTTGAGCGCCTCAGTCTGGACTTCAAAGGCCCCCTCCCCTCCACCGACCGCAACTAGTACTTCCTGAACGTGATTGACAAGTACTCCCTGTTACCATTAGCTATTCCCTGTCCCGAAATGACCGTGGCCACGGTCATTAGAGCCCTCACCACCACCTTTACACTATTCGGTTTCCCCGCGGACAGACATAGCGATAGGGGGTCCTCCTTCATGAGCAATGAACTGCGTCAATTCCTGCTCAGCAAGGGCATCGCCTCGAGCAGGACGACCAGTTACAACACCCGGGGGAACGGTGAGGTAGAGAGGGAGAACGGAACGGTCTCGAAGACCGTCCTGCTGGCCCTACGGTCCAGAGGTCTCACAGTTTCCCGCTGCAGGAAGTCCTCCCGGACGCCCTCCACTCCATCCGGTCGCTGCTGTGTACAACAACGAATCAAACAGCTCCCAAACGCCTCCTTGTCTTCCCGAGGAAGTCCTCCTCCGGAACGTCACTTCCGACCTGGCTGGCAGCCCCGGGACCCATCCTGCTCCGAAAACATGTGCGGACGCACAAATCGGACCCGTTGGTCGAGAGGCTTCATCTCCTCCACGCGAACCCTCAATACGCCTGCGTGGCGTACCCCGACGGCCGACAGGACACGGTCTCCCTGCGGGACCCGGCACCCGCCGGAGCTCCACACACACCCTCCCTCGCACCGGCGCACCCCACAGCCGACCCCTCCGGAGCTGCACCCCCCCCCCAACACCAGTCACCCCCTCTGGAGCTCCACCCCCCACCCCCCCCAACACCAATCACCCCTCCCTCCCACCGACACACCCCACAGCCGACCCCTCCGGAGCTGCACCCCCCCCCCCAACACCAGTCACCCCCTCTGGAGCTCCACCCCCCCCCCCCACAACACCAATGACCCCTCCCTCCCACCGACACACCCCACAGCCGACCCCTCCGGAGCTGCACCGCCCCCCCAACACCAGTCACCCCCTCTGGAGCTCCACTCCACCCCCCCAACACCAATGACCCCTCCCTCCCACCGGTGCACCCCACAGCCGCCCCCTTCCCGGGTGGATCGGTCCTTCCCCCGGTCCGAATAGGGGAATTGGAGCGGGGAGAGGCATTGCGACGTTCCCAGAGACGACAGGGCCCGAACCAGCGCCTGCATCACCACCGGGGCTAAGCCGATCGGCGAGGATGACCAGGGCACCAATTCGACTCATCAAATCAGTAAAGCAAGAAATGTCTCTAGAAATAATTTTTTTTTGGTTGCCCAGTAAAAGCGACATTGGAAGTAGTACTAGTAGTTGATATCGGAGCATAACCGCCGTGTTAGCGGCATCCTAGGTACCGACTCTGTAAACACCTACCACCATACGGCCCACGACCCCAACGTGCTCCTTTACAACAAGGGGTGAATGTGGTGGTATGTATTAGTGGTATTAAGTTACCGTGTGAGGCCGAGAGGCTATTGGTGGATAGACGCTGGGACCCGATTGGATCAGCCGCCTACTGGCTCCACCCAGTAAGGCGGAGTATAAGAGCCCGGGTTCTCCCAGAAGCCACATTCTGTAACTGTGCTGCTGGGGAACAAGTCTGCGTAATAAAGCCATCGATCGGCTCCTTCTCAGCTCGTCTCGTGAGTGATTGATTGTGCTACACCCTGTGACAGTAAACAGTTAACCATTTACTTCTCAATAATCCCTGTGAGCAGGGGACAGGCAGTGTGGCTCTGGGAGCCCCCAATTAAAAAGTTGTCTGAGAGACCTCTGTACTGTATATAGTTAACCATTTACTGTTTCTCAATATTCCCCTTCGTGTGATACAAGTGGCCCCTGCAGTGTTGCCTCAAACACCCGCAGTGTAAAGGTCACCATTACTGAGACGAGTTTTTAAATTCCGGTTACAGAAACGGACAATGGAACTGTGACGTTTACAGCCCCTTACAGGACCATCCACAGCCTGGTGTCAGGCTCCAGGCCGTGCTGAAGGAGGCGACACCGTTCTGTAACCAGCTCCTTGTTATATCAGATTTGACAGGCCCATCCACAGCCTGGTGTCAGGCTCCAGGCCGTGCTGAAGGAGGCGTCACCGTTCTGTAACCAGCTCCTTGTTACATCAGATTTGACAGGACCATCCACATCCTGGTGTCAGGCTCCAGGCCGTGCTGAAGGAGGCGACACCGTTCTGTAACCAGCTCCTTGTTGTATCAGATTTGACAGGACCATCCACAGCCTGGTGTCAGGCTCCAGGCCGTGCTGAAGGAGGCGACACCGTTCTGTAACCAGCTCCTTGTATCAGATTTGACAGGACCATCCACAGCCTGGTGTCAGGCTCCAGGCCGTGCTGAAGGAGGCGACACCGTTCTGTAACCAGCACCTTGTTATATCAGATTTGACAGGACCATCCACAGCCTTGTGTCAGGCTCCAGGCCGTGCTGAAGGAGGCGTCACCGTTCTGTAACCAGCTCCTTGTTACATCAGATTTGACAGGACCATCCACATCCTGGTGTCAGGCTCCAGGCCGTGCTGAAGGAGGCGACACCGTTCTGTAACCAGCTCCTTGTATCAGATTTGACAGGACCATCCACAGCCTGGTGTCAGGCTCCAGGCCGTGCTGAAGGAGGCGACACCGTTCTGTAACCAGCACCTTGTTATATCAGATTTGACAGGACCATCCACAGCCTGGTGTCAGGCTCCAGGCCGTGCTGAAGGAGGCGACACCGTTCTGTAACCAGCTCCGTGTTATATCAGATTTGACAGGACCATCAACAGCCTGGTGTCAGACTCCAGGCCGCGCTGAAGGAGGCGACACCGTTCTGTAACCAGCACCTTGTTATATCAGATTTGACAGGACCATCCACAGCCTGGTGTCAGGCTCCAGGCCGTGCTGAAGGAGGCGTCACCGTTCTGTAACCAGCTCCTTGTTACATCAGATTTGACAGGACCATCCACATCCTGGTGTCAGGCTCCAGGCCGCGCTGAAGGAGGCGACACCGTTCTGTAACCAGCTCCTGGTTATGTCAGATTTGACAGGCCCATCCACAGCCTGGTTTCAGGCTCCAGGCCGTGCTTAAGGAGGCGACACCGTACTGTAACCAGCTCCTTGTTATATCAGATTTGACAGGACCATCCACAGCCTGGTGTCAGGCTCCAGGCCGTGCTGAAGGAGGCGACACCGTTCTGTAATCATCACCTTGTTATATCAGATTTGACAGGACCATCCACAGCCTGGTGTCAGGCTCCAGGCCGTGCTGAAGGAGGCGACACCGTTCTGTAACCAGCTCCGTGTTATATCAGATTTGACAGGACCATCCACAACCTGGTGTCAGGCTCCAGGCCGTGCTGAAGGAGGCGACACCGTACTGTAACGAGCTCCTTGCTATATCAGATTTGACAGGACCATCCACAGCCTGGTGTCAGGCTCCAGGCCGTGCTGAAGGAGGCGACACCGTTCTGTAACCAGCGCCTTGTAATATCAGATTTGACAGGACCATCCACTGCCTGGTGTCAGGCTCCAGGCCGTGCTGAAGGAGGTGACACCATTCTGTAACCAGCTCCTTGTTATATCAGATTTGACAGGACCATCCACTGCCTGGTGTCAGGCTCCAGGCCGTGCTGAAGGAGGTGACACCATTCTGTAACCAGCTCCTAGTTATATCAGATTTGACAGGACCATCCACAGCCTGGTGTCAGGCTCCAGGCCGTGCTGAAGGAGGCGACACCGTTCTGTAACCAGCTCCTTGTTATATCAGATTTGACAGGACCATCCACAGCCTGGTGTCAGGCTCCAGGCAGTGCTAAAGGAGGCAACACCGTTCTGTAACCAGCTCCTTGTTGTATCAGATTTGACAGGACCATCCACAGCCTGGTGTCAGGCTCCAGGCCGTGCTGAAGGAGGCGACACCGTTCTGTAACCAGCTCCTTGTATCAGATTTGACAGGACCATCCACAGCCTGGTGTCAGGCTCCAGGCCGTGCTGAAGGAGGCGACACCGTTCTGTAACCAGCTCCTTGTTATATCAGATTTGACAGGACCATCCACAGCCTGGTGTCAGGCTCCAGGCCGTGCTGAAGGAGGCGACACCGTTCTGTAACCAGCACCTTGTTATATCAGATTTGACAGGACCATCCACAGCCTGGTGTCAGGCTCCAGGCCGTGCTGAAGGAGGCGACACCGTTCTGTAACCAGCTCCGTGTTATATCAGATTTGACAGGACCATCCACAGCCTGGTGTCAGACTCCAGGCCGCGCTGAAGGATGCGACACTGTTCTGCAACCAGCTCCTTGTTATATCAGATTTGACAGGACCATCCACAGCCTGGTGTCAGGCTCCAGGCTGTGCTGAAGGAGGCGACACCGTTCTGTAACCAGCTCCTTGTTATATCAGATTTGACAGGACCACCCACAGCCTGGTGTCAGGCTCCAGGCCGTGCTGAAGGAGGCGACACCGTTCTGTAACCAGCTCCTTGTTATATCAGATTTGACAGGACCATCCACAGCCTGGTGTCAGGTTCCAGGCCGTGCTGAAGGAGGCGACACCGTTCTGTAACCAGCTCCTTGTTGTATCAGATTTGACAGGACCATCCACAGGCTGGTGTCAGGCTCCAGGCCGTGCTGAAGGAGGCGACACCGTTCTGTAACCAGCACCTTGTTATATCAGATTTGACAGGACCATCCACAGCCTGGTGTCAGGCTCCAGGCCGTGCTGAAGGAGGCGTCACCGTTCTGTAACCAGCTCCTTGTTACATCAGATTTGACAGGACCATCCACATCCTGGTGTCAGGCTCCAGGCCGCGCTGAAGGAGGCGACACCGTTCTGTAACCAGCTCCTGGTTATGTCAGATTTGACAGGCCCATCCACAGCCTGGTTTCAGGCTCCAGGCCGTGCTTAAGGAGGCGACACCGTACTGTAACCAGCTCCTTGTTATATCAGATTTGACAGGACCATCCACAGCCTGGTGTCAGGCTCCAGGCCGTGCTGAAGGAGGCGACACCGTACTGTAACCAGCTCCTTGTTATATCAGATTTGACAGGACCATCCACAGCCTGGTGTCATGCTCCAGGCCGTGCTGAAGGAGGCGACACCGTTCTGTAACCAGCTCCGTGTTATATCAGATTTGACAGGACCATCCACAACCTGGTGTCAGGCTCCAGGCCGTGCTGAAGGAGGCGACACCGTACTGTAACGAGCTCCTTGCTATATCAGATTTGACAGGACCATCCACAGCCTGGTGTCAGGCTCCAGGCCGTGCTGAAGGAGGCGACACCGTTCTGTAACCAGCGCCTTGTAATATCAGATTTGACAGGACCATCCACTGCCTGGTGTCAGGCTCCAGGCCGTGCTGAAGGAGGTGACACCATTCTGTAACCAGCTCCTTGTTATATCAGATTTGACAGGACCATCCACTGCCTGGTGTCAGGCTCCAGGCCGTGCTGAAGGAGGTGACACCATTCTGTAACCAGCTCCTAGTTATATCAGATTTGACAGGACCATCCACAGCCTGGTGTCAGGCTCCAGGCCGTGCTGAAGGAGGCGACACCGTTCTGTAACCAGCTCCTTGTTGTATCAGATTTGACAGGACCATCCACAGCCTGGTGTCAGGCTCCAGGCCCTGCTGAAGGAGGCGACACCGTTCTGTAACCAGTTCCGTGTTGTATCAGATTTGACAGGACCATCCACAGCCTGGTGTCAGGCTCCAGGCCGTGCTGAAGGAGGTGATACCGTTCTGTAACCAGCTCCGTGTTATATCAGATTTGACAGGACCATCCACAGCCTGGTGTCAGGCTCCAGGCCGTGCTGAAGGAGGCGACACCGTTCTGTAACTAGCTCCTTGTTATATCAGATTTGACAGGACCAATCACAGTCTGGTAACAGGCTCCAGGCCGTGCTGAAGGAGGTGACACCGTTCTGTAACCAGCTCCTTGTTGTATCAGATTTGACAGGACCTTCCACAGCCTGGTGTCAGGCTCCAGGACGTGCTGAAGGAGGCGACACCGTTCAGTAACCAGCTCCTTGTTATATCAGATTTGACAGGACCATCCACAGCCTGGTGTCAGGCTCCAGGCCGTGCTGAAGGAGGCGACACCGTTCTGTAACCAGCTCAGTGTTATATCAGATTTGACAGGACCATCCACAGCCTGGTGTCAGGCCCCAGGCCGTGCTGAAGGAGGCGACACCGTTCTGTAACCAGCACCTTGTTCTATCAGATTTGACAGGACCATCCACAGCCTGGTGTCAGGCTCCAGGCCGTGCTGAAGGAGGCGACACCGTTCTGTAACCAGCTCCTTGTTATATCAGATTTGACAGGCTCATCCACAGCCTGGTGTCAGGCTCCAGGCCGTGCTGATGGAGGTGACACCGTTCTGTAACCAGCACATTGTTCTATCAGATTTGACAGGACCATCCACAGCCTGGTGTCAGGCTCCAGGCCGTGCTGATGGAGGTGACACCGTTCTGTAACCAGCTCCTTGTTATATCAGATTTGACAGGACCATCCACAGCCTGGTGTCAGGCTCCAGGCCGTGCTGATGGAGGTGACACCGTTCTGTAACCAGCTCCTTGTTATATCAGATTTGACAAGACCATCCGCAGCCTGGTGTCAGGCTCCAGGCCGTGCTGAAGGAGGCGACACCGTTCTGTAACCAGCACCGTGTTATATCAGATTTGACAGGACCATCCACAGCCTGGTGTCAGGCTCCAGGCCGTGCTGAAGGAGGCGACTCCGTTCTGTAACCAGCTCCGTGTTATATCAGATTTGACAGGACCATCCACAGCCTGGTGTCAGGCCCCAGGCCGTGCTGAAGGAGGCGACACTGTTCTGTAACCAGCTCCTTGTTATATCAGATTTGACAGGACCATCCACAGCCTGGTGTCAGGCTCCAGGCCGTGCTGAAGGAGGTGACACCGTTCTGTAACCAGCTCCTTGTTATATCAGATTTGACAGGACCATCCACAGCCTGGTGTCAGGCTCCAAACCGTGCTGAAGGAGGCGACACCGTTCTGTAACTAGCTCCTTGTTATATCAGATTTGACAGGACCATCCACAGCCTGGTGTCAGGCTCCAAACCGTGCTGAAGGAGGCGACACCGTTCTGTAACCAGCTCCTTGTTATATCAGGTTTGACAGGACCATCCACAGCCTGGTGTCAGGCTCCAGGCCGTGCTGAAGGAGGCGACACCGTTCTGTAACCAGCTCCTTGTTGTATCAGATTTGACAGGACCTTCCACAGCCTGGTGTCAGGCTCCAGGACGTGCTGAAGGAGGCGACACCGTTCAGTAACCAGCTCCTTGTTATATCAGATTTGACAGGACCATCCACAGCCTGGTGTCAGGCTCCAGGCCGTGCTGAAGGAGGCGACACCGTTCTGTAACCAGCTCCGTGTTATATCAGATTTGACAGGACCATCCACAGCCTGGTGTCAGGCTCCAGGCCGTGCTGAAGGAGGTGACACCGTTCTGTAACCAGCTCCTTGTTATATCAGATTTGACAGGCCCATCCACAGCCTGGTGTCAGACTCCAGGCCGTGTTGAAGGAGGTGACACCGTTCTGTAACCAGCTCCGTGTTATATCAGATTTGACAGGACCATCCACAGCCTGGTGTCAGGCTCCAGGCCGTGTTGAAGGAGGTGACACCGTTCTGTAACCAGCTCCTTGTTATATCAGATTTGACAGGACCATCCACAGCCTGGTGTCAGGCTCCAGGCTGTGCTGAAGGAGGCGACATCGTTCTGTAACCAGCTCCTTGTTATATCAGATTTGACAGGACCATACACAGCCTGGTGTCAGGCCCCAGGCCGTGCTGAAGGAGGCGACACCGTTCTGTAACCAGCACCTTGTTCTATCAGATTTGACAGGACCATCCACAGCCTGGTGTCAGGCTCCAGGCCGTGCTGATGGAGGTGACACCGTTCTGTAACCAGCTCCTTGTGATATCAAATTTGACAGGACCATCCACAGCCTGGTGTCAGGCTCCAGGCCGTGATGATGGAGGTGACACCGTTCTGTAACCAGCTCCTTGTGATATCAGATTTGACAGGACCATCCACAGCCTGGTGTCAGGCTCCAGGTCGTGCTGATGGAGGTGACACCGTTCTGTAACCAGCACATTGTTCTATCAGATTTGACAGGACCATCCACAGCCTGGCGTCAGGCTCCAGGCCGTGCTGAAGGAGGCGACACAGTTCTGTAACCAGCTCCTTGTTATATCAGATTTGACAGGACCATCCACAGCCTGGTGTCAGGCTCCAGGCCATGCTGAAGGAGGCGACACCGTTCTGTAACCAGCACCTTGTTATATCAGGGGTGACAGGACCATCCACAGCCTGATGTCAGGCTCCAGGCCGTGCTGAAGGAGGCGACACCGTTCTGTAACCAGCTCCTTGTTATATCAGATTTGACAGGACCATCCACAGCCTGGTGTCAGGCTCCAGGCCGTGCTGAAGGAGGCGACACCGTTCTGTAACCAGCTCCTTGTTATATCAGATTTGACAGGACCACCCACAGCCTGGTGTCAGGCTCCAGGCCGTGCTGAAGGAGGCGACACTGTTCTGTAACCAGCTCCTTGTTATATCAGATTTGACAGGACCATACACAGCCTGGTGTCAGGCTCCAGGCCGTGCTGAAGGAGGTGACACCGTTCTGTAACCAGCTCCTTGTTATATCAGATTTGACAGGACCATCCACAGCCTGGTGTCAGGCTCCAGGCAGTGCTGAAGGAGGCGACACCGTTCTGTAACCAGCTCCTTGTTGTATCAGATTTGACAGGACCATCCACAGCCTGGTGTCAGGCTCCAGGCCCTGCTGAAGGAGGCGACACCGTTCTGTAACCAGTTCCGTGTTGTATCAGATTTGACAGGACCATCCACAGCCTGGTGTCAGGCTCCAGGCCGTGCTGAAGGAGGTGATACCGTTCTGTAACCAGCTCCGTGTTATATCAGATTTGACAGGACCATCCACAGCCTGGTGTCAGGCTCCAGGCCGTGCTGAAGGAGGTGACACCGTTCTGTAACTAGCTCCTTGTTATATCAGATTTGACAGGACCAATCACAGTCTGGTAACAGGCTCCAGGCCGTGCTGAAGGAGGTGACACCGTTCTGTAACCAGCTCCTTGTTGTATCAGATTTGACAGGACCTTCCACAGCCTGGTGTCAGGCTCCAGGACGTGCTGAAGGAGGCGACACCGTTCAGTAACCAGCTCCTTGTTATATCAGATTTGACAGGACCATCCACAGCCTGGTGTCAGGCTCCAGGCCGTGCTGAAGGAGGCGACACCGTTCTGTAACCAGCTCAGTGTTATATCAGATTTGACAGGACCATCCACAGCCTGGTGTCAGGCTCCAGGCCGTGCTGAAGGAGGAGACACCGTTCTGTAACCAGCTCCTTGTTATATCAGATTTGACAGGACCATACACAGCCTGGTGTCAGGCTCCAGGCCGTGCTGAAGGAGGCGACATCGTTCTGTAACCAGCTCCTTGTTATATCAGATTTGACAGGACCATCCACAGCCTGGTGTCAGGCTCCAGGCTGTGCTGAAGGAGGCGACATCGTTCTGTAACCAGCTCCTTGTTATATCAGATTTGACAGGACCATCCACAGCCTGGTGTCAGGCTCCAGGCCGTGCTGAAGGAGGCGACACCGTTCTGTAACCAGCACCTTGTTCTATCAGATTTGACAGGACCATCCACAGCCTGGTGTCAGGCTCCAGGCCGTGCTGATGGAGGTGACACCGTTCTGTAACCAGCACATTGTTCTATCAGATTTGACAGGACCATCCACAGCCTGGTGTCAGGCTCCAGGCCGTGCTGATGGAGGTGACACCGTTCTGTAACCAGCTCCTTGTTATATCAGATTTGTCAGGACCATCCACAGCCTGGTGTCAGGCCCCAGGCCGTGCTGAAGGAGGCGACACTGTTCTGTAACCAGCTCCTTGTTATATCAGATTTGACAGGACCATCCACAGCCTGGTGTCAGGCTCCAGGCCGTGCTGAAGGAGGTGACACCGTTCTGTAACCAGCTCCTTGTTATATCAGATTTGACAGGACCATCCACAGCTTGGTGTCAGGCTCCAGGCCGTGCTGAAGGAGGCGACACCGTTCTGTAACCAGCTCCTTGTTATATCAGATTTGACAGGACCATCCACAGCCTGGTGTCAGGCTCCAGGACGTGCTGATGGAGGTGACCCCGTTCTGTAACCAGCTCCTTGTTATATCAGATTTGACAGGACCATCCACAGCCTGGTGTCAGGCTCCAGGCCGTGCTGAAGGAGGCAACACCGTTCTGTAACCAGTACCGTGTTGTATCAGATTTGACAGGACCATCCACAGCCTGGTGTCAGGCTCCAGGACGTGCTGATGGAGGTGACCCCGTTCTGTAACCAGCTCCTTGTTATATCAGATTTGACAGGACCATCCACAGCCTGGTGTCAGGCTCCAGGCCGTGCTGAAGGAGGCAAAACCGTTCTGTAACCAGTACCGTGTTGTATCAGATTTGACAGGACCATCCACAGCCTGGTGTCAGGCTCCAAACCGTGCTGAAGGAGGCGACACCGTTCTGTAACTAGCTCCTTGTTATATCAGATTTGACAGGACCATCCACAGCCTGGTGTCAGGCTCCAGGCCGTGCTGAAGGAGGCGACACCGTTCTGTAACCAGCTCCTTGTTGTATCAGATTTGACAGGACCTTCCACAGCCTGGTGTCAGGCTCCAGGACGTGCTGAAGGAGGCGACACCGTTCAGTAACCAGCTCCTTGTTATATCAGATTTGACAGGACCATCCACAGCCTGGTGTCAGGCTCCAGGCCGTGCTGAAGGAGGCGACACCGTTCTGTAACCAGCTCCGTGTTATATCAGATTTGACAGGACCATCCACAGCCTGGTGTCAGGCTCCAGGCCGTGCTGAAGGAGGTGACACCGTTCTGTAACCAGCTCCTTGTTATATCAGATTTGACAGGACCATACACAGCCTGGTGTCAGGCCCCAGGCCGTGCTGAAGGAGGCGACACCGTTCTGTAACCAGCTCCTTGTTATATCAGATTTGACAGGACCATCCACAGCCTGGTGTCAGGCTCCAGGCCGTGTTGAAGGAGGTGACACCGTTCTGTAACCAGCTCCTTGTTATATCAGATTTGACAGGACCATCCACAGCCTGGTGTCAGGCTCCAGGCTGTGCTGAAGGAGGCGACATCGTTCTGTAACCAGCTCCTTGTTATATCAGATTTGACAGGACCATACACAGCCTGGTGTCAGGCCCCAGGCCGTGCTGAAGGAGGCGACACCGTTCTGTAACCAGCACCTTGTTCTATCAGATTTGACAGGACCATCCACAGCCTGGTGTCAGGCTCCAGGCCGTGCTGATGGAGGTGACACCGTTCTGTAACCAGCTCCTTGTGATATCAGATTTGACAGGACCATCCACAGCCTGGTGTCAGGCTCCAGTCCGTGCTGATGGAGGTGACACCGTTCTATAACCAGCTCCTTGTTATATCAGATTTGACAGGACCATCCACAGCCTGGTGTCAGGCTCCAGGCCATGCTGAAGGAGGCGACACCGTTCTGTAACCAGCACCTTGTTATATCAGGGGTGACAGGACCATCCACAGCCTGATGTCAGGCTCCAGGCCGTGCTGAAGGAGGCGACACCGTTCTGTAACCAGCTCCTTGTTATATCAGATTTGACAGGACCATCCACAGCCTGGTGTCAGGCTCCAGGCCGTGCTGAAGGAGGTGACACCGTTCTGTAACCAGCTCCTTGTTATATCAGATTTGACAGGACCATCCACAGCCTGGTGTAAGGCTCCAGGCCGTGCTGAAGGAGGCGACACCGTTCTGTAACCAGCTCCTTGTTATCTCAGATTTGACAGGACCATCCACAGCCTGGTGTCAGGCTCCAGGCCGTGCTGAAGGAGGCGACACTGTTCTGTAACCAGCTCCTTGTTATATCAGATTTGACAGGACCATACACAGCCTGGTGTCAGGCTCCAGGCCGTGCTGAAGGAGGTGACACCGTTCTGTAACCAGCTCCTTGTTATATCAGATTCGACAGGACCATCCACAGCCTGGTGTCAGGCTCCAGGCCGTGCTGAAGGAGGCGACACCGTTCTGTAACCAGCTCCTTGTTATATCAGATTTGACAGGACCATCCACAGCCTGGTGTCAGGCTCCAGACCGTGCTGAAGGAGGTGACACCGTTCTGTAACCAGCTCCTTGTTATATCAGATTTGACAGGACCATCCACAGCCTGGTGTCAGGCTCCAGGCCGTGCTGAAGGAGGTGACACCGTTCTGTAACCAGCACCTTGTTCTATCAGATTTGACAGGACCATCCACAGCCTGGTGTCAGGCTCCAGGACGTGCTGATGGAGGTGACCCCGTTCTGTAACCAGCACCTTGTTCTATCAGATTTGACAGGACCATCCACAGCCTGGTGTCAGGCTCCAGGACGTGCTGAAGGAGGCGACACCGTTCAGTAACCAGCTCCTTGTTATATCAGATTTGACAGGACCATCCACAGCCTGGTGTCAGGCTCCAGGCCGTGCTGAAGGAGGCGACACCGTTCTGTAACCAGCTCAGTGTTATATCAGATTTGACAGGACCATCCACAGCCTGGTGTCAGGCTCCAGGCCGTGCTGAAGGAGGTGACACCGTTCTGTAACCAGCTCCTTGTTATATCAGATTTGACAGGACCATACACAGCCTGGTGTCAGGCCCCAGGCCGTGCTGAAGGAGGCGACACCGTTCTGTAACCAGCTCCTTGTTATATCAGATTTGACAGGACCATCCACAGCCTGGTGTCAGGCTCCAGGCCGTGCTGAAGGAGGCGACACCGTTCTGTAACCAGCACCTTGTTATATCAGGTTTGACAGGACCATCCACAGCCTGGTGTCAGGCTCCAGGCCGTGCTGAAGGAGGCGACACTGTTCTGTAACCAGAACCTTGTTATATCAGATTTGACAGGACCATCCACATCCTGGTGTCAGGCTCTAGGCCGTGCTGAAGGAGGCGACACCGTTCTGTAACCAGCTCCTTGTTATATCAGATTTGACAGGACCATCCGCAGCCTGGTGTCAGGCTCCAGGCCGTACTGAAGGAGGTGACACCGTTCTGTAACCAACTCCTTGTTATATCAGATTTGACAGGACCATCCGCAGCCTGGTGTCAGGCTCCAGGCCGTGCTGAAGGAGGCGACACTGTTCTGTAACCAGAACCTTGTTATATCAGATTTGACAGGACCATCCACATCCTGGTGTCAGGCTCCAGGCCGTGCTGAAGGAGGCGACACCGTTCTGTAACCAGTTCCTTGTTATATCAGATTTGACGGGACCATCCACAGCCTGGTGTCAGGCTCCAGGCCGTACTGAAGGAGGTGACACCGTTCTGTAACCAGCTCCTTGTTATATCAGATTTGACAGGACCATCCACAGCCTGGTGTCAGGCTCCAGGCTGTGCTGTAGGAGGCGACACCGTTCTGTAACCAGCTCCTTGTTATATCAGATTTGACAGGACCATCCACAGCCTGGTGTCAGGCTCCAGGCCGTGCTGAAGGAGGCGACATCGTTCTGTAACCAGTTCCTTGTTATATCAGATTTGACTGGCCCATCCACAGCCTGGTGTCAGGCTCCAGGCCGTGCTGCAGGAGGCGACACCGTTCTGTAACCAGCTCCTTGTTATATCAGATTTGACAGGACCATCCACAGCCTGGTGTCAGGCTCCAGGCCGTAATGAAGGAGGTGACACCGTTCTGTAACCAGCTCCTTGTTATATCAGATTTGACAGGACCATCCACAGCCTGGTGTCAGGCTCCAGGCCGCGCTGAAGGAGGCGACACCGTTCTGTAACCAGCTCCTTGTTATATCAGGTTTGACAGGACCATCCACAGCCTGGTGTCAGGCTCCAGGCCGTACTGAAGGAGGTGACACCGTTCTGTAACCAACTCCTTGTTATATCAGATTTGACAGGACCATCCACAGCCTGGTGTCAGGCTCCAGGCCGTGCTGAAGGAGGCAAACAAAAACAACAAAGAACAAAGAAATGTACAGCACAGGAACAGGCCCTTCGGCCCTCCAAGCCCGTGCCGACCATACTGCCCGACTAAACTACAATCTTCTACACTTCCTGGGTCCGTATCCTTCTATTCCCATCCTATTCATATATTTGTCAAGATGCCCCTTAAATGTCCCTATCGTCCCTGCCTCCACTACCTCCTCCGGTAGTGAGTTCCAGGCACCCACTACCCTCTGCGTAAAAAACTTGCCTCGTACATCTACTCTAAACTTTGCCCCTCTCACCTTAAACCTATGCCCCCTAGTAATTGACCCCTCTACCCTGGGGAAAAGCCTCTGACTATCCACTCTGTCTATGCCCCTCATAATTTTGTATACCTCTATCAGGTCGCCCCTCAACCTCCTTCGTTCCAGTGAGAACAAACCGAGTTTATTCAATCGCTCCTCATAGCTTATGCCCTCCATACCAGGCAACATTCTGGTAAATCTCTTCTGCACCCTCTCTAAAGCCTCCACATCCTTCTGGTAGTGTGGCGACCAGAATTGAACACTATACTCCAAGTGTGGCCTAACTAAGGTTCTATACAGCTGCAACATGACTTGCCAATTCTTATACTCAATGCCCCGGCCAATGAAGGCAAGCATGCCGTATGCCTACTTGACTACCTTCTCCACCTGTGTAGCCCCTTTCAGTGATCTGTGGACCTGTACTCCTAGATCTCTTTGACTTTCAATACTCTTGAGGGTTCTACCATTCACTGTATATTCCCTACCTGCATTAGCCCTTCCAAACTGCATTACCTCACATTTGTCCAGGTTAAACTCCATCTGCCATCTCTCCGCCCAAGTCTCCAGACAATCTAAATCCTGCTGTATCCTCAGACAGTCCTCATCGCTATCCGCAATTCCACCAACCTTTGTGTCGTCTGCAAACTTACTAATCAGACCAGTTACATTTTCCTCCAAATCATTTATATATACTACAAAGAGCAAAGGTCCCAGCACTGATCCCTGTGGAACACCACTGGTCACAGCCCTCCAATTAGAAAAGCATCCCTCCATTGCTACCCTCTGCCTTCTATGGCCTAGCCAGTTCTGTATCCACCTTGCCAGTTCACCCCTGATCCCGTGTGACTTCACCTGTAACCAGAACCTTGTTATATCAGATTTGACAGGACCATCCACAGTCTGGTGTCAGGCTCCAGGCCGTGCTGAAGGAGGCGACACCGTTCTGTAACCAGCTCCTTGTTGTACCAGATTTGACAGGACCATCCACAGCCTGGTGTCAGGCTCCAGGCTGTGCTGTAGGAGGCGACACCGTTCTGTAACCAGCTCCTTGTTATATCAGATTTGACAGGACCATCCACAGCCTGGTGTCAGGCTCCAGGCCGTGCTGAAGGAGGCGACACCGTTCTGTAACCAGCTCCTTGTTATATCAGATTTGACGGGACCATCCACAGCCTGGTGTCAGGCTCCAGGCCGTGCTGAAGGAGGTGACACCGTTCTGTAACCAGCACCTTGTTGTATCAGATTTGACAGGACCTTCCACAGCCTGGTGTCAGGCTCCAGGCAGTGCTGAAGGAGGCGACACCGTTCTGTAACCAGCTCCTTGTTATATCAGATTTGACAGGACCATCCACAGCCTGGTGTCAGGCTCAAGGCCGTACTGAAGGAGGTGACACCGTTCTGTAACCAGCACCTTGTTATATCAGATTTGACAGGACCATCCACAGCCTGGTGTCAGGCTCCAGGCCGTAATGAAGGAGGTGACACCGTTCTGTAACCAGCTCCTTATTATATCAGATTTGACAGGACCATCCACAGCCTGGTGTCAGGGTCCAGGCCGCGCTGAAGGAGGCGACACCGTTCTGTAACCAGCACCTTGTTATATCAGGTTTGACAGGACCATCCACAGCCTGCTGTCAGGCTCCAGGTCGCGCTGAAGGAGGCGACACCGTTCTGTAACCAGAACCTTGTTATATCAGATTTGACAGGACCATCCACATCCTGGTGTCAGGCTCCAGGCCGTGCTGAAGGAGGCGACACCGTTCTGTAACCAGCTCCTTGTTTTATCAGATTTGACAGGACCATCCACAGCCTGGTGTCAGGCTCCAGGCCGTGCTGAAGGAGCGACACCGTTCTGTAACCAGCTCCTTGTTATATCAGATTTGACGGGACCATCCACAGCCTGGTGTCAGGCTCCAGGCCGTAATGAAGGAGGTGACACCGTTCTGTAACCAGCTCCTCGTTATATCAGATTTGACAGGACCATCCACAGCCTGGTGTCAGGCTCCAGGCCGTACTGAAGGAGGTGACACCGTTCTGTAACCAACTCCTTGTTATATCAGATTTGACAGGACCATCCGCAGCCTGGTGTCAGGCTCCAGGTCGCGCTGAAGGAGGCGACACTGTTCTGTAACCAGAACCTTGTTATATCAGATTTGACAGGACCATCCACATCCTGGTGTCAGGCTCCAGGCCGTGCTGAAGGAGGCGACACCGTTCTGTAACCAGCTCCTTGTTATATCAGATTTGACAGGACCATCCACAGCCTGGTGTCAGGCTCCAGGCCGTGCTGAAGGAGGTGACACCGTTCTGTAACCAGCTCCTTGTTATATCAGATTTGACAGGACCATCCACAGCCTGGTGTCAGGCTCCAGGCCGCGCTGAAGGAGGCGACACCGTTCTGTAACCAGCTCCTTGTTATATCAGGTTTGACAGGACCATCCACAGCCTGGTGTCAGGCTCCAGGCCGCGCTGAAGGAGGCGACACCGTTCTGTAACCAGCTCCTTGTTATATCAGGTTTGACAGGACCATCCACAGCCTGGTGTCAGGCTCCAGGTCGCGCTGAAGGAGGCGACACTGTTCTGTAACCAGAACCTTGTTATATCAGATTTGACAGGACCATCCACAGCCTGGTGTCAGGCTCCAGGCCGTGCTGAAGGAGGCGACACCGTTCTGTAACCAGCTCCTTGTTATATCAGATTTGACAGGACCATCCACAGCCTGGTGTCAGGCTCCAGGCCGTACTGAAGGAGGTGACACCGTTCTGTAACCAACTCCTTGTTATATCAGATTTGACAGGACCATCCACAGCCTGGTGTCAGGCTCCAGGCCGTGCTGAAGGAGGCGACACCGTTCTGTAACCAGAACCTTGTTATATCAGATTTGACAGGACTATCCACATCCTGGTGTCAGGCTCCAGGCCGTGCTGAAGGAGGCGACACCGTTCTGTAACCAGCACCTTGTTATATCAGATTTGACAGGACCATCCAGAGCCTGGTGTCAGGATCCAGGCCGTGCTGAAGGAGGCGACACCGTTCTGTAACCAGCACCTTGTTATATCAGATTTGACAGGACCACCCACAGCCTGGTGTCAGGCTCCAGGCCGTGCTGAAGGAGGTGACACCGTTCTGTAACCAGCTCCTTGTTATATCAGATTTGACAGGACCACCCACAGCCTGGTGTCAGGCTCCAGGCCGTGCTGAAGGAGGTGACACCGTTCTGTAACCAGCTCCTTGTTATATCAGATTTGGCCGGACCATCCACAGCCTGGTGTCAGGCTCCAGGCCGTGCTGAAGGAGGCGACACCGTTCTGTAACCAGCTCCTTGTTGTACCAGATTTGACAGGACCATCCACAGCCTGGTGTCAGGCTCCAGGCTGTGCTGTAGGAGGCGACACCGTTCTGTAACCAGCTCCTTGTTATATCAGATTTGACAGGACCATCCACAGCCTGGTGTCAGGCTCCAGGCCGTGCTGAAGGAGGCGACACTGTTCTGTAACCAGCTCCTTGTTCTATCAGATTTGACAGGACCATCCACAGCCTGGTGTCAGGCTCCAGGCCGTGCTGAAGGAGGCGACACCGTTCTGTAACGAGCTCCTTGTTATGTCAGATTTGACAGGACCATCCACAGCCTTGTGTCAGGGTCCAGGCCGTGCTGAAGGAGGTGAAACCGTTCTGTAACCAGCTCCTTGTTGTATCAGATTTGACAGGACCATCCACAGCCTGGTGTCAGGCTCCAGGCCGTGCTGAAGGAGGCGACACCGTTCTGTAACAAGCTCCTTGTTATATCAGATTTGACAGGACCATCCACAGCCTTGTGTCAGGGTCCAGGCCGTGCTGAAGGAGGCGACACCGTTCTGTAACCAGCCCCTTGTTATATCAGATTTGACAGGACCATCCACAGCCTGGTGTCAGGCTCCAGGCCGTGCTGAAGGAGGTGACACCGTTCTGTAACCAGCTCCTTGTTGTATCAGATTTGACAGGACCATCCACAGCCTGGTGTCAGACTCCAGGCCGTGATGAAGGAGGCGACACCGTTCTGTAACCAGCTCCTTGTTATATCAGATTTGACAGGACCATCCACAGCCTGGTGTCAGGCTCCAGGCCGTGCTGAAGGAGGTGACACCGTTCTGTAACCAGCTCCTTGTTATATCAGATTTGACAGGACCATCCACAGCCTGGTGTCAGGCTCCAGGCCGTGCTGAAGGAGGCGACACCGTTCTGTAACCAGCTCCTTGTTATATCAGATTTGACAGGACCATCCACAGCCTGGTGTCAGGCTCCAGGCCGTGCTGAAGGAGGCGACACCGTTTTGTAACCAGCTCCATGTTATATCAGATTTGACAGGACCATCCACAGCCTGGTGTCAGGCTCCAGACCGTGTTGAAGGAGGCGACACCGTTCTGTAACCAGCTCCTTGTTGTACCAGATTTGACAGGACCATCCACAGCCTGGTGTCAGGCTCCAGGCCGTGCTGAAGGAGGTGTCACCATTCTGTAACCAGCTCCTTGTTATATCAGATTTGACGGGACCATCCACAGCCTGGTGTCAGGCTCCAGGCCGTACTGAAGGAGGTGACACCGTTCTGTAACCAGCTCCTTGTTATATCAGATTTGACAGGACCATCCACAGCCTGGTGTCAGGCTCCAGGCCGTACTGAAGGAGGTGACACCGTTCTGTAACCAGCTCCTTGTTATATCAGATTTGACAGGACCATCCACAGCCTGGTGTCAGGCTCCAGGCCGTGCTGAAGGAGGCGACACCGTTCTGTAACCAGCACCTTGTTATATCAGGTTTGACAGGACCATCCACAGCCTGGTGTCAGGCTCCAGGCCGTGCTGAAGGAGGCGACACCGTTCTGTAACCAGCACATTGTTATATCAGTTTTCACAGGACCATCCACAGCCTGGTGTCAGGCTCCAGGCCGTGCTGAAGGAGGCGACACCGTTCTGTAACCAGCTCCATGTTATATCAGATTTGACTGGCCCATGCACAGCCTGGTGTCAGGCTCCAGGCCATGCTGAAGGAGGCGACACCTTTCTGTAACCAGCTCCTTGTTATATCAGATTTGACAGGACCATCCACAGCCTGGTGTCAGGCTCCAGGCCGTGCTGAAGGAGGTGTCACCGTTCTGTAACCAGCTCCTTGTTATATCAGATTTGACAGGACCATCCACAGCCTGGTGTCAGGCTCCAGGCCATGCTGAAGGAGGCGACACCGTTCTGTAACCAGCTCCTTGTTGTATCAGATTTGACAGGACCATCCACAGCCTGGTGTCAGGCTCCAGGCCGTGCTGAAGGAGGTGACACCGTTCTGTAACCAGCTCCTTGTTATATCAGATTTGACAGGACCATCCACAGCCTGGTGTCAGGCTCCAGGCCGTACTGAAGGAGGTGACACCGTTCTGTAACCAGCTCCTTGTTATATCAGATTTGACAGGACCATCCACACCCTGGTGTCAGGCTCCAGGCCGTGCTGAAGGAGGCGACACCGTTCTGTAACCAGCTCCTTGTTCTATCAGATTTGACAGGACCATCCACAGACTGGTGTCAGGCTCCAGGCCGTGCTGAAGGAGGCGACACCGTTCTGTAACCAGCACCTTGTTATATCAGGTTTGACAGGACCATCCACAGCCTTGTGTCAGGGTCCAGGCCGTGCTGAAGGAGGTGTCACCGTTCTGTAACCAGCTCCTTGTTATATCAGATTTGACAGGACCATCCACAGCCTGGTGTCAGGCTCCAGGCCGTGCTGCAGGAGGCGACACCGTTCTGTAACCAGCTCCTTGTTATATCAGATTTGACAGGACCATCCACAGCCTGGTGTCAGGCTCCAGGCCGTGCTGAAGGAGCGACACCGTTCTGTAACCAGCTCCTTGTTATATCAGATTTGACGGGACCATCCACAGCCTGGTGTCAGGCTCCAGGCCGTAATGAAGGAGGTGACACCGTTCTGTAACCAGCTCCTTGTTATATCAGATTTGACAGGACCATCCACAGCCTGGTGTCAGGCTCCAGGCCGCGCTGAAGGAGGCGACACCGTTCTGTAACCAGCTCCTTGTTATATCAGGTTTGACAGGACCATCCACAGCCTGGTGTCAGGCTCCAGGCCGTACTGAAGGAGGTGACACCGTTCTGTAACCAACTCCTTGTTATATCAGATTTGACAGGACCATCCACAGCCTGGTGTCAGGCTCCAGGCCGTGCTGAAGGAGGCAACACCGTTCTGTAACCAGAACCTTGTTATATCAGATTTGACAGGACCATCCACATCCTGGTGTCAGGCTCCAGGCCGTGCTGAAGGAGGCGACACCGTTCTGTAACCAGCACCTTGTTATATCAGATTTGACAGGACCATCCAGAGCCTGGTGTCAGGATCCAGGCCGTGCTGAAGGAGGCGACACCGTTCTGTAACCAGCACCTTGTTATATCAGATTTGACAGGACCACCCACAGCCTGGTGTCAGGCTCCAGGCCGTGCTGAAGGAGGTGACACCGTTCTGTAACCAGCTCCTTGTTATATCAGATTTGACAGGACCACCCACAGCCTGGTGTCAGGCTCCAGGCCGTGCTGAAGGAGGTGACACCGTTCTGTAACCAGCTCCTTGTTATATCAGATTTGGCCGGACCATCCACAGCCTGGTGTCAGGCTCCAGGCCGTGCTGAAGGAGGCGACACCGTTCTGTAACCAGCTCCTTGTTCTATCAGATTTGACAGGACCATCCACAGCCTGGTGTCAGGCTCCAGGCCGTGCTGAAGGAGGCGACACCGTTCTGTAACCAGCACCTTGTTATATCAGATTTGACAGGACCATCCACAGTCTGGTGTCAGGCTCCAGGCCGTGCTGAAGGAGGCGACACCGTTCTGTAACCAGCTCCTTGTTGTACCAGATTTGACAGGACCATCCACAGCCTGGTGTCAGGCTCCAGGCCGTACTGAAGGAGGTGACACCGTTCTGTAACCAGCACCTTGTTATATCAGATTTGACAGGACCATCCACAGCCTGGTGTCAGGCTCCAGGCCGTAATGAAGGAGGTGACACCGTTCTGTAACCAGCTCCTTGTTATATCAGATTTGACAGGACCATCCACAGCCTGGTGTCAGGCTCCAGGCCGTGCTGAAGGAGGCGACACCGTTCTGTAACCAGCTCCTTGTTATATCAGATTTGACAGGACCATCCACAGCCTGGTGTCAGGCTCCAGGCCGTACTGAAGGAGGTGACACCGTTCTGTAACCAGCTCCTTGTTATATCAGATTTGACAGGACCATCCACAGCCTGGTGTCAGGCTCCAGGCTGTGCTGTAGGAGGCGACACCGTTCTGTAACCAGCTCCTTGTTATATCAGATTTGACAGGACCATCCACAGCCTGGTGTCAGGCTCCAGGCCGTGCTGAAGGAGGCAACATCGTTCTGTAACCAGTTCCTTGTTATATCAGATTTGACAGGACCATCCACAGCCTGGTGTCAGGCTCCAGGCCGTGCTGCAGGAGGCGACACCGTTCTGTAACCAGCTCCTTGTTATATCAGATTTGACAGGACCATCCACAGCCTGGTGTCAGGCTCCAGGCCGTGCTGACGGAGGCGACACCGTTCTGTAACCAGCTCCTTGTTGTATCAGATTTGACAGGACCATCCACAGCCTGGTGTCAGGCTCCAGGCCGTGCTGAAGGAGCGACACCGTTCTGTAACCAGCTCCTTGTTATATCAGATTTGACGGGACCATCCACAGCCTGGTGTCAGGCTCCAGGCCGTAATGAAGGAGGTGACACCGTTCTGTAACCAGCTCCTTGTTATATCAGATTTGACAGGACCATCCACAGCCTGGTGTCAGGCTCCAGGCCGCGCTGAAGGAGGCGACACCGTTCTGTAACCAGCTCCTTGTTATATCAGGTTTGACAGGACCATCCACAGCCTGGTGTCAGGCTCCAGGTCGCGCTGAAGGAGGCGACACTGTTCTGTAACCAGAACCTTGTTATATCAGATTTGACAGGACCATCCACAGCCTGGTGTCAGGCTCGAGGCCGTGCTGAAGGAGGCGACACCGTTCTGTAACCAGAACCTTGTTATATCAGATTTGACAGGACCATCCACATCCTGGTGTCAGGCTCCAGGCCGTGCTGAAGGAGGCGAAACCGTTCTGTAACCAGCACCTTGTTATATCAGATTTGACAGGACCATCCAGAGCCTGGTGTCAGGATCCAGGCCGTGCTGAAGGAGGCGACACCGTTCTGTAACCAGCACCTTGTTATATCAGATTTGACAGGACCACCCACAGCCTGGTGTCAGGCTCCAGGCCGTGCTGAAGGAGGTGACACCGTTCTGTAACCAGCTCCTTGTTATATCAGATTTGACAGGACCACCCACAGCCTGGTGTCAGGCTCCAGGCCGTGCTGAAGGAGGTGACACCGTTCTGTAACCAGCTCCTTGTTATATCAGATTTGGCCGGACCATCCACAGCCTGGTGTCAGGCTCCAGGCCGTGCTGAAGGAGGCGACACCGTTCTGTAACCAGCTCCTTGTTCTATCAGATTTGACAGGACCATCCACAGCCTGGTGTCAGGCTCCAGTCCGTGCTGAAGGAGGCGACACCGTTCTGTAACCAGCACCTTGTTATATCAGATTTGACAGGACCATCCACAGTCTGGTGCCAGGCTCCAGGCCGTGCTGAAGGAGGCGACACCGTTCTGTAACCAGCTCCTTGTTGTACCAGATTTGACAGGACCATCCACAGCCTGGTGTCAGGCTCCAGGCTGTGCTGTAGGAGGCGACACCGTTCTGTAACCAGCTCCTTGTTATATCAGATTTGACAGGACCATCCACAGCCTGGTGTCAGGCTCCAGGCCGTGCTGAAGGAGGCGACACTGTTCTGTAACCAGCTCCTTGTTCTATCAGATTTGACAGGACCATCCACAGCCTGGTGTCAGGCTCCAGGCCGTGCTGAAGGAGGCGACACCGTTCTGTAACCAGCTCCTTGTTATATCAGATTTGACAGGACCATCCACAGCCTGGTGTCAGGCTCCAGGCCGTGCTGAAGGAGGCGACACCGTTCTGTAACCAGCTCCTTGTTGTACCAGATTTGACAGGACCATCCACAGCCTGGTGTCAGGCTCCAGGCCGTACTGAAGGATGTGACACCGTTCTGTAACCAGCACCTTGTTATATCAGATTTGACAGGACCATCCACAGCCTGGTGTCAGGCTCCAGGCCGTAATGAAGGAGGTGACACCGTTCTGTAACCAGCTCCTTGTTATATCAGATTTGACAGGACCATCCACAGCCTGGTGTCAGGCTCCAGGCCGTGCTGAAGGAGGCGACACCGTTCTGTAACCAGCTCCTTGTTATATCAGATTTGACAGGACCATCCACAGCCTGGTGTCAGGCTCCAGGCCGTACTGAAGGAGGTGACACCGTTCTGTAACCAGCTCCTTGTTATATCAGATTTGACAGGACCATCCACAGCCTGGTGTCAGGCTCCAGGCTGTGCTGTAGGAGGCGACACCGTTCTGTAACCAGCTCCTTGTTATATCAGATTTGACAGGACCATCCACAGACTGGTGTCAGGCTCCAGGCCGTGCTGAAGGAGGCAACATCGTTCTGTAACCAGTTCCTTGTTATATCAGATTTGACAGGACCATCCACAGCCTGGTGTCAGGCTCCAGGCCGTGCTGCAGGAGGCGACACCGTTCTGTAACCAGCTCCTTGTTATATCAGATTTGACAGGACCATCCACAGCCTGGTGTCAGGCTCCAGGCCGTGCTGACGGAGGCGACACCGTTCTGTAACCAGCTCCTTGTTGTATCAGATTTGACAGGACCATCCACAGCCTGGTGTCAGGCTCCAGGCCGTGCTGAAGGAGCGACACCGTTCTGTAACCAGCTCCTTGTTATATCAGATTTGACGGGACCATCCACAGCCTGGTGTCAGGCTCCAGGCCGTAATGAAGGAGGTGACACCGTTCTGTAACCAGCTCCTTGTTATATCAGATTTGACAGGACCATCCACAGCCTGGTGTCAGGCTCCAGGCCGCGCTGAAGGAGGCGACACCGTTCTGTAACCAGCTCCTTGTTATATCAGGTTTGACAGGACCATCCACAGCCTGGTGTCAGGCTCCAGGTCGCGCTGAAGGAGGCGACACTGTTCTGTAACCAGAACCTTGTTATATCAGATTTGACAGGACCATCCACAGCCTGGTGTCAGGCTCGAGGCCGTGCTGAAGGAGGCGACACCGTTCTGTAACCAGAACCTTGTTATATCAGATTTGACAGGACCATCCACATCCTGGTGTCAGGCTCCAGGCCGTGCTGAAGGAGGCGAAACCGTTCTGTAACCAGCACCTTGTTATATCAGATTTGACAGGACCATCCAGAGCCTGGTGTCAGGATCCAGGCCGTGCTGAAGGAGGCGACACCGTTCTGTAACCAGCACCTTGTTATATCAGATTTTACAGGACCACCCACAGCCTGGTGTCAGGCTCCAGGCCGTGCTGAAGGAGGTGACACCGTTCTGTAACCAGCTCCTTGTTATATCAGATTTGACAGGACCACCCACAGCCTGGTGTCAGGCTCCAGGCCGTGCTGAAGGAGGTGACACCGTTCTGTAACCAGCTCCTTGTTATATCAGATTTGACAGGACCATCCACAGCCTGGTGTCAGGCTCCAGGCCGCGCTGAAGGAGGCGACACCGTTCTGTAACCAGCTCCTTGTTATATCAGGTTTGACAGGACCATCCACAGCCTGGTGTCAGGCTCCAGGTCGCGCTGAAGGAGGCGACACTGTTCTGTAACCAGAACCTTGTTATATCAGATTTGACAGGACCATCCACAGCCTGGTGTCAGGCTCGAGGCCGTGCTGAAGGAGGCGACACCGTTCTGTAACCAGAACCTTGTTATATCAGATTTGACAGGACCATCCACATCCTGGTGTCAGGCTCCAGGCCGTGCTGAAGGAGGCGAAACCGTTCTGTAACCAGCACCTTGTTATATCAGATTTGACAGGACCATCCAGAGCCTGGTGTCAGGATCCAGGCCGTGCTGAAGGAGGCGACACCGTTCTGTAACCAGCACCTTGTTATATCAGATTTGACAGGACCACCCACAGCCTGGTGTCAGGCTCCAGGCCGTGCTGAAGGAGGTGACACCGTTCTGTAACCAGCTCCTTGTTATATCAGATTTGACAGGACCACCCACAGCCTGGTGTCAGGCTCCAGGCCGTGCTGAAGGAGGTGACACCGTTTTGTAACCAGCTCCTTGTTATATCAGATTTGACAGTACCATCCACAGCCTGGTGTCAGGCTCCAGGCCGTGCTGAAGGAGGTGACACCGTTCTGTAACCAGCTCCTTGTTGTATCAGATTTGACAGGACCATCCACAGCCTGGTGTCAGGCTCCAGGCCGTGCTGAAGGAGGTGACACCGTTCTGTAACCAGCTCCTTGTTATATCAGATTTGGCCGGACCATCCACAGCCTGGTGTCAGGCTCCAGGCCGTGCTGAAGGAGGCGACACCGTTCTGTAACCAGCTCCTTGTTCTATCAGATTTGACAGGACCATCCACAGCCTGGTGTCAGGCTCCAGGCCGTGCTGAAGGAGGCGACACCGTTCTGTAACCAGCACCTTGTTATATCAGATTTGACAGGACCATCCACAGTCTGGTGTCAGGCTCCAGGCCGTGCTGAAGGAGGCGACACCGTTCTGTAACCAGCTCCTTGTTGTACCAGATTTGACAGGACCATCCACAGCCTGGTGTCAGGCTCCAGGCTGTGCTGTAGTAGGCGACACCGTTCTGTAACCAGCTCCTTGTTATATCAGATTTGACAGGACCATCCACAGCCTGGTGTCAGGCTCCAGGCCGTGCTGAAGGAGGCGACACTGTTCTGTAACCAGCTCCTTGTTCTATCAGATTTGACAGGACCATCCACAGCCTGGTGTCAGGCTCCAGGCCGTGCTGAAGGAGGCGACACCGTTCTGTAACCAGCTCCTTGTTATATCAGATTTGACAGGACCATCCACAGCCTGGTGTCAGGCTCCAGGCCGTGCTGAAGGAGGCGACACTGTTCTGTAACCAGCTCCTTGTTCTATCAGATTTGACAGGACCATCCACAGCCTGGTGTCAGGCTCCAGGCCGTGCTGAAGGAGGCGACACCGTTCTGTAACAAGCTCCTTGTTATATCAGATTTGACAGGACCATCCACAGCCTGGTGTCAGGCTCCAGGCCGTGCTGAAGGAGGTGACACCGTTCTGTAACCAGCTCCTTGTTGTATCAGATTTGACAGGACCATCCACAGCCTGGTGTCAGGCTCCAGGCCGTGCTGAAGGAGGCGACACCGTTCTGTAACAAGCTCCTTGTTATATCAGATTTGACAGGACCATCCACAGCCTTGTGTCAGGGTCCAGGCCGTGCTGAAGGAGGCGACACCGTTCTGTAACCAGCCCCTTGTTATATCAGATTTGACAGGACCATCCACAGCCTGGTGTCAGGCTCCAGGCCGTGCTGAAGGAGGTGACACCGTTCTGTAACCAGCTCCTTGTTGTATCAGATTTGACAGGACCATCCACAGCCTGGTGTCAGACTCCAGGCCGTGCTGAAGGAGGCGACACCGTTCTGTAACCAGCTCCTTGTTATATCAGATTTGACAGGACCATCCACAGCCTGGTGTCAGGCTCCAGGCCGTGCTGAAGGAGGTGACACCGTTCTGTAACCAGCTCCTTGTTATATCAGATTTGACAGGACCATCCACAGCCTGGTGTCAGGCTCCAGGCCGTGCTGAAGGAGGCGACACCGTTTTGTAACCAGCTCCATGTTATATCAGATTTGACAGGACCATCCACAGCCTGGTGTCAGGCTCCAGACCGTGTTGAAGGAGGCGACACCGTTCTGTAACCAGCTCCTTGTTGTACCAGATTTGACAGGACCATCCACAGCCTGGTGTCAGGCTCCAGGCCGTGCTGAAGGAGGTGTCACCATTCTGTAACCAGCTCCTTGTTATATCAGATTTGACGGGACCATAAACAGCCTGGTGTCAGGCTCCAGGCCGTACTGAAGGAGGTGACACCGTTCTGTAACCAGCTCCTTGTTATATCAGATTTGACAGGACCATCCACAGCCTGGTGTCAGGCTCCAGACCGTACTGAAGGAGGTGACACCGTTCTGTAACCAGCTCCTTGTTATATCAGATTTGACAGGACCATCCACAGCCTGGTGTCAGGCTCCAGGCCGTGCTGAAGGAGGCGACACCGTTCTGTAACCAGCTCCTTGTTATATCAGATTTGACAGGACCATCCACAGCCTGGTGTCAGGCTCCAGGCCGTGCTGAAGGAGGCGACACCGTTCTGTAACCAGCACCTTGTTATATCAGGTTTGACAGGACCATCCACAGCCTGGTGTCAGGCTCCAGGCCGTGCTGAAGGAGGCGACACCGTTCTGTAACCAGCACATTGTTATATCAGTTTTGACAGGACCATCCACAGCCTGGTGTCAGGCTCCAGGCCGTGCTGAAGGAGGCGACACCGTTCTGTAACCAGCTCCTTGTTATATCAGATTTGACAGGACCATCCACAGCCTTGTGTCAGGATCCAGGCCGTGCTGAAGGAGGCGACACCGTTCTGTAACCAGCTCCATGTTATATCAGATTTGACTGGCCCATGCACAGCCTGGTGTCAGGCTCCAGGCCATGCTGAAGGAGGCGACACCTTTCTGTAACCAGCTCCTTGTTATATCAGATTTGACAGGACCATCCACTGCATGGTGTCAGGCTCCAGGCCGTGCTGAAGGAGGCGACACCGTTCTGTAACCAGCTCCTTGTTATATCAGATTCGACAGGACCATCCACACCCTGGTGTCAGGCTCCAGGCCGTGCTGAAGGAGGTGACACCGTTCTGTAACCAGCTCCTTGTTATATCAGATTTGACAGGACCATCCACAGCCTGGTGTCAGGCTCCAGGCCGTACTGAAGGAGGTGACACCGTTCTGTAACCAGCTCCTTGTTATATCAGATTTGACAGGACCATCCACACCCTGGTGTCAGGCTCCAGGCCGTGCTGAAGGAGGCGACACCGTTCTGTAACCAGCTCCTTGTTATATCAGATTTGACAGGACCATCCACAGCCTGGTGTCAGGCTCCAGGCCGTGCTGAAGGAGGCGACACCGTTCTGTAACCAGCTCCTTGTTCTATCAGATTTGACAGGACCATCCACAGACTGGTGTCAGGCTCCAGGCCGTGCTGAAGGAGGCGACACCGTTCTGTAACCAGCACCTTGTTATATCAGGTTTGACAGGACCATCCACAGCCTTGTGTCAGGGTCCAGGCCGTGCTGAAGGAGGTGTCACCGTTCTGTAACCAGCTCCTTGTTATATCAGATTTCACAGGGCCATCCACAGCCTGGTGTCAGGCTCCAGGCCGTGCTGAAGGAGGTGACACCGTTTTGTAACCAGCTCCTTGTTCTATCAGATTTGACAGGATCATCCACAGCCTGGTGTCAGGCTCCAGGCCGTGCTGAAGGAGGCGACACCGTTCTGTAACCAGCTCCTTGTTATATCAGATTTGACAGGACCATCCACAGCCTGGTGTCAGGCTCCAGGCCGTGCTGAAGGAGGTGACACCGTTCTGTAACCAGCTCCTTGTTATATCAGATTTGACAGGACCATCCACAGCCTGGTGTCAGGCTCCAGACCGTGCTGAAGGAGGCGACACCGTTTTGTAACCAGCTCCATGTTATATCAGATTTGACAGGACCATCCACAGCCTGGTGTCAGGCTCCAGACCGTGTTGAAGGAGGCGACACCGTTCTGTAACCAGCTCCTTGTTGTACCAGATTTGACAGGACCATCCACAGCCTGGTGTCAGGCTCCAGGCCGTGCTGAAGGAGGTGTCACCATTCTGTAACCAGCTGCTTGTTATATCAGATTTGACAGGACCATCCACAGCCTGGTGTCATGCTCCAGGCCGTACTGAAGGAGGTGACACCGTTCTGTAACCAGCTCCTTGTTATATCAGATTTGACAGGACCATCCACAGCCTGGTGTCAGGCTCCAGGCCGTGCTGAAGGAGGCGACACCGTTCTGTAACCAGCTCCTTGTTATATCAGATTTGACAGGACCATCCACAGCCTGGTGTCAGGCTCCAGGCCGTGCTGAAGGAGGCGACACCGTTCTGTAACCAGCACCTTGTTATATCAGGTTTGACAGGACCATCCACAGCCTGGTGTCAGGCTCCAGGCCGTGCTGAAGGAGGCGACACCGTTCTGTAACCAGCACATTGTTATATCAGTTTTGACAGGAACATCCACAGCCTGGTGTCAGGCTCCAGGCCGTGCTGAAGGAGGCGACACCGTTCTGTAACCAGCTCCTTGTTATATCAGATTTGACAGGACCATCCACAGCCTTGTGTCAGGATCCAGGCCGTGCTGAAGGAGGCGACACCGTTCTGTAACCAGCTCCATGTTATATCAGATTTGACTGGTCCATGCACAGCCTGGTGTCAGGCTCCAGGCCATGCTGAAGGAGGCGACACCTTTCTGTAACCAGCTCCTTGTTATATCAGATTTGACAATACCATCCACAGCCTGGTGTCAGGCTCCAGGCCGTGCTGAAGGAGGTGTCACCGTTCTGTAACCAGCTCCTTGTTATATCAGATTTGACAGGACCATCCACAGCCTGGTGTCAGGCTCCAGGCCATGCTGAAGGAGGCGACACCGTTCTGTAACCAGCTCCTTGTTGTATCAGATTTGACAGGACCATCCACAGCCTGGTGTCAGGCTCCAGGCCGTGCTGAAGGAGGCGACACCGTTCTGTAACCAGCTCCTTGTTATATCAGATTTGACAGGACCATCCACAGCCTGGTGTCAGGCCCCAGGCCGTGCTGAAGGAGGTGACACCGTTCTGTAACCAGCTCCTTGTTATATCAGATTTGACAGGACCATCCACAGCCTGGTGTCAGGCTCCAGGCCGTACTGAAGGAGGTGACACCGTTCTGTAACCAGCTCCTTGTTATATCAGATTTGACAGGACCATCCACACCCTGGTGTCAGGCTCCAGGCCGTGCTGAAGGAGGCGACACCGTTCTGTAACCAGCTCCTTGTTCTATCAGATTTGACAGGACCATCCACAGACTGGTGTCAGGCTCCAGGCCGTGCTGAAGGAGGCGACACCGTTCTGTAACCAGCACCTTGTTATATCAGGTTTGACAGGACCATCCACAGCCTTGTGTCAGGGTCCAGGCCGTGCTGAAGGAGGTGTCACCGTTCTGTAACCAGCTCCTTGTTATATCAGATTTCACAGGACCATCCACAGCCTGGTGTCAGGCTCCAGGCCATGCTGAAGGAGGCGACACCGTTCTGTAACCAGCTCCTTGTTGTATCAGATTTGACAGGACCACCCACAGCCTGGTGTCAGGCTCCAGGCCGTGCTGAAGGAGGTGACACCGTTTTGTAACCAGCTCCTTGTTCTATCAGATTTGACATGATCATCCACAGCCTGGTGTCAGGCTCCAGGCCGTGCTGAAGGAGGCGACACCGTTCTGTAACCAGCTCCTTGTTATATCAGATTTGACAGGACCATCCACAGCCTGGTGTCAGGCTCCAGGCCGTGCTGAAGGAGGCGACACCGTTCTGTAACCAGCTCCATGTTATATCAGATTTGACAGGACCATCCACAGCCTGGTGTCAGGCTCCAGGCCGTGCTGAAGGAGGTGACACCGTTCTGTAACCAGCTCCTTGTTGTACCAGATTTGACAGGACCATCCACAGCCTGGTGTCAGGCTCCAGGCCGTGCTGAAGGAGGTGACACCGTTCTGTAACCAGCTCCTTGTTATATCAGATTTGACAGGACCATCCACAGCCTGGTGTCAGGCTCCAGGCCGTGCTGAAGGAGGCGACACCGTTCTGTAACCAGCTCCTTGTTATATCAGGTATGACAGGACCATTCACAGCCTGGTATCAGGCTCCAGGCCGTGCTGAAGGAGGCGACACCGTTCTGTAACCAGCACCTTGTTATATCAGATTTGTCAGGACCATCCACAGCCTGGTGTCAGGCTCCAGGCCGTGCTGAAGGAGGTGACACTGTTCTGTAACCAGCTCCTTGATATATCAGATTTGACTGGCCCATCCACAGCCTGGTGTCAGGCTCCAGGCCGCGCTGAAGGAGGCAACACCATTCTGTACCCATCTCCTTGTTATATCAGATTTGACAGGACCATCCACAGCCTTGTGTCAGGGTCCAGGCCGTGCTGAAGGAGGTGTCACCGTTCTGTAACCAGATCCTTCTTATATCAGATTTGACAGGACCATCCACAGCCTGGTGTCAGGCTCCAGGCCGTACTGAAGGAGGTGACACCGTTCTGTAACCAGCTCCTTGTTATATCAGATTTGACAGGACCATCCACAGCCTGGTGTCAGGCTCCAGGCCGTGCTGAAGGAGGCGACACCGTTCTGTAACCAGCTCCTTGTTCTATCAGATTTGACAGGACCATCCACAGCCTGGTGTCAGGCTCCAGGCCGTGCTGAAGGAGGCGACACCGTTCTGTAACCAGCACCATGTTATATCAGATTTGACAGGACCATCCACAGCATGGTGTCAGGCTCCAGGCCGTGCTGAAGGAGGCGACACCGTTCTGTAACCAGCACCATGTTATATCAGATTTGACACAAAATCCACAGCCTGGTGTCAGGCTCCAGGCCGTGCTGAAGGAGGCGACACCGTTCTGCAACCAGCTCCATGTTATATCAGATTTGACAGGACCATCCACAGCCTGGTGTCAGGCTCCAGGCCGTGCTGAAGGAGGCGACACCGTTCTGTAACCAGCTCCTTGTTATATCAGATTTGACGGGACCATCCACAGCCTGGTGTCAGGCTCCAGGCCGTACTGAAGGAGGTGACACCGTTCTGTAACCAGCTCCTTGTTATATCAGATTTGACAGGACCATCCACAGCCTGGTGTCAGGCTCCAGGCCGTGCTGAAGGAGGTGACACCGTTCTGTAACCAGCTCCTTTTTATATCAGATTTGACAGGACCATCCACAGCCTGGTGTCAGGCTCCAGGCCGTGCTGAAGGAGGCGACACCGTTCTGTAACCAGCTCCATGTTATATCAGATTTGACAGGACCATCCACAGCCTGGTGTCAGGCTCCAGGCCGTGCTGAAGGAGGTGACACCGTTCTGTAACCAGCTCCTTGTTATATCAGATTTGACAGGACCATCCACAGCCTGGTGTCAGGCTCCAGGCCGTGCTGAAGGAGGCGACACCGTTCTGTAACCAGCACCTTGTTATATCAGATTTGACAGGACCATCCACAGCCTGGTGTCAGGCTCCAGGCCGTGCTGAAGGAGGCGACACCGTTCTGTAACCAGCACCTTGTTATATCAGATTTGACAGGACCATCCACAGCCTGGTGTCAGGCTCCAGGCCCTGCTGAAGGAGGTGACACCGTTCTGTAACCAGCACCTTGTTATATCAGATTTGTCAGGACCATCCACAGCCTGGTGTCAGGCTCCAGGCCGTGCTGAAGGGGGCGACACCGTTCTGTAACCAGCTCCTTGTTATATCAGATTTGACAGGACCATCCACAGCCTGGTGTCAGGCTCCAGGCCGTGCTGAAGGAGGCGACACCGTTCTGTAACCAGCTCCTTGTTATATCAGATTTGACAGGACCATCCACAGCCTGGTGTCAGGCTCCAGGCCGTGCTGAAGGAGGTGACACCGTTCTGTAACCAGCTCCTTGTTATATCAGATTTGACAGGACCATCCACAGCCTGGTGTCAGGCTCCAGGCCGTGCTGAAGGGGGCGACACCGTTCTGTAACCAGCTCCGTGTTATATCAGATTTGACAGGACCATCCACAGCCTGGTGTCAGGCTCCAGGCCGTGCTGATGGAGGCGACACCGTTCTGTAACCAGCTCCTGGATATATCAGATTTGACTGGCCCATCCACAGCCTGGTGTCAGGCTCCAGGCCGTGCTGAAGGAGGCGACACCGTTCTGTAACCAGCTCCTGGATATATCAGATTTGACAGGACCATCCACAGCCTGGTGTCAGGCTCCAGACCGTGCTGAAGGAGGTGACACCGTTCTGTAACCAGCTCCTTGTTATATCAGATTTGACAGGCCCATCCACAGCCTGGTGTCAGGCTCCAGGCCGTGCTGAAGGAGGCGACACCGTTCTGTAACCAGCACCTTGTTATATCAGATTTGACAGGACCATCCACAGCCTGGTGTCAGGCTCCAGGCCGTGCTGAAGGAGGTGACACCGTTCTGTAACCAACTCCTTGTTATATCAGATTTGACAGGACCATCCACAGCCTGGTGTCAGGCTCCAGGCCGTGCTGAAGGAGGAGACACCGTTCTGTAACCAGCACCTTGTTGTATCAGATTTGACAGGACCATCCACAGCCTGGTGTCAGGCTCCAGGCCGTGCTGAAGGAGGTGACACCGTTCTGTAACCAGCACCTTGTTATATCAGATTTGACAGGACCATCCACAGCCTGGTGTCAGGCTCCAGGCCGTGGTGAAGGAGGTGACACCGTTCTGTAACCAGCACCTTGTTATATCAGATTTGACAGGCCCATCCACAGCCTGGTGTCAGGCTCCAGGCCGTGCTGAAGGAGGCGACACCGTTCTGTAACCAGCTCCTTGTTATATCAGATTTGACAGGACCATCCACAGCCTGGTGTCAGGCTCCAGGCCGTGCTGAAGGAGGTGACACCTTTCTGTAACCAGCTCCTTGTTATATCAGATTTGACAGGACCATCCACAGCCTGGTGTCAGGCTCCAGGCCGTGCTGAAGGAGGTGACACCGTTCTGTAACCAGCTCCTTGTTGTATCAGATTTGACAGGACCATCCACAGCCTGGTGTCAGGCTCCAGGCCGTGCTGAAGGTGGTGACACCGTTCTGTAACCAGCTCCTTGTTGTAACAGATTTGACAGGACCATCCACAGCCTGGTGTCAGGCTCCAGGCCGTGCTGAAGGAGGCGACACCGTTCTGTAACCAGCTCCATGTTATATCAGATTTGACAGGACCATCCACAGCCTGGTGTCAGGCTCCAGGCCGTGCTGAAGGAGGCGACACCGTTCTGTAACCAGCTCCTTGTTGTAACAGATTTGACAGGACCATCCACAGCCTGGTGTCAGGCTCCAGGCCGTGCTGAAGGAGGCGACACCGTTCTGTAACCAGCTCCATGTTATATCAGATTTGACAGGACCATCCACAGCCTGGTGTCAGGCTCCAGGCCGTGCTGAAGGAGGCGACACCGTTCTGTAACCAGCTCCTTGTTGTAACAGATTTGACAGGACCATCCACAGCCTGGTGTCAGGCTCCAGGCCGTGCTGAAGGAGGCGACACCGTTCTGTAACCAGCTCCATGTTATATCAGATTTGACAGGACCATCCACAGCCTGGTGTCAGGCTCCAGGCCGTGCAGAAGGAGGCGAAACCGTTCTGTAACCAGCTCCTTGTTATATCAGATTTGACGGGACCATCCACAGCCTGGTGTCAGGCTCCAGGCCGTACTGAAGGAGGTGACACCGTTCTGTAACCAGCTCCTTGTTATATCAGATTTGACAGGACCATCCACAGCCTGGTGTCAGGCTCCAGGCCGTGCTGAAGGAGGCGATACCGTTCTGTAACCAGCTCCTTGATATATCAGATTTGACTGGCCCATCCACAGCCTGGTGTCAGGCTCCAGGCCGTGCTGAAGGAGGCGACACCTTTCTGTAACCAGCTCCTTGTTATATCAGATTTGACAGGACCATCCACAGCCTGGTGTCAGGCTCCAGGCCGTGCTGAAGGAGGCGACACCGTTCTGTAACCAGCTCCTTGTTATATCAGATTTGACAGGACCATCCACAACCTGGTGTCAGGCCCCAGGCCGTGCTGAAGGAGGTGACACCGTTCTGTAACCAGCTCCTTGTTATATCAGATTTGACAGGACCATCCACAGCCTGGTGTCAGGCTCCAGGCCGTACTGAAGGAGGTGACACCGTTCTGTAACCAGCTCCTTGTTATATCAGATTTGACAGGACCATCCACAGCCTGGTGTCAGGCTCCAGGCCGTGCTGAAGGAGGCGACACCGTTCTGTAACCAGCTCCTTGTTCTATCAGATTTGACAGGACCATCCACAGCCTGGTGTCAGGCTCCAGGCCATGCTGAAGGAGGCGACACCGTTCTGTAACCAGCTCCTTGTTGTATCAGATTTGACAGGACCATCCACAGCCTGGTGTCAGGCTCCAGGCCGTGCTGAAGGAGGTGACACCGTTTTGTAACCAGCTCCTTGTTCTATCAGATTTGACATGATCATCCACAGCCTGGTGTCAGGCTCCAGGCCGTGCTGAAGGAGGCGACACCGTTCTGTAACCAGCTCCTTGTTATATCAGATTTGACAGGACCATCCACAGCCTGGTGTCAGGCTCCAGGCCGTGCTGAAGGAGGCGACACCGTTCTGTAACCAGCTCCATGTTATATCAGATTTGACAGGACCATCCACAGCCTGGTGTCAGGCTCCAGGCCGTGCTGAAGGAGGTGACACCGTTCTGTAACCAGCTCCTTGTTGTACCAGATTTGACAGGACCATCCACAGCCTGGTGTCAGGCTCCAGGCCGTGCTGAAGGAGGTGACACCGTTCTGTAACCAGCTCCTTGTTATATCAGATTTGACAGGACCATCCACAGCCTGGTGTCAGGCTCCAGGCCGTGCTGAAGGAGGCGACACCGTTCTGTAACCAGCTCCTTGTTATATCAGGTATGACAGGACCATTCACAGCCTGGTATCAGGCTCCAGGCCGTGCTGAAGGAGGCGACACCGTTCTGTAACCAGCACCTTGTTATATCAGATTTGTCAGGACCATCCACAGCCTGGTGTCAGGCTCCAGGCCGTGCTGAAGGAGGTGACACTGTTCTGTAACCAGCTCCTTGATATATCAGATTTGACTGGCCCATCCACAGCCTGGTGTCAGGCTCCAGGCCGCGCTGAAGGAGGCAACACCATTCTGTACCCATCTCCTTGTTATATCAGATTTGACAGGACCATCCACAGCCTTGTGTCAGGGTCCAGGCCGTGCTGAAGGAGGTGTCACCGTTCTGTAACCAGCTCCTTGTTATATCAGATTTGACAGGACCATCCACAGCCTGGTGTCAGGCTCCAGGCCGTGCTGAAGGAGGCGACACCGTTCTGTAACCAGCTCCTTGTTCTATCAGATTTGACAGGACCATCCACAGCCTGGTGTCAGGCTCCAGGCCGTGCTGAAGGAGGCGACACCGTTCTGTAACCAGCACCATGTTATATCAGATTTGACAGGACCATCCACAGCCTGGTGTCAGGCTCCAGACCGTGCTGAAGGAGGCGACACCGTTCTGTAACCAGCACCATGTTATATCAGATTTGACAGCAAAATCCACAGCCTGGTGTCAGGCTCCAGGCCGTGCTGAAGGAGGCGACACCGTTCTGCAACCAGCTCCATGTTATATCAGATTTGACAGGACCATCCACAGCCTGGTGTCAGGCTCCAGGCCGTGCTGAAGGAGGCGACACCGTTCTGTAACCAGCTCCTTGTTATATCAGATTTGACGGGACCATCCACAGCCTGGTGTCAGGCTCCAGGCCGTACTGAAGGAGGTGACACCGTTCTGTAACCAGCTCCTTGTTATATCAGATTTGACAGGACCATCCACAGCCTGGTGTCAGGCTCCAGGCCGTGCTGAAGGAGGTGACACCGTTCTGTAACCAGCTCCTTTTTATATCAGATTTGACAGGACCATCCACAGCCTGGTGTCAGGCTCCAGGCCGTGCTGAAGGAGGCGACACCGTTCTGTAACCAGCTCCATGTTATATCAGATTTGACAGGACCATCCACAGCCTGGTGTCAGGCTCCAGGCCGTGCTGAAGGAGGTGACACCGTTCTGTAACCAGCTCCTTGTTATATCAGATTTGACAGGACCATCCACAGCCTGGTGTCAGGCTCCAGGCCGTGCTGAAGGAGGCGACACCGTTCTGTAACCAGCTCCTTGTTATATCAGGTTTGACAGGACCATTCAAAGCCTGGTGTCAGGCTCCAGGCCGTGCTGATGGAGGCGACACCGTTCTGTAATCAGCTCCTTGTTATATCAGATTTGACAGGACCATCCACAGCCTGGTGTCAGGCTCCAGGCCGTGCTGAAGGGGGCGACACCGTTCTGTAACCAGCTCCTTGTTATATCAGATTTGACAGGACCATCCACAGCCTGGTGTCAGGCTCCAGGCCGTGCTGATGGAGGCGACACCGTTCTGTAACCAGCTCCTGGATATATCAGATTTGACTGGCCCATCCACAGCCTGGTGTCAGGCTCCAGGCCGTGCTGAAGGAGGCGACACCGTTCTGTAACCAGCTCCTGGATATATCAGATTTGACTGGCCCATCCACAGCCTGGTGTCAGGCTCCAGGCCGTGCTGAAGGAGGTGACACCGTTCTGTAACCATCTCCTTGTTATATCAGATTTGACAGGACCATCCACAGCCTGGTGTCAGGCTCCAGGCCGTGCTGAAGGAGGAGACACCGTTCTGTAACCAGCACCTTGTTGTATCAGATTTGACAGGACCATCCACAGCCTGGTGTCAGGCTCCAGGCCGTGCTGAAGGAGGTGACACCGTTCTGTAACCAGCACCTTGTTATATCAGATTTGACAGGACCATCCACAGCCTGGTGTCAGGCTCCAGGCCGTGGTGAAGGAGGTGACACCGTTCTGTAACCAGCACCTTGTTATATCAGATTTGACAGGACCATCCACAGCCTGGTGTCAGGCTCCAGGCCGTGCTGAAGGAGGCGACACCGTTCTGTAACCAGCTCCTTGTTATATCAGATTTGACAGGACCAATGACAGCCTGGTGTCAGGCTCCAGGCCGTGCTGAAGGAGGTGACACCGTTCTGTAACCAGCTCCTTGTTGTATCAGATTTGACAGGACCATCCACAGCCTGGTGTCAGGCTCCAGGCCGTGCTGAAGGTGGTGACACCGTTCTGTAACCAGCTCCTTGTTGTAACAGATTTGACAGGACCATCCACAGCCTGGTGTCAGGCTCCAGGCCGTGCTGAAGGAGGCGACACCGTTCTGTAACCAGCTCCATGTTATATCAGATTTGACAGGACCATCCACAGCCTGGTGTCAGGCTCCAGGCCGTGCTGAAGGAGGTGACACCGTTCTGTAACCAGCTCCTTGTTGTACCAGATTTGACAGGACCATCCACAGCCTGGTGTCAGGCTCCAGGCCGTGCAGAAGGAGGCGAAACCGTTCTGTAACCAGCTCCTTGTTATATCAGATTTGACGGGACCATCCACAGCCTGGTGTCAGGCTCCAGGCCGTACTGAAGGAGGTGACACCGTTCTGTAACCAGCTCCTTGTTATATCAGATTTGACAGGACCATCCACAGCCTGGTGTCAGGCTCCAGGCCGTGCTGAAGGAGGCGATACCGTTCTGTAACCAGCTCCTTGATATATCAGATTTGACTGGCCCATCCACAGCCTGGTGTCAGGCTCCAGGCCGTGCTGAAGGAGGCGACACCTTTCTGTAACCAGCTCCTTGTTATATCAGATTTGACAGGACCATCCACAGCCTGGTGTCAGGGTCCAGGCCGTGCTGAAGGAGGTGACACCGTTCTATAATCAGCTCCTTGTTGTATCAGATTTGACAGGACCATCCACAGCCTGGTGTCAGGCTCCAGGCCGTGCTGAAGGAGGCGACACCGTTCTGTAACCAGCTCCTTGTTATATCAGATTTGACAGGACCATCCACAGCCTGGTGTCAGGCTCCAGGCCGTGCTGAAGGAGGTGACACCGTTCTGTAACCAGCTCCTTGTTGTACCAGATTTGACAGGACCATCCACAGCCTGGTGTCAGGCTCCAGGCCGTGCTGAAGGAGGCGACACCGTTCTGTAACCAGCTCCTTGTTATATCAGATTTGACAGGACCATCCACAGCCTGGTGTCAGGCTCCAGGCCGTGCTGAAGGTAGCGACACCGTTCTGTAACCAGCTCCTTCTTATATCAGATTTGACGGTACCATCCACAGCCTGGTGTCAGGCTCCAGGCCGTACTGAAGGAGGTGACACCGTTCTGTAACCAACTCCTTGTTTTATCAGATTTGACAGGACCATCCACAGCCTGGTGTCAGGCTCCAGGCCGTGCTGAAGGAGGCGACACCGTTCTGTAACCAGCACCTTGTTGTATCAGATTTGACAGGACCATCCACAGCCTGGTGTCAGGCTCCAGGCCGTGCTGAAGGAGGCTACACCGTTCTGTAACCAGCACCTTGTTATATCAGATTTGACAGGACCATCCACAGCCTGGTGTCAGGCTCCAGGCCGTGCTGAAGGAGGCGACACCGTTCTGTAACCAGCTCCTTGTTATATCAGATTTGACAGAACCATCCACAGCCTGGTGTCAGGCTCCAGGCCGTGCTGAAGGAGGCGACACCGTTCTGTAACCAGCTCCTTGTTATATCAGATTTGACAGAACCATCCACAGCCTGGTGTCAGGCTCCAGGCCGTG